>NC_050529.1:6552950-6662130 GCF_002922805.2 Oryzias melastigma
TTGTAACTTAACATCTGTTGTCTTTTCTTTGACCATCTTATTATTCCTGCAGGGTATCTGGTGACTGGCAGTGTGTAACTTTTATTGCTCAGGTCTTCCCATTGAGCTTCTCAGGACTTTCCTTAACCGTTGGACGTATTTATTTGGCTGTTGCAGCTTTTTTCTTGTTTTCTGTTCCAGGTTGTCATTTCCCTTTGGAATTCCAGGGTACTGTCCTCAATGTCTGCTATTGTTCCTTCTGAGTGAGACCCTAGAGGATGTGATGGTGGAGGACAGATCCTCATGGAAGGACAAGGCCCATTTATATTTTAGCTGTTTTTTTCATGTATTTTAGTTATTACTTTAGACCTATATTGAGTTTCTTCTCACTCTTGGTGGGGTGTTGGGGATCCTGGTCTTGCTGTTTTTTTAAAAGTCTTCATGGTCTTGCGCCCTCTTATCTATCTAATCTGTTGGTAAAATATGAACCCTCGTGGACCGATCTGGTCTACTAATCGTTCCACCTGTGAGAACTAAAACGCACAGAGAGGCATCTTCTCAGTATCATGGCCCTCGTTTGTGGAAGAATTTACCAGAGAACTTGAGAGTTACAGAGAGTATAATTGCTTTTAAGAAAGGCTTTAAGACACATCTTTTTAACCGTGCTTTTATCGAAATTTATTATCTCTATTTATTTTGCATTTATTCATTTATCTACTTGACCATGTTTTTTGATTTTACAGAGTTATTAATAATTAATTTTATTAATCTTTGTGGCTATATTTTATTGTCTAATTGTCTACTGATATTATAAATATTTTTAAAAAAGTTTTTCATTTTAATTTTCAGTGCTCCTTCAGCCCTACTCTGCTGTAGCGAGTTCCTCTGTATTGAGCTTGCGGCTTCGCTGTAGCATGCTAGCGTGCTCCTCTACAGTGATCTAGTGAGTTGTGGTTTAGCGAGTTCCTCTGTATTGAGTTAGCGAGCTCCACTTTAGCATGCTAGCGAGATCCACTGTAGCATACTAGCATGAACTTCTACAGTGAGCTTCGCTGTGTCAAGCTAGCGAGTTCTCCTGTAGCGAGCTCTTCTGTATTGGGCTAGTCAGCTCCACTATAGGATGCTAGCATGAACCTCTACAGTGATCTAGTGAGTTCTTCTGCTGTAGCGAGCTATTCTTTATTGAGCTAGCGAGCTCCACTGTAGCATGCAACCATGAACCTCTACAGTGAGTTTCGCTGTGTCAAGCTAGCGAGTTCTGCTGTAGCAAGCTCTTCTGTAGCATCCTAGCAAGATCCATCGTATCATTCTAGTGAGCTCCAGTGTAGCATGCTAGCGAGCCTCTCTGTATTGAGCTAGCGACTCCGCTGTAGCATACTTGCGAGCTCCACTGTAGCAAGCTTGAGTGCTCCTTTACAGTGAGCTAGCGACCTGTGCTCTAGCGAGCTCCACTGTAGCATGCTAGCAAGATCCATTATAGCATGTTAGCATGAACCTCTACAGTGATCTAGCGAGTTCTGCTGTAGCGAGCTCTTCTGTATTGAGGTAGCAAGCTCCACTGTAGCATGCTAGCATGAACATCTACAGTGAGTTTCGCTGTGTCAAGCTAGCGAGTTCTGCTGTAGCGAGCTCTTCTGTAGCATCCTAGCAAGATCCATCGTATCATTTTAGTGAGCTCCAGTGTAGCATGCTAGCGAGCCTCTCTGTATTGAGCTAGCGACTCCGCTGTAGCATACTCGTGAGCTCCACTGTAGCATGCTTGAGTGCTCCTTTACAGTGAGCTAGCGACCTGTGCTCTAGCGAGCTCCACTATAGCATGCTAGCAAGACAACTCAGAAGCATTCATCCTGGCAGCACAGGAACAAGCCCTGAGCACCAGAGAGGCTCAGATCTACGACACGAGGTAGCGAGCTCCACTGTAGCATGCTAGCATGAACCTCTACAGTGAGTTTCGCTGTGTCAAGCTAGCGAGTTCTGCTGTAGCGAGCTCTTCTGTAGCATCCTAGCAATATCCATCGTATCATTCTAGTGAGCTCCAGTGTAGCATGCTAGCGAGCCTCTCTGTATTGAGCTAGTGACTCCGCTGTAGCATACTTGCGAGCTCCACTGTAGCAAGCTTGAGTGCTCCTTTACAGTGAGCTAGCGACCTGTGCTCTAGCGAGCTCCACTGTAGCATGCTAGCAAGACAACTCAGAAGCATTCATCCTGGCAGCACAGGAACAAGCCCTGAGCACCAGAGAGGCTCAGATCTACGACACCAGACAGGACCCAAGGTGTAAGCTGTGCAAAGAGGAAACAATCCAGCACCTAAGTGCATGGTTTTCATGTAGTACTGCTGGTACCATAAATGTTAGTACCGTACCAGAGTTTTGGTACCCAACATGCATGCACACTGTGTTTGAATATAAACAGATGCTAAACCGAGGGCTCAGCAGTGACCTCATGTGTATGTGGTTCACGAGGCACTCCATCTGAGTTAAAGTTGATTTTATTTGTAAAATTGACGTGTGGCGTCTTGGCCTTTTTCCAAGTCACTTACACGCCGTTTCTTGCTTTTCTTTCAATATATCTGCTGTTCAAGCATCTGCACAGAGTGAAGGGAAAAAAAATCAGGGCTTTACAGCTTATTACTCAGGATTTGTCATCCCGACATCAGCAATTGCATGGAGGTAGCTGAGGGCGCTAATGCATTATGACTTCATATTTCAGCCCACGTCCGAGTGCGTCTTCGGTGTCACTGATAAATATTACCAATAAAGATAGAAAAAGGCGCGCCGAGCATCTATAAAAGCACAAATGGAAGAGTGTCGGAGCCAATTCGAGGGGTTCAACTGTGTGTGCTTTATGAACTGTCTGTTTGTGTCCTTTTCTCTCTGTTTACAGCTCCTCCACGCTCACCACATCTCCAGCGTGGATTCACACAATGACGGCCTTCTCCCTCGTTTGTCAGGCGTGTTGGCTAATTGGCCACAAACGGGTCTCAGATTGGGACTGATTTGAGGAGGGATTCTAAATGATGAGGAGTGGAGGTACCAGGCCTGCCTGCCTGGTCTGGGTGGATGGAGCGGAGAAAACTCAACTAATGAGAGTGAAATGCAAATGTAGGACAGAAAGAATGAAGGTCCAGAATGTTTTTGAAGATTTGAAGAGAAAAATGAACAAATGTGAAACGGTTCTGGAAACACAACTTTGGTTTTTGAGATTTTAGATTTTTCAGTTCATTCTCTGGGAAATCACTTTCAAGGAAGGTCTGACTGATAATCTTTTAAAGCATGTGCCAAAGTCAAGGCCCGGGGGCCGGATCCGGCCCTTCAGGTAATTCTACCCGGCCCTCCAGATCATTTAATTTTATTGTCATTAACGGCTCAATGCTATCTTGCGCTTATTTCTAACTTGCATATTTTGACAAAAATATATTTTTATGGAGAGTAAAATATTGAAAGTTATTTAAGGTTTAAGTTGATTTATTCTAGAATAATATTCCTGCCTTTTTAATTATTCATAATTATGTTAAAAAGTTATGGATTTAAAAATTAGTATTCTGCTAGCTTTTTTGACTATTTTGACATTTACTAAGATTTATTTAGACTGTTTTGGAGTTAGGCTAATATTTACACGCTAGCTGCTTCGTCTAATTTAGGCTTCTTTTTTTTTTTAGCTTTTTAGGGTATTTTAAAGTTTAGCTATTTTTTTCAGCTACATGCTACCTGTCTTTGCTAAACATTTTTTTTTCTTTTTTTTAGGTTTTAAACTAATTTGGCCTTTAGCTCATACCTTAGCTGGCTATCAGCTTTATCTTTTCCAGCTGTTAACTTCAGCATCTTTAGCTATTAGCTTCAGTGTTTTCAGCACTAGCATCTTCGGCGGCCAAAATCAGCTTACAGGATTCACACTAGCATTATCACAGGTAATGCTAGTGCTAAATGTCTATTTCATATTTATGTTAAAAAACGTACGGTTTTAAAGTTTCAAAAATGTTGTTTTAGTGTTCAATAAATGTCATCTAAGCTGTGTTTTGAATTTTGGCCCCTTGTGAGATTAACTTCGACACCCCTGTTCTAGATGTTGGTGCCATTGAAAAAACAGAATATTTCAAATATAAAATCTGTATTTCTTTCATTCTTTCTGTCATTTTTCCTTAAATACAATGTGAGAGATGGTTCTATTTCAAAAATTTTTCCATTTGTTTTCTTTCCAAGATTTCTCAGTTATTTTCCTTCACATTGAAAAACAGTTTCACAGCAGTTTGCTACACCGGAGCTCTTTAAACATCATTTAAGGAAAATAAGGGCAGAAGTATCTTTTTTTAAAGTGCGAGAGCAATAGACAAAAAAAGTATTGTCTATTTGTACACACGTGTACTAAAACTGTCAGAAGAATCAGAGGAGGTTGTGGACATTTTTTTAATCTACATTTTAAATGCAGTATATATAAGAAGTAGGAGTGTGTATCAGCAAGCGTCTGGTGATACAATACGTATCTTGATATATGTGTCTCAATACGATATTTTCCAAGACAGTACCTGTTCATATTTCACTTTTTTTTTTTTTAAAGATTGTGACTTGGAAAAAAATTTGATCTCAATACTAATACAACGTTCATATCAATAAAACTGTAAAATAAATTGTATTCAATGATTAGAACAATAAGCACTGCAGCTGTATCTCATACAAAAGGTGCTTTTAAGACAGAAAATTAATTTCCTTGGTTAAGATTTGACTAAGATGCTTTATTTATCTCCTCCAGATAGTCTGCACGGCAGTGCTACATGTCAGTAAACACGTATTTCGCCACATCAGTCTTTTTTCAGAGTATTTTACATGTTACTCCGATTGATTATGGAAATTAATTTGAATCATTTTGTTGCAAAGTTCAGCAGAACTTTGGCTCCCTCTATTTTAAGCATTTTTGCGCACTGTGGGCACGTGTACTGTCTAACTCGTTCTTCTGCGAACCACCAAAATCCACATTTTATTTGGTACCAGTTCCAACTTTGCACACTCCTAATAGGAAATGTATAGTATATATATATGTGTGTATAAAATACGGGTAGCAATTTGACTACGTCAAATACATGATAGTGAGACGAGTCAATAAAATCAACAAAACGTCACTTTTTGCTTCCAGATATTTAAAAATTAAGAAAGAAAGTCGCTTGAGCAGATAAATTGGAAATGATCAAATTGCATCATAAAAAAATAGCAGCAAACATGAACAGAGAAGCCTCTGGTTGGGCAGTGTCAGTCTGATGGTTTTTCTTTCTAAACTGATGATGTGAAAGCAGGAAAGCATCGCTCTCGTCGGCACTGAGACAAGGACGCCAAAGCGAACAGAATCCATTAGTGGTTCGGCGACAGATCGCCGTCGCACGCTGCTGGAGACCGGAAACAAAATGACAATTAATGTAAGTAAAGGTACTTCCAGCCGCAGCTAAATGGAAAAGACGTGAGGCGTGACAGAGTCATTTGTTCAACTATTACCAGATCCTTGTTACCAGTCGTCGTCGTCCTCATTAAACGCGGTAACTTCACTTTTACTTCCATTTAGCAAAAAAAAAAAAAAAAAAGCATAAGGAATCTACGAAGTGTGGCAGCTTGTTTCAGTTCCTCAGCAGTGACACAGACGTTCAGTCAGAGGAGTTTCATCAGCACTGAGGTGTGACACTATTTATTTTCTGCTCATAAATATTGTGCTGCCTTCTGTAGTCATTACCAAAGCCAGACCTCGGGTGGGTAACATGATATTTACTGACAGATGAACGCCGCTCGCCTCTTTCTGCCGGTCTACACCAAACGGTCGATCGTTAGAGAGTTTGGAACGACGGTTGAACGGAAAAGAACTGGTTGGACTATTTATCTGACATCTGTCTGCTGGAATAGTTTACAAATGTCTTTGATGTTCAGAAGTGACGAACTCCAATGACCTTCCAAACGGACCATTCCTTGAATTAAACAGGACTAACTTAAGTGGATCTGACTGGTTCTACAAGAACCTCCACTCAAAGATCAGAGCTTCTTCTATCTTTCTGCTCGTCTACAAACTCCTGACGTTTGGGACCGGCGCCCTCTGTTTGTGGATTTTCAGCAGGTCTCCAGCCAGCAGGGTCAAGTGAACCCCTTGTGGTTTACAAGTGGGCAGAAAATTCGGGCCCCACTTGGGTTTGTCCACTGTTTCCTTGGTGGCCCCGCCTGTATTTGCCCACATTGGCTCCATTGCCTGGGCAGTGACCCAGCTAGCTCTGCCAGATCCTGGGGAGCAGCGGTCGCTACGCTGTTCACGGGCGACTGGCTAGCCTACGAGCCAGCCCACTGAGTGTTTACTCTAGCAAATGCTGGAAATAAACGGAGGGGCCACCATGAGAGCTGCGGACAAACCCAATTGGGGCCCACATTTTCTGCCCAAATTATGTGGTATTGAGTTGGTCTTGTTGGCTGGATGATGACTTAAGCTAAATTCTTCCCTTACTCCTACAGATTCTCCCCACTAAACCAATCCTAGGGGAATTTAAAGCTTTAGGGGTGTCCCCTACCCGATAAGATGGGGAACCCCAGCTGGGGAGATCCAGGAGAAGGGCCTAGCACGGTTCAGAAGTTGTATCTGGGCCGGCCATATCTGGCCCCCTCCCCCAACCTGCCTTCCGCATGGCAAGGGACACCGTCCCCCAGGAGATCTGACCCATCGCCCTGGCGAGCCGGACAGGGAGAGTGGGAGACCCCCACTGGAGGGGTGACAGATTGGCTAAGTTATATACTCGTCACAACTACACAAGTTTATATGCAAATTGTTAGTAATTAGTGCGTCAATTATGTAATTTTATCGTGACACGTGTGCCATGAAAGTGATATAAAAGTTATGTATCAGTGATACATGCATGACAAATCTCTTAGACATACGTAGAACGGTCATGGAGAGCTAAAAATTTCGGTATCCCTCTTGCAAAAATATCACACAATTGCGTAAGATTTAGATAATAATTGTGTAAAAGCTACGTAAAAAAACATTTAAACTACAAATCTCTTAGCCAACCAAAAATTTTTAACAGCTCAAAACCGAATTCATGTAAAGATGTCGGCCGAGACCCCGACGGATATCGACAAATGACGAACGCACAAAAACACATGAATTACGCATATCACGAGTGTTTCATGAAAGACCAAGATTACAATTCGTAAATTGTATCTAACAGAAGTGGGACACAGCCTTTAGGTTGGAGTTATGAGGGGATGTACACTATAGAGGCCTAATCCAAATTCTTCCCTCCCTACCCCTACATTTATCCCTCCAAGCGGAGAGTTATGGAAAAATAGTGTCTCAGAATTCAGACGTCACTTTCGCTCGATGCAGTCAGCTAGCGTTACCACAGACCTTCGACCACTTGGAATATACACAACAACAGCGGTTTTATAACTTTAACATTTTCATGCTACAAAAAAAAGTAAAGACTTGCATTTAAATGTAAACTTCTTTGCTTCAGAACATACCCTTGTGAAGAAAAGCACTCGGAGGGCTTTGTATCTCTACGCTTGGAGGGTAGGATCTTGAAAACAAATGCCCCTACAAATAAAGGGTAGGGGAAAGCGAATAATTTGGATTAGTGTAAACAAAAGGATGATGGGAAATGAGGGAAGGCTTACTCTCACTCCCACCTACAACTACAGCCGCTCTGCTGAAACTATGTCCTAACGACATTGGTTTTTGGAAGTTGGCTAAAAAGTCAATCCTGATTAGAATACCACTGAGAATACTTTGAAAATAGATCAAAATATGATGAGAGTGGGAATTTAAGAAAAATGTATCTCTCACATTTTTAGTTCCTTTTGTGCTTCCATAGTTTCCTTATCAAAGTGTCAAAGCTAATTAAACCCGTGTCTTAGCTGCTGCTTCTCTCTTTACAGCCGAAAAGGAGACGTCTGAGCGCTAAATCTGTAAAACAATACACGGATCAAAGAACAGACCTTTCCTCTGTTCTGTTTGAGCCTCGGCTGCTGCCTGAACATCTAACAGAGCAGCAGTTCCTCCGTCTGTGAGACACCAAACACACAAGCCCGGTATCGCACACGGTGTCACTTTGTGTCTCCTTTATAAACCCCGGCATGAATATTCATGTGTGCGGGGAATCGCAGCGGTTTAACGCCGGGGCGGCTCTCCGGGATAAAAACGAGGAGACAGCACACGGAAACAAAAAGGCGACGCAGACTCGGAGGGTTAAGTTCAGGTGATGAGAGAGGAACGAACGCAAAGGGGACACGAGGAGACGCTGACATTATGTCCAGAGACAGAAATCTGACGATGAAGGAGATCCGGCTTGAGAGGAAATGAAAGGAAGAGATGAAGAAAAGAAAACAGGGACAAGGAGGAGAAAAAGAAGCGACAAGCAGCTCTAGTTTTGAAGTCACAGCAGCCTGAGGAGTTCAGGAATGAAGAGAACTGAAAGCTTGTCATGAGGTAGAAGAGAGTCCAGGTCTTCAGCAGTCAAGAAATCAGGTCATACAAGTCTAAAGACTGGTGATCTTACTGTGAATTGACTTTTGACTTAAAACTGGACTTGTAACCAATTATTTGAGACAGTAAGTGGCTGTTTCACTGGGCTAAATTAGCTGTTTATTACAAAAAAAAAAACGTACTTTATATTTACTTCAAGATTGATTACCGTATTGTCCAGCCTATAAAGCGCACTTAGAAGTTTCAAAGGGGCCGTACCATGACTTTCTTACGCCTTTCAGAGTAAACTATATCCATATGTATGATCATATATTACCTTTACAACACTAAAAAACGAATTATGAAAGATGAGTTATTATTGTGGACTCTTTTCGTACCTGGAAGTAAAACTATCTGATCACCACTATCTTGAGCTGCTAGCTTTGTGGAGAAAGTGTTTGCGTGGAGGTGTAGCACACTCTTCCTGAAAGGGGCCGTCTCAAGATGTGACATCAGACCAGACTTTGCTGTTGTTAGTCTGTATTTTCAATATAGACTCGTGACCGAAAGAAAACCACAAAAACCAGAGTGCTTACAAACGTTAGCTTAAATGAGCGCTATATCGGTGCTTTCTAATGTCGTCAATCCTGCCAATCAGCAGGTGACTACAGAGGCTCCGCCCCATTCCACTTTTCAATGGACCTACAATAGATGGGGGCTGTTTAATGGTTCAGTTTTACAATGGAAACGCTCAAAAAACCGTCCCGCTCAGTGGAAACGAGGCTCAATAAAGTCCAAGAGAGAATCTTTGGAGGTAGAGGGAAGTCTGTTTTGTCCAAAACAGCCCCAAAACATCAAATCTGCGCTGAGGAATGGACCAAAAGAGAAGCTACAGTGAAAGGAAGCCTGTTGAAGGCCTAAAGAAAACTTTTAGCATTATTAACCAGCATTAAATTACCAACTACTACTGAGATCTTTTGTCATTGACTAAATACCATACATCTTCTAATATTAGCCCAACCGTTTACTACTGAAATGTGTAAGCTGGCCCGGCGTTTATTAGAAACAGGCGTCATGCAGACAACACAAGCTAATATTTTAAGGATTTAGACAATTTTTTGTATTTTGTTCTGATTAGACGTTTCTGTTCTTTATGACATGCACCTAATCTGACATATCTGAAACCTAATAGACATGTCTTAAACCGGCTTTGCTCAATAATCCATGCTGAAACCAGTTCTCCTCATTTCTTGCTCTCTTTCTTTGTACCTCCACCAAGCAATCATTACCTGGTGACCAACATCTACGGGAACCAACATCTGTCAATTAGAGCCACAATTCAAAGATGTAGTTATAATTTTCTGGACCATTACACAAATAGATTGTCTGTAATTCATACAATGGGTTTGTCATGTTTATCATCACCAGCAAGGAGACTAAACAACTTTTAACTTGTGTACTTACGCCATACTTTTATGACGTCCGTTCAGATGGACCCAGTTCATTGTTTGTGAGGTAACAAAAGGGAATAAATCCAAGTTCCTACCACAAGTGAGCTAACAAACTAAATATATCTGACAAAATGTTCATTGTAGTCATAGAAACATGAAACAACCTTGAGTAACTGATAGAAAACCCCATGGCTCTGCACCAGACAAACACACAACAAGAGTCCCAAAGGCGGAGACCCTCCGATTGCCGCAGGGCTTCAGACGCCGCCAACGGAAAGCCCACTAAACCTTAAGCATGTGTTGTTCAGCAGAGCTCATGCTGGCTGGCAGAGCGGCCAGCCCGACAGGCTGGCACCGCTGCAGCTATGGAGCTGTTGTGTGATATCGCGGTGAAACAGATTGAGATTAGTCCGCTATGATCCGTGCAGGACAAAAGAGGGATGGAAGAGGCAGCCCGGGATGGCGAGGGAAAGAGCCTTAACGGAGAGGGTGTGTTTAAAAGGATCCTGAGAGGGTGGATCTTTGTTTGTTTTTCGGCATTCTCAACTTGAGCTGCATCCCCACTTTGTGCTACAGAGGGTGGTGCCACTGCAGCACACATTTGTAAACTCTACCATCCATTCCTTTCACTTCAGGCTCTCCGTCTTCATCATCTCACCTCTGAGTTACCTCAACGTGGCAGCGGCACCTCCCACAGTCAACCTTGTGGGTAAATTAAACCTCCGAGAGAATTATCGGAGTGTTGTGGCGATGAAAATGACGAGTCCTGATGAGAACGCTCTTCAAGTGCTGTTTTATACAGATTGGCTCATCACAATACACGAGAACCGCTTTGACTGCATTAACTGGGTGAGTGGTGAGAAACCCTACAGCGTTATGACCCATCGGTGTTCCTTAAGATGTGTTATAACAGGGATTGGATTAGCAATTACCAAACTCAATTACAACCTTTGACTGTATATCAGAACTGGACTGAGTTAGTGTGATGTCACTTCCAGCTCCAATCGAATTAAGTCAATCTAGTCTGCAGTTTTCACGATTACGGCCATGTTGGAGCCAGTCACTGTTAGTGAGCAGTGATTGGTCTCAATCTGTCTGAGTCAACGTTTCTATGGTAACCACTCCCACCAATCAGTAGTGAACTAGTTAGAAGTCCACTTCAAAGTGTACTATATTAAATCTGTGAAACGTTTGGCAGACGCCATGTACTCTTATTGTTTATAACTTGAATTCAGCTCAGTGGCCTTGTGGTAGAGTGTCCGCCCTGAGACTGGAAGGTTGCGAGTTCAAATCCAGGCTGAGTCATAGCAAAGTCTCTAAAAAAAGTGATGCCTCCCTCCTCACAATTCAGCATTAAGAGGTTGGATTGGGGGATTTTACTACCAAATCAATGAGGCATTATTGATTATTGATACCATATATCTTCCAATAATAGCAGTGGCGTTTATTCAAAAAATTTGGCAACTTCCCCAGCGTTTATAAGAGGCATAAATAAGTTTCCAATAGGCATCTATGGGAGAGCGAATGGTGATGACTAGTGGGGTTTTTCGGTAAAACTTGATCACAAAATGCAGACAACACCAGATAATCATTTCAGGATTTACTGAAATGATGAGAACATTATATTATGTTCAGTTTAGCACTGGCTGTGAACCATTCTGTTCTCTTTGAAGCATCATCAATCTGAGATCAAAAATCCTCCTTGATTTTAAGCTAATCATTTTCCTGGACACACGTGCACCTTTCCGTTTTTGCTCAATAATCCATGTTCAAACTAGTTTTTCTACTTCTATCTCGCCAAGCTATCGTTTGCTTGCCAAACCATGGTAATCATGACTATTTATCTGGTTCAGCCAATTAGAACACGCCAGAGTAGGGTGAGTTGGAAAACATGCAGGAATGCGGCCCTCGAGGCCTGAAGTTGCCAATCCCTGATATGAGAGGATCTAGAAATTGATCCTTTCCAGGTTCAGAAGTAAGTAAGCAAGTTAAAGGAGGAAAGTCTAAGTAGGTGTGAATTCTAAATATCGACTGACCACACATGTTTGAAAATGTTTATCTTGATTGTCTCTTTATCCATGAGTACAGCTGTTGGTGATGCCCCCTCCAAGTTGTGGTGCCACCTCTAAGCAGAACAGCAGACACATTTAGGGATTTCACAACCTCAAGGGATGCTTGGCTTACTAATAATAAGAGTTTCATCATGAGTTCCAGGGGGATTTGAACCATCGAACTCCATGTGTTTATACTATAAACTGGGTTGCAATGATCTATACATCATGTCCTAATGGGTTGGTGTCCCGCAAAGAGAAGGGCGGTGCAAAGAATCGACGCCGCATTAAATCTTACAGTCCTTGCCTGTCATTGTGCAGGGTTTGCATGTGTGAATGCGTACGCTCATGCAGCCAAAGGTGGTCAATGGCACTAACAGTTTTTTTTTTTGTTCTTCTGTGTTCCACCTTCATGTGCAAAGTCAGCACTTTCGCCTCATGAGATATAGAGACACTTGTAGGCAAAGTCTTTAACCTTTGCTTGGATTTAGACAACAACAAATTACTCTCATTAAGGACCACCGAAAGTAAACAAAGACACCATGACAACACTAATTTTTTTACTCTTTCATGGAGTTTCAACTTCTCAAAGGAACTAAATCACTTCTAGTCTCTTAAAGTAAAATGGTTCCCAGTGGTCTTTGAACTATAATTATGCAGTTTGTAACCAAAATTGGGAAAAAAACTGTGTTCCTTTCTAGGACATAGTTTCTGCAGAGCTGCTGTGGTTCATTAGAAATTTGCCTCTAAGTTGTGGGTGAGACTGTTGAAGCAGAGAAACTCCGCCCCCTTTCCCCTCCCCTTTTCTAAGAGCCCGGAGAAGGAACCTTGTGGCCCGCCGGCGTATTTTCTACGTCAAAAATGTGATATTTTTTAAACAATTGTTTTTATCTGCACTTAATTCACAACAATTTGAATAAAGAAATACTCAGAAATGCAATTTGAATCTTATGTTGTTTTATATATGTCTGCCATCAGCAGAAGAATGCCGCAAGTACATGTAAAAAAATACACAATTGTCATCAAAGTGACAATTAGATTAAACTACTACGACTTCCAGGTGTAAAAGTGCTTATGAACTACTTAATTTTAACAAATCCCAATCATTTCTGTGTGTGTACAAATCCAACAGGTTTTTTTTCAATTACTTGGACTCATTTTAAAACTTTTTGTGGTGTGGAACCAACCTGGATAAATGAGTCTTCACAGGTTTGCTTCGCTCCATGTGTTTAAGTCGATTACAAGTTTTACAAATGTATTAACTACAATAAAAATGCCAAATTTGGATCTTAAATGTTAAAAAACAAATATATATTTCTAACTTGGCTCTCATACAACAGAATTCATCAACTTTTTTATTTACTTCACGGTTTATCACATTTTCATTCAATCTTTTAAACTTGTCAGTGCCTTTTCAAAATTTTAGCCACAGTGTTTTCTTTAATGTTTTGGTTTGTCTTTTTTGTTGTTTTTAATATATTGTTTATTAATTTCATTGTTTTAACTGATGTTTAGTAAGGTTTTTTATGTCAAGCCGCTTGTGTTCGACAGCATGGTGATGAAAGATACTACATAAATAAAGGATTATGTTGGCTTGGTTGGGCTGGTATGGTTTGGTTTGGTTAGTGGGATTGGTTAGTTTGGTTGGTTGGTTGGTTGTGAGTTTGGTTGGTTTGTGGTCTGAGTGGTTGGTTGGGTTGTTAGGTCGTTGGTTTGGTAGGTAGGATTGGTTGGTTTGGTTGGTTGGGTTGGTGGGTTTTTGGTTTGGTTGGATGGGTTAGGGGGTTTGTTTGGTTTTGTTGGCTGTGGTTTGGTTGGATGGATTAGTGGGTTGGGTGGTTTGATGTGTTGGTTGTTGGTTGGTGGTTTGGTTGTGCAGTTGGCAGTTAAACAATGCCTTGTTTTATGTTTTATAATGGAAACAGATTCCCCAATAAAATAAAATTAATTCCTCAAAGATTTAATTTTATAAACTTTCCAATAGTACTAATGATACAAATTGATTTTCAAGATATAAATGTTTTAAGGGGACTTTAAACGATGCTCTGGAGGAAGAACCAATTGAATGTGCATATTCAGGCCTTTATAAAACATTGATTAGATTTTTATTTATTTTGATGAAAAAAAATCACACCTTAATCAAATTAAATAAACAGTAGAACAACAAAGTAAATGAATCAACATAGATTAAAACTTGCTCACAGAACAGCATTATGCAAAAAATGTGCAATTAATGAGCAAAGTTCAACTGTGAAACACAAACCTGCAGAAACATGAGCAGACTGTGACAGAGAGCGCCTCAGTTTAAGAAAGTACGTCAAACATTTATGCATTCTGGTGATTACAGGCATGTAAATAAGTCAGCAGAGGGGAAATTGCCAGCAAACCAACAGCATCTGGTAACTCAAAGACAGATGAAGAAGAGTGATAGAGGAGGAAGAGGAGACCGGAGAACATCCAGATTATATATTTTTAACTAAATGCTTCCAATTCATGATTATATTTCAGCAAAATCTTGTGTTTTTTTTTTAAATATATGAAAAAAAAATCTACATTTTGTATTTGATAAATTACAATTAGGAAAAACTGTTTTTCCACCATAAAACATGGATTAAACTTAAGTCTTATAACTATGGTGTTCTTCCACAAACACTAAAATTTTAAAATATATATATTTTTTTAGTAAATGTCATGCATTTGATGTATTACACTGGTTCCATGTTTACATTCAAAACAAAAAAGTGGTACATTTGTATGTTTATAGGTGAGGAAAAAACAATGAATATCTTAAGGAGAAAAATGTAAATAAACATTACCATAAAGGGTATTTGCTCTTATCTGGAGAAGATGTTTTTACTTCAGCAAAGATGAGCTCTGAGCGATCTCTGCATGCATAAATAAGCACAGCGCTGATACTGTGTGCTGGAGGGCAGGACGCCATCTGGACCTGAACTCTTGTCTTTGTTGGGAAATCCACTCTGCTGTGTGAGGTTTAAACTTTGTACAACCTATGTGCTCACAGAAATGATTAGCTTTTGAGAAACATGTTCTGGCTTTGAATTAATAAACATGACTTGTGTGGAGATGTGTTCGCAGAAAGTTTCTTATGAAAGAAAATATTTTCTGCGGAACAAGCACAATATTTGGAGATCAAATTGTATATGCAAGAACAGTTACATAGTTTTTTACATTGTTTTAAATGACTTTGTGTACTCTGTGGTTTTCCAAATGCACAAGAGGGACGGGTTTTGAGAACCAAAAAAATCAAAGCAAATGAAGAAGAGGAGCATCATTGGTAATCCCAACCCCACCTTAGTGTCAGATAAGAAAAGGACAATTGTCCCCAGCAACTCTTCAAGGACAAGTGAAAGTGTCCAAAGAGAGCCCCAGAGGGGCAGGTGAGCCAGCGCCAGGGCTTAAAGTGGGCGCGGTAGTAGGGCCAGCGCTGGGGCCTGAAGTTGGCGCAGTGGGACAGCCAGCGTTAGGGTCTGTAGCGAGTGGCACGGAAGAGCCAGCGCCAGGGCTTAAAGTGGGCGCGGTAGTAGGGCCAGTGTGGGGACCTAAACGGGCGTGGCGAGAGAACCAGCACCGCGGGTCTAAAGTAGGCGCAGCGGTAAAGCCAATGCTGCTGGTCTGAAGTGGGCCTGACATGGGAGCGAGTGCAGGGAGCCAGCGCTGGGTGTGTGAAACCGTACAACAGGAGAGCTAGCACCCCGGGGCTAAAGCAGGCATGGCGGGAGAGCTAGCACCGCTGGCCTGAAGCGGGTGCAGCAGTAGAGCCAGTGATGGGCCTGAAGTGGGCACAGCAGGAGAACCAGCGTTGCGGGTTTTAAGCGGGCGAAGCGGTAGAGCCAGTGTTGCTGGTCTGAAGTGGGCCTGGCAGGGGAGCCAGTGCGGGGACTGAAGTGGGCGCGGTAAGGAAGCCAGCGTCAGGACCTATAGCGGGTGCAGAAAGACTGCCAGCGCCGGAGTGACGTACAAGCAGCAGAGGAGGGCAGTTATGACCCGCCCCTCTTTCAGGTAAGTACCCTCTCATGGAGCATGGAGACGCTTCCTTAGCCCTCTCTTTTTAACTGATTTTATTGCATGTCATTTTAACTATTTTACTGTTTTTTTTATTTAGTTTTTTGTATTCTCTTTTTATCAGACTGGGTTCTGGCTGCATGCTCCTTTGATCTTTGTGGAGTGGACTCCTAGTCACTGGACACTTTCTAGGTAAAGACTAAGCTCATGAAAAATTTAACTTTTATTTCACCCTCTTTGAACCCTTGTACCTGGTTGTCCTGGTCCTTTCACAGCATCTGATCTAGAACACCTGTATCACATGTACACAGGAGAAGTGTCAACAACAAGCCCCACAGAAACAGGTGAGCAGCAGACATGCACCTAGGAAACCCCAATATAGGCAGATGAAGAAAGGGAGTGTCCCCTGCAAATCCCTCAAGAGAAGGGACACAGATAAGGAGTCAACAGAGGAGGAGTGTCCTTGGCAGTCCCCTCGGGTGTAGATAAGCCCACAGGAGCAAGAAAGCAGTAAACATGTGACTCAGAAACTTCATTAGAGCCAGATAGATAGAAGAGGAGACTCTACAGCAAGCCCAACAAGAACAAGTGAGTAGACATGTGACTTAGCAATAAGGGGGAGATAAACAGAAGGGGAGTGTCCCTGGCAATGACTCGGGGGCAGGTGAATGGAAGAGGAACATCCACAGCAACTCTCTTAGGAGCAGGTGACCAGCAGAAATTCACGACAGGAAAATCAAGGGCAGGTGATCAGAAAAGGAGTGTCCCCAACAACCCTCCTGAGGACAAACAAGCAGCTGCCACTGCAATGAAGAATCGACTGCTGGATTCACAGAGGTCACGCAGGTGATTGAAGACTCAGATGATGGAAACTCAAACACTTTTGATAAATGCAGTACGTTTCAAACATTACATAGTCAACTAAGCATGAAAACAATCATTTTTTTTCATGACAAATCAAAAAAATGTGGAAAATAATGACGTAAAAGACAGAAAACTAAACAATGGAGATTTAATAAGAAATAGATAAACACAGAGCAGTTGTGTGTGGGGGGGGGTGACCTTACCATGATGAAAACACCCCCCCACCACCACCAAAAAAAATCTTATAAAAAGACTTCTAAAATCTAAATTCTAAATCTAAAAATATTAAAGAAAGCTCAAAATTTTAATTTGTTTTTGTTGTACTTTTTCCTATCTGTAAAATGTAGGAAATGACTCAATATTACAATTATTGGTATTAAAAAAAAGAGACTCACTTCCCTGACAAGATAACCAATCAGAAGACAGCCTGCTGCATCTGGGCGGAGCATCACCAATGACATCCTGTTGTAGACAAACCAAAATGCTGTAGAATCAATAAAGACTGATTTATAGTAAGATCTTTTTTGTTGATGTAACAAAATGTTCACACCACATGTCAAGAACGCAATAAACATAACTACCAAGCTCAACTCCCTGATTGGTCGAAGTTCAAATGGTTTAACTTTCAATGGTTCTGGATGTAGAACCCAAAAATGGTCTTAGAAACATGCGTAGCAACGAGTGAACCCAGGAGTTTGAAACATAGAACCCAGAAAAGTGAGTTTGCACAGATTTTCATTAAATGTGGTCGCTGAGTCTTTCATGATAAAAGAGAATGCTGGCACTTCCCTTGAAATGGCCATGTGGCCTGAAACATACATACATTTAAGACATTGCCACCTACTTTGGGGCATCACGAACAAGATAGCACAAGGAGACAATGAGAAATACACGGAACTGTTTTCATCCTTTAACACACAAGAAGTCTGACATTTAGCCAGAGATGCAACATAACACTAATTGGGTTTGGATACTGGTAACTTGAAAGGACAATAATGAAGACATAAAGCCATCTTTTCCTCACATTCACTCTATAAAAGCAGGTCAAGAAAACACTGGATCATGCTGGGCAGCAATCTTCTCCAAATTAAAACAACCAACGCACAATAAAACATCAAAACAGCCTCCGTGGAGCAGTTGGCTACATCTGACCTTTCAGGACATTATGGCTCTATAGTGTAGGAACACAGAGAACAGGTATATCCAAGGTCTGCAACGATTGATGTTCCTTAAAAAGCCGGGGGGCTTCAGGGACTGCAGGTCTGACCTCCGCAGAGGTTAGTGGGCGATCAGATTCACGATGAATGACTGCCTACAAGGAGAGACGCTTGAGATGCTCTTCATGACCTTCTAGGATACAGAAACACGTGAGATGCATGGAGGTGCAAACGACGACATATGTCCTTATCCTTCCTGCAAGGCTCCGATAACCAAAACGCTCCTAAAACAAACCAATCCTGGCTTTGGTGTGCTCAACTCGTCAAGAGCCGCAAAGGAAAAGAGATTTTCAAGATTTTATACGATCTAGTACTTTGCATATAAGCATGTGTGCAGAGCTGCCTCGTCAAGGTCACTGAGTTGATACCTGCTGTGTGTGTGTCTGCAAGGTAAAAAGACACACAAAAGGGAAAAAGTAAGTCTTAAAAAAACTTGGAGACGAGGTACAGGGGCAGTCCTAAATCTTCATCAGCACTTTCAGCTTGTCTGCAGATCACAGATGAGAAAACTCCCTGATGAATGAGCCTCCAGGAGGAAGAGGAGGAGGAGGAGGTCCAGCAGTGAGTCCATTTGTTTGGGAGAATGTGCAGCAGCAACAATGTTCCGGCAGAGATTAGCTTCGAACCGATCAGGAGATCATTAACCCAGGTGTGGTGTGACATACATCCTCACATGTAAGAGATAACGCCCAATGAGGGGTCCATTATCAGAAATGAATGGACGATCCCTTCGTTTGTGATAATGGACCCCTCCTTGAAGGGCATTATCACGTTTATAGGTTCACTTACGAAATATATAAGATTAAATCAATGATTTTTATGTTTTCATACCAGAAATTAACTATTTGAAACTACGGGGGGGAGGGAGAAATCGATTTGGGGATATAATCGCGATATTTCTGTTGGCGATACTTGTATTGATATAAAATGCTGACGAGACGATGTTTAATTAAGTATCTTTCTTCAGCATCTTACTTTTTTATTCCATCTGAACCCTCAACCTATCCAAAATAAATAGTGAAAAAAAATGTTCTGGTACATTCTTGGGATATATCGCAATACGTATCATATCGTGAGACACATATCGTGATATGTATGGTATTGCCAGACTCTTACCAATACACGGCCCTATTGGATAGGCAGTGTTGTGTGTTGTCATGGTACTGCTAAAACCTCACCAAAATAGTGAAAAAAAAATTGTTCAGGTACACTCTTGGGATATATCCTGATACTTATCGTATCGTGAGACACGTATTGCAATACGTACCAAATTGCCAGGGTTTTACCAATACACACCCCTATTGGATAGGCAGTGTTGTGCTTTATCATGGTACAGCTACAACACCACGCCAAAATAAATAGTGAAAAAAAATAGTTAAAAATTGTTCTGGTAAACTTTTGCGATATATCGCGATACAAATCTTATTGTGAGACACATACAAGTATCGTATTGCCAGACTCTTACCAATACACCGCCCTATTGAATACACAGTGTGACGCTTTGTCATGGTACAGCTAAAGCTAGTGAAAGAAGATTAACCAGCTGATGAAAGTTATAGATATGCTAATCATCGTGTTAGGTGAAAAGTTAAACACCTACTACTTATTTGTATCCAAATAAAGAACCAAAATGGTTCAAGTAATGGATAATGCCCAACAAAATGTCTCTTATCAGCAGTTATTCTACAACGGGGAGGTGTGAACCGTTCAACCCAAAGCGGAGTCCATTAATGTCTAATAATTGACTCCTCAAAAGGCATTATCCTGGAAATACCATAAAATAAATACATATTAATCAATTCTAAATACTTTAATCTTTTTTCTTTTGTTTATGCTTAAATCATTCTTCACAAGAACCAGACAAATCGATTTGCAATATCATGCTACACATACACCAGGCATGTTAGCATCGGTGTTCACACTGGAGTTGCTACATGATACTAGCGCAACATATTGCAACAGTGCAATACCATCGGTCTACGTATGTTCCAAGTTTTAGTTGTTATGGTTAGCAGATGGCATTTAGGCCAAATAAATAATATTGAACATTTGAGGTGTCAAGTATCACTTTTTAATTGACACCCTGTGGCCAATCAGTATTCACCCAGACCAGGATATAAATGGTTATTAAGCACCAATTCACACAGTTGTCTCCTAAAGAGAAGAAGAAGACCATAATCCAAAGAATGGCAAAAAACAACCCAAACCTCCAACACTCAAGCATCCCTCCTCCACCATTAGTTAGGGTCAGAGTGAAAGTGACAAAACGCCCCACAGCAGGACCTGCTGAGATGGGCTTAGCAATCAGCTCAATGTGTGACATCATATCAAACGTCAACTTCCTGTTTCTAAGGAATGTGGAGCAATCCCGGGCCTAAAGGTCTCCCACCATGCTTGATTTCCCCATACCCCTCCCTCACTGGCTGCTGATGAGTTGATCAGTTAATTACAGGTTATGGTTCCAGGAAACACTTAATTCTGCTCATTTGTAATTAGCGGGATAATGACATCTTAAAAACAGCAGGATGGTAGATCCTGAGGACTAAGGTTGAACTCTCCTGCTGTCATAATGTCGTCTATGACTGAATAATGATCGCTTGGAAATGATGTTAAAGGGTTAAAAAACGAATCATTTACAATGGTCTCACTGACTCACAAGACGGTACTGGAACCTCCAAACCACCAGGGGGCGTAGGAAATAATTCAGTTCTTTTTACCTGAAAAGAAATGTATGTCCTCAAGCTAAAAGCAGTAGGGGAAAATTGATTCAGTGATACTGTATATCGCAATATTTTATTTAATAACACTTATATTGATTTATAATGTTGACAAGACGATATTTAATTATTTATTTGTGAGCGTCATTCAGTGTCGTGCTTTTGTTTTTACCTAAACCCTCGACAGCTAGTCAGCAGCACAGCGTACTTTGAGCAGCTTTACACCGCACTAGCAGAACAAGACTTTGAAAGAACCAGCTTGTGTTAAATGTTTAGTCTCATTGATTCAGTCTGTCTTGTTGTTATGAGACATGTACTAAGAAAAGATGTTCTTGTACAGTCTTAGGATATATCGTGATATGTATTGTATCATGAGACGTGCATCGCGATAGATATGGGATTGTAAGATTCTAGCCAATCCTCACCCCTAAAAAGCAGGATTGTTAATCATGATCAGAGATTTTACCAGAGGTGTGGACTCGAGTCAGATGACTTGGACTCGAGTCAAGTGACTTGGACTCGAGTCACGTGACTTGAACTCGAATCACAAGACTTGGACTTGAGTCAATCTCGACATTTTGAAGAATAAAGGCTTGACTTGGACTTCAAAACCAGTAACTTGTGACTTGACTTGGACTTTCGTAGCAATAACTTGTGACTTGACTCTGACTTTAGCCCTCTGACTCAGAAAGACTTGGTATTCTCCCCAAAATCCAAGGATTAAAAAGTATTTTGACTCTCTGTGTGTATCTCTGTCTCTGTGTGTGATGTTGGCGCTACATCCTATCAAATTAGGGCTACATTTGTTTGATCTTACAGTCCAACCAATCAGATTGCAGACAAACATTGCTCTATTAATTAAAGTGAGCAATTTAACATTCTGGCGCAGAGGTTAAGAGGTTTCCAACAAAAAAACAGTCCACCAAGTCCACCATCAAGTTACCAGAGAACATTTTGTTGTCACTTATTAACAGTTGAAATGACAACGTTGTTATAATTTAGGTTTATAGGATTTCAGTTTGTATGATAGCCACTAAATGTATTATCAAAAGTACAGCTTGAATACTTTTGTTCTGAAAAAAATCCAGAAGTGTTTTATTTTAAAAGTGCTTTATGGCAGTAACTTTCAGTTTTGAGTGTTGTGATGAAGTAGAAACCTCACATCCTATTCCCCGTTCAACATAACGGAAATTACTATAGAAATTTTGTATTTAAGCTAGCCTTACTTGAACACCAAGAATCCACCCTGTAATAATTGAGGTCGGGTTTTTTAATGGAAATGTTTTTAAACTTTTTCTAGATGTTGACACAAAGATTGAATCAGTCTCAAAAAGGAAACACGATCAGTGAAACGTTCTGGTCTCTTCATTTACACACAGTCATTGCATTGTTTTGTACCAATTTTGTCACATTTTGCACATTCTCTGCAGAGCAAACGTTCTAAAATATCCTAAAATCTCAGAACTGGGTCTGTTCGACCATATTAATGAAACTACGTTTTTTTAATACCACATTCCAACGACAGAAAGAAGCTGTGTAGTGACCACTCTTCTGCATGGCTTTCATTTTTCCAATCTTATCCTATTTTTTACATTAGTTCATGCTGTTTTTATGGCAGCCCTCTTGGGGTTTTATACCCTCACAATTTTATTTTATTTTTTTTTATGATCCAGACTTTAAAGGGCTTGAAATGAGGAATTCAGGAAATACCAGAGCGAACAATTGAACCGAAACCCAGAAGAAAAGTGTTAAAACTTGCTTTAATCTCACAGAAATCTGCAGTTTTAGGAGTATAAACTCCCTTGAGAGCAAAGTCATCAGAAGAGCAGAAATAATGAGGCTTCGTACGGAAGTATTTGGACTTTAGTTCATTAATGAATTATTAAGAACCAATTAGACACGAACATATCTATTGGGTATCTAAACCATGGCTGTTTTGATGTTTACAGCTATAGATATGCTCACTAGCCATGGCTAATTTTGTCCCATCATGCCTTGCCCATTGTAAACAAGCTGCCGTTTTCTTTAGAAGGATTAGAGTTAATTGAATAAAAAAATAAATGAATAAGAAAGAATAGCTTAGAAGCCAGACGTGGCACACCCTTGCAAACAAATGCTTTTTTTATCTTCATTTCTTGTTAGGCCGGTATCTCTTTTTTACTTTTTGCTCCCCCTAGTGGCAGAATCCCACGCTGCAGCCATTTCTTTAAACAACTATAACTCGCCACAAGAATGGGCAAGAAACTTACTTGTCCCCCCCAACATCATGAATGTGGCCGCTGAAGATGCTAGTGCTGATAGTTGAAGATGCAGAAATTGATAGCTAAAGTTGATAGAAAATAGCTAGCAGCTAATAGCTGAAAACGCTGAAGCTGATAGCCAGCTAAATTATTAGCTAAATGCCAAATTAGCCTAAAAAACTGAAAAAATCCTAAATTAGACAAAACAGCTAGCATGTAGCTATAATATTAGCTAAACTCCAAGTTAGCCTAAAAAAATGAAAAATCTTAAATTAGCCAAAATAGTTAGCATGTAGCTGAAATATTAGCTAAATGCCAAATTAGCTTAAAAAACTGATTAAAATCCTAAATTAGACAAAACAGCTAGCATGTAGCTATAATATTAGCTAAACTCCAAATTAGCCTAAAAAAATCCTAAACTAGACAAAACAGCTAGCATGTAGCTATAGTATTAGCTAAACTTCAAATTAATCTAAAAAACTAAAAATCTTAAATTAGCCAAAATAGCTAGCATGTTGCTTAAATATTAGCCAAAATTAAAAAAAAACATTTAATGCCAAAATAACCCAAAAACTCACATGTTGTCATTCTAACTTTCAACTTTACAACACTCCAACACTAAATGATATAAAGTAACGACTAATCGACTATTAAATTAGTCGTCGACTATTTTGATAGTCGATTAGTCGTCGATTAGTCGACTAATCGTGGCAGCCCTAGTGTTCAGTCACTATTTCCAGGCAGCAGGCGCTCAGCTTCCCTTTCATTCATTCAGTAACTCCAGTTCCCTCCCACTTTCATTGACGAACCGAGTTTTTTCCTCCACGTGAGCGCAATGCTCGCTGGCTCTCCGTCAACGTACCCCCCCCTCCCATCTTCTGCAGGGGTCCCTCCCCCTTCTCACTTCATTCACTGCTCTGAATGCGATGACTCATCCTACGTCGACTTGATCTGCTTCATGCTCGCCTCATTGTCTTTCCCACGGCCTCCCCCCCTCCCCACAACAGCCTCTGTCCGTCACACCCCCCCCCCGAGATGCAGACCATGATGGACAAGCAGAGTAAGTGGCTGCGACAAAAAAGCACATGTTATATATGCAGATGGAGGCGCTCGACATGCACCTCGCGTCACCTCGCTGCATCTGACTGCCACTGTACACGTCCGTGAAGGACCCGCGGAGACCAGGAGGAGCAGGAGTCCCGCCTCCTTTTTACGCCTTACAGGAAAAAAGGAAATGTTCTCGGGTGGATTGATGAGGTAACAGAGGAGACCGGAAGCATTCAGGTCACGTCAGTGTTCCTCACATTGTGATGCCAATTCTAATTCAAACGTCTGAGTCTTTCCCTCACACAGATTAACAGTAATGTGTCGATTATCTGAGCTGCATGGTGGAGTTTTGGTTGAGTCACCTTAGCTTTTGATTTTTGGGTTGTCTGGGCTCATAGGTCATAGAGATGACGGCATCTTAGGTGTGTCTTGCGGTTAACCTGAGTGTGTCCACCTCAAGGAAGTTCATGAAAATAGAACGTTTGCTTGTCGAGCACGTGGTAGGTATATCATAAAGTATTTGTGGAGTTAGAGGAAGTTCAGCGCTCTAATGATGTACGCGTGATGCTATTGTATGGTGCCCTCAAGCCTAGTCATTAGGAAAGCATTGGATAGAACTGCCATTACAGCAATATCTGTACTATCTACGCTAGAAAATTTGACAAACTTGCACAAGGAGCGCACAATTATCATATGAAAAGTGATATCACGAACTCCCTATGCAATCTGCAGGATTTGAGGAAGATTAAAAAAAATAAAAAATCTCTACGACACACTTGCGTCTCACCTACTTCAACCCATTGTGTGTGTGTTATGAAAGCGTTCGAAATGACTTGTCACCCGCAGCACGCCCATAGAAAAATGTGTGAACATTTTCACTCTATGGACTCACTGAGCAGTCGACTATCTGGATATTTTGTGCACTTGCCTTTCGTCTCACAAGAAGGGGGCGATGGTCCAAATCCCAACTAGGACCTTTCTGTGTGGAGGTCACATGTTCTTATCTTGTCGAGAAACACCTTTAAGATGCAACCACTCCTCTCTATGACCCTACATGTCTGGACAACCCAACAACCTGCAGCAGATACACATGACCAAGGCTTTAGCTGAGTCCCAACATGATATCTTCAATAATATCTGCAGCAAAGCAGAAACCCGTACTTTTTGTGTGCAACATAGTTTCTTTATGTGTTGCAGAACTTCTGCACGGCAGCAATGATTCAAAAAACCATGGATCATTCCAAAACAATCTCCTCCTAAACAAATAAAACGCACACTTCCACTCTTCCGGAGAGTCCACATCATTTCTGTGCAGAACAGCTTATATTAGATTCAGAAGCATTATACCCCGTATCATATTTTGCCATTTCTGTTTCCTCTGCACCTTTAATCTGCTTCCACTATCTGTCCCCATAGCATTCCAGCTCTCCTGCACAACAAACCCATTGCAAAGAAAAAAATGGATTACCTGCTTTCTTTAAAATGATATCTAAAATGCATTTATTCCATTGCAAAGGCGGGCTCTGCAGGGGAGCTGTACAAAGCAACTGTGTGTATTTCTGCTAATGCAGTTTGTTGATGTATGTAAAGGTGCAGACAGGCCTCATACATCACAGCACGCTCCTTTGTACCTCATTTGGCTCAGTGTTTGTGAAAGGTAGAACAAAATGGAATGTAAAACGTACACAGGCATCAAATCTGTCATTTGTCCGCACTGGAATATGTGTAGCTCAAGCTAAGCACAAGCATCGGAGGACAGATAAGGAGAAATAATCATCTGTATGAAAAAAATGTGCCTGTTTTCAGGTAAAAGAGTCTGTAAACTTACAAAATTATTTATGTTTATGTTAGTTTTTAAGTAAATTTGGAACAGAATCTTCACAAAGCAAACCTTTCCCTAAACTGACCCTTTATTAGGCAAGAACTGTACTTTTTGCTGATCGTGACTATGTGCGTTCACAAATATCAGTTTTTTTTTCTTTTATGCATAAAACACAAATGCACAACGTTCACCTCTTTAGAATTGGAGCTGTTGTCGTTGACAGCAAATTACTTCACGTTCTCTGAGCTTCTGTACGTCATTAATCATTTACGCAATTACGCAATGCAACACTTAGCAATGAGTGCTACAAATCAATTCAAATCTGTTTCTTTACATCAAAATCAGCTGGATTTATGTTAATTGCATAAATAGTTGAATAGAAATGATGGTAAATACTGTATACTTGTATAGTCCTTTCTACCCTCCTTCAAGGGCCCAAAGTGCCTCACAGTCACAGACCAATTCACCCATTCACTAACACATTCACACACTGGTGGTGGCTCCGCATGCCAAACACTGGCGGCAACCTTCCACCAGAGGCAATTCGGGGTTAGGTGTCTTGCACAAGGACACTTAGACACATAGGTAGGCAAGGCGGGAACGAACCAGGAGACAACCGCCCTACCGCTGCACCACGGCATTTTCTACAGAAAAGCTGGAGACTTTTTTACTGCGGTCTGGCTGTTCCCATTAAATCACAGGTGTCGACCTCCAGTCCATGAATCAGAACTGTTCCATTACGCCAGTACCCTAACCCAGTACCGATAGCCTAACTCTAACCCGGTACCGTGGTCCGCGTCCGGTACAGCTTCTGGTACCACGTCCAGTAGCATCTCCAGAGGGTTGTGGACCCTAGATTTTATGAACTGCCAGCACGTCTAAAAAGAACAAGTTGGGGACACCCAAAATGTCAAAAAGTAACGTGGGGGTTCCTAACCCAGGGTTAGGGTATATGCAGTTTAGCTACATTGTCCACCCCCATAACTCCAGAACGGAAGGTTCTAGAGACAAGGGACCAAGCTCTACTCTCTGGGACAATTGGGTCAGAAAACTGCTGGTGAAGTCCGTTTTCGCCTACGACTGCGAGAAAAGCCCACTTTTTGGATATTTTCTTCTGTATCTCCAGAAAGGAGGGTCATGGAGAGTCTGAAGCACTTCCAGTGTGTTCAGAGTGGCCAAGTTATGTCTGACAGAGGCTGTTTCCAAGTCTATCCAACCTTGGCGAATTTTTTGTAAGTGTGGAACCCGAAAAGTGTCCCTCCAGAACCTGTTTTGGAGCATGTTTCAGACCATTTGGAGTCGATGAGTAAAGGGTTAGGGCTAGAAGGAATGTGTTGGGTAAGAGGTGAACTTTGTCTCTGAATCAATGCTTTATTTAACGTTTCGTGAAAATCAGCATAGATATCACTTTCCTTTGTTGCTGTAGTTAAGATCAGTACTGGCCCAGCAGGGCGTTGTGTTACCATGACAACGCGCCACAACATATATCAAGTAGAAAAAGTGATCTAAACTGTAAAATAACAAGAATTGAGAGCAAAAAATTAATTTAATATTTATTTTTTTATACGTGACTATGGTATAAATTAGATAATGCCCTTCAAAGTCTGCATTATCAGAAAATAACTCACTTCATGGAAGCAACCTCCACTTAATGTCACAAGACCGGACTCCTAGACCGATTTCACACTTGTGTATTTTGGTTACCACTTGGTACCGTTTTGTTTGAAATAAAAAAATGACAAGAAACAATTTCTATTAGTAAATATACAAGCAACAGTCTATTGCGTTTAGTGCATTCTTTATGTGAACGTAACATTTTCGTTTGTTAAAAACAAACTGCATCCACTGATGTCTGATCCAAATATCAACATTTTCGTACAAATGCTGCCAGGTTGTGAAAATCAGAGACTTTTTTCTAACCCTTTTTTATTGTGCCTATTAGGTCGTTTCTGAAAAGTCTTCACCCTCCTAAGAACCGACAGTGACTACAAGTCCCGCGATTACGATTACTGGAGTCATTTGACTTCAAAGACAGAAAGGCAGTGACCAATTTTCCACGCTCGTCTCAGATTCCCTCCTCAACGGCTGCAATTACATTTAGCTTTAATTAATGTGGGAACAAGCGGGGAGGAGCAGAGCGGTCTTTGAACTGAGCACCGAGGGCAAAAGTGTGTGTTGGATTCTGATCTGAAACCCAGTCGAATCGTCTCGGCCGGATCTGGGCCGTGTCCGTCTTTCACCTGTGTCACGCTTTCACTGTACATAATAACTTTATTCTCTGCTTCACCTCGTCGTCCTTTAATTTTTTTGTTTTTGGTCAGCAGTTTCATTTAGATTGAGAAGGGGGGAGCAGACAGCAGAAGACTACATCAGGGTGCTGCGTAAGCACCAGCCACCTCTGAAG
Source organism: Oryzias melastigma (assembly GCF_002922805.2). Lineage (NCBI taxonomy): Eukaryota > Metazoa > Chordata > Actinopteri > Beloniformes > Adrianichthyidae > Oryzias > Oryzias melastigma. Next base: position 6,581,187 of record NC_050529.1, read on the forward strand.
AATAACAAAACGGAGGAATAATTCTGCACTGACGAAGAGCTAATGAGGGATGTAGGGGAACGTGAGAGGGAGGGACGTTGCAGGTGGTCCGTCTTTCGGTTCAGCTCAAGATGTTAGAAAAAATGTTCAAGACTAAAAGATAAATAAGACTTTATAAGATCCTAATTGAGATTAGGAGATGTACATTTTTTATTGGGATTTTTGTTAAAAAATACGGTATTTTCCAGAGTATAAGTCAGCATTTTTTTATTGTTTAGCAAGGGGTGCGACTTATACTCAGGAGAGAGTTAATTGTATTTTTTTTTTAATCAATAGACACAAATATTCATTATTTTCCCACTAACAACTGTTTGCCCTTGAGCGGTTTTTCCACTAACAACCACTAGAGGGCGCTGTTTATGTGTATCAGTTTTGCTACCGACAGTACCAGAAGAAGAAGAAGCGTCGTCCAAAACAAACATGGACGAGAATCTGATTGTTTTCCCCTTAAACTTTGATATTTTTCTTATTTGCGTCAAAACATTATTATTCTAGCTTTTATTTTTTCAGACTAATGCGGAACATAAGGTCATCAAACTGGGTAAAACCGGCGTCATCTAGACAGCTACTGCAGTATAGAAGATAACAATTACTGTGAAAAAAAACAGACTGAAAGATCTCATGAACCAGATGATTTTGTAGAACTTTTGAAAATACGTAAACCTGACCTCTCGATATCATCTGTGCAAATAAGATGCTTCTAAGTAACAATGAGGCGAAAAAATTGATGGTAGCTTCTACTACCATGGACAGGAGCACCTAGTTTATGAAGATGTATATGGACAAGCATTGAACATCCAATTTGTAATCTGAGATGGGATAATTCTAATGTCAATGTTGGGGCAGAAACTCAAGTGTCAAGGGGTTAGCTAGAATCCGTCTGCTTAAGGCTAACATCTCATCAGGATCGCAACTACTTCTAAAAAAATTGCAAACTGTTGAAAAAAATGTGAGAAAATATGCAAAATATCAACAAATTCAGAGAATCAATGGCTTTGTCCGCAGTCCTTCCCTTCTCATTATATAGTATGTTTGCCATTTTGTAGTGCTGTCAGAAATTGTCCAAAATCAATTGCCCTAAAAAATTTGAACGCCTGGAAAAGCGTAGATAAATCTAGTCCATTATTATTATTATATACTTTTTAGTACTTAGGAAGTAGGGAGTGAATTCAGACATTGCTGATGAGTTTGCGTGAGGGGTCTGTGTCGACATTTGGGGTTAGAATCCGTTGGAAGACATCAAAATGTCTGATTCTTATTTTATTGTCTTCATTCAATCACAATTTAGTCTCTTAGGTCAAAAACTTTTCTCGCGTTTCTCGTCTTTTCATAAACTAGATTGGTTTGTGTTTATTTTGACAAATGCTAAAACATAGAATAAGATGGAAATAATTTTGAATTAAGAACAAAACAGAGAAATCCCTAAAAACTCTCACAGTCTTAGAACTCCCTCCTTAGTGCAGAGGTTTAAGTGAATAGCGAGTAAGATTTAGGACGTTTAGGACCAACAAACGTTTCCAACATCAGTCTTGATATTCCGGTCTTCAATCAGCATTTGCCAACATTTTGCTCTTTAATCTCTAGTAGCTGCTATAGTTTCTTCCATCTCTGCTATGTGAAGTTGTTCCAGTGAAGACACGAGTCACATCCACCATCCTTCTGCTGAGAAACCATCTGTATGCACGTCTGACAGCCAACGAAAAGCGACTCTTACAGTTGCAATAAGACGAGTAAAGATATATGAGAGTGTAGCCCTTGTTTCTGACTTGATTTATCACCGCTGTTCCCCAATGATGTGCATTTTGTGAATTATTGTCCAATTAGCAGTAAAATAGACAATAAAACGGGATGTGCTTTAGGGCTAGGTAGCATTGACATTGATAGGTCACGGTCCTTTTGGACACAGCGTCTGTGGCCTTCAGTCACATCCTTTGTCTCAATGTTTGGTTCTGCAAAAACGTAAAAAACCTTCCAGGAACCCAACTGGTCTTTTCTGTAGGTTTGAGTGACCCATGTTCAACAAATGGAGGCACAACGTATTCTTTAACGCTTGGAATATTTATTGGTTAGTTTCTAGCTGGTTCCTTCAAACAGGGATCAGAGTTAAAAGAGGGATCAACAAACTGGTCAATGAAAGTAATTATGTCTGATGACAGATGTACCTTAGAGTGCTACAATAAATCATGAGAAGCTTTTTGAATGGAGAAAGATGAAGAGAAGGAACAAAAATGGGACTAGATTTATCCGACAGACACACCTAGAGATTTAAACATCTCTTCTATGAGGTGCTATCACTCAGATTATAGTAGAGCGTCTACAGGTACGAAAACTTAAAAGAAAAGGCCTTAAGATCTGTGTGCAAACCAAAGTATTGACTGCAGCGTCTAGAACCAATTTGCACAGAAATCCTTTTGGCATCTCTGCTCTGACTTGGAGCCAAATGTTGGAGGTCTCATCTGTATCGGGTATTCACACCTCAAACGAAACAGGCTAATATCCATTTATTCTGTAGGTTTATAGATGCTCTCTTTAATGGAGCATCTAAAGCTGGGGGGCCCAAACTCTTTTTGCTCAAAGGGCCAAAATCTAAATGGGATCCCGGTCCGTGGGCCAAATACAATATTTTACTTTCTTCCAATGAAAACAGCAAACTGGGATCCTAATGAGGGACGTGGATCTGGTCTTTTCACTTTATCCGTTTGTTGTTGCCATCTGCTAACTAAAAAAGGCAGCTAAAAGCATCGGAAGTTACTGTGACGGTTCTTGGTAGTAAAAAGAAGCCCAGGATTCACTCACTTGTGGGCTTTTTCACTCATGGCTGCTCCCAAAGAAAGTGCTAGCAGCGCCACCCGGAGGTCAAAAGCATGTTACAGCCGTAATATTTTATAAACATCATAGAAAATCAATGGGAAACAGAAACAGATATGGCATTTTAACTACACACTCCATGGCTTCCACAGCCACGTCTTGGCGGCCCCAAAAGATAACCTAAGATAAGACTTAAATACAACCGTAAACTGGGCAGCTTCCTGATCACGATTCTGTCCAAAACTATCAATACCTACAAAAACCAGATAACTAGGAGCAAATATCAGGAAGCAAAACGACAATAGAGCTGTGATCATCAGAAGGTCCAGGCCTACGCCGGTTTTTAATTCCAGTCGTGAGCTCTACGTAAAGATCAGGGGGTCATTGATGACACGTGGAAAATTCAACTAGTAGAACACCAAGCCTCTACCAATTATACGTGGCGGACAACTGTTGTAAGCAGTAGCGTGTTCATGAAACTGCAAAAACGTGTTCTTGAAAGTGTCCAATGTGAATGCAGCAAAAGGCGGAATCTAAATAGCTTCCCTACCGCAGGGATCCTCCCTGTCCCAACATTTATCCCTCCCGTCCTTTCAGTGGTACATTCAGGAGAACCTTTAGTTGATCTTTAACTATGTTTTAATATTTTAACTTTTATTTTTATTACTGAATTGTATTAGTTCTTGTGTTTCGATTAGATTTTATGTTCTGTTTGTAAAGCATTTTGTGATAGATATGAAAATAAAAATATAGACATATATGCAACTGTTGTGGAAAACCACAGATTTACGCATCCATTTTGCAAAAATAACGCACAATTGCGTAAAATTTACTTTATTTCATTTTCATAGCACACAACAATAAATGACTTAATATTCCTGACTTGAAAATGAAAGGGCTCAGAAAGAAGAAAACGTATCATCTCTGCCCCATTTAACAAAACCAAAATATTTTAACCAAATATATCATCTCTTTGTAATACAAAATAAAATGGTTGGTAAAAGCAACCAAAGCAGACCGATTAAAACAAATAATTTCAGATAAACTACGTAAAATTTGCATAAACTGCGTAATTATTAACTGATGAAAATTTTCAAACAGCGCAAAACCAAATTTACGTTGGAAAAAAAACCCTGAAACATCAACGCAAAAAACACTTTTCGTATATCCGGCATGTATCATGAAACACCGAAATAACACGTAGATAATGTTCATATGACAATAAAGCACATCTGTGGCCAAATAGTGAACATAATTTTAAGCTTCAATGTTCTTTTTTTTTTTTACTATTCATGACTTCACTGCAGTTTCTAATCTGTAAATGTTTTATTAAAATACAATGGAAGTTGATGGGAGAATCTCTGCTGAGTCAGCAACATTAGGTTTGAAACACAAAGGTTCAGCAAGGTTTAGCGACACCTAGTGGTTGTAGTTAAAACTATAATCATGTCATTTAAATAAAATAAAAATATACTTGATTTCAACATAAATTACAGAGTAAAAATTGGAAAAGAAATTACTATTTTTTTCAATGTGGTTTTAATCTGATATTATAAACTACAATAGAGTTCTAAAATTATATGTTAGCAATTTTTTAATGTGTAAATATTGTTCTTTCCAGCTCTACTTTACCTGTTCTCCAACTTGGACAGGGAGTCCTCAGTGCAACCACGGTCCTCTGGCGCCATCCGATGGCTCAAAAGTGCAGCATCACCTATGGGGATATAAGAAAAAGAAAGCCAAAAAAAGCCAAAATCCTCCTTTCAACAATATACAAAGTGTAAATAAATAACAAAACTGATAATATTTCAACTGTAGTGATTTATTTCATGCTAAAGCCTAAACACCGATCAATATAAACCCCCAGATAAAGTAATAAATATAGCAAAAAAAGGTTTAAAACTTCTCAGCACTTTACAGACAGATTTAGAGAACTTTCTGGTAAAGTCAGAGTTCTTATCAAGTATGAGACAGATTAGAGACAAATCAGATACATTCATCGTCTTTCATCTTTAATCCATAATCTGTAATCCATGACCAGAAGACCCGGAGTGTGGAGAGCCACGCTCCTCATGCAATCTCTGCACAGCAGTTATTCCCCCCTAACAAACAGTAAATTACAGCAGGCGTTAAAAAGACAGGCGTTTAGAAGGGGGCGGGGCTTAATTGCATATCTAGAAAACAATCTTAAGATACAATATGTGATGCTCTCCAGAGTTCACGAGTACAATTCAGGGAAAGTGACTGATTGTTTCAGTGTCTGGTAATCTCCAACTAGGCGCGTTAAGGTACAAAGTGGTACAGTTCGTAGTAACATCCAACACTTTCGTACACCGACGGAGTCAGTACCTTTACGGTTGGGCCGTAATCGGATGAATAAATGATTATGTCTTTGAATATTCATGTCCGGGGAGAGTCTGCGTGACAAAAGTCAGGCTGGAAAAGTGCCGACACCAGCTGAGACGCTCTGAACCGCTTCATCGCGTTTTGGTTTGTCTCAGGTCTGTAATGCACACACACACACAAACGCACACCAATCCACACACACACACACACACAGCAGACGGAAGAAACAGACACCAGAGGAAAGCTCTAAAGCAAAACGTCTATGTTCTGTACCGCTCTAATCCAACTTTTAATCCCAGTCTCTTTAGATTGCAGCTGGAAGCTTCTCAGACATATAAAATGCAAACGTAAATGTCAGTAAACAGGAACGCTTCGCTTTGATGCAGCAGGAGACCAAAACTGTGCAAACAGGAAACCTCCGATCTGAAGAGAAACTTCAGATACTGATAAACCTTCAGGTTTTGCTCCAAAGTACAGTAAACTACCTCCATAGTAGTGTCAAATACCACCATTGCAGTGGTGAGTGACATTTATCACCACATTGTCTCCATATATCCTCAGATTACGATCATATAGATATATATGTATATCCACTGTCATTTATTCGTTTCATTGTCATGTATCTCCAAATTCTCGTCAAGTATCATCACAATATTGTCATGTACTTAAAGGTTATAATCAAGTACCTCCAAAACGTTACAATTTATCTTCATATTACAGTGATGTACATCCAGATTATATATTAATATCATATTATTGTCATATACCTCAAGTATCTTGACAATAAAACACCCAGGAAAGAGTAATGTATATTAGGATTTGTGTATATTACCTGAAAAATTAAGGTAATGTACATCCAGTTTTGCGAACTTTGCCTCAAAACTAGGATTATACACATCCAGATTAGAGTAATTTACATTTTATTAGAGTTATGTAAATCCAGATTAGCACAATTTACTTCCAAATTAATGCTATGTACATCCAGATCAGTTTAATTCACCTTTAAATTAGGGTTTTGTAAATCCATGTTAAAGTTATTTACTTCCAAATTAAAATTTGTATATCCGTATTAGTGTTACTTCCAAATTAGGATTATGCGTATCCACCTTAATGTAATTTACTTCAAAATTAGGGTCATGCGAATACAGATAAGCATAGTTTACCTTCAAATTAAAGTAATTTAATTCTGGATTAGGGTTAAATACATCAAGATTAGTGTAATTTTCCTCCAAATTAAGGTAATTTACTTCTGGATTATTGTAATTTTCCTCCAAATTAAGGTTATTTACTTCCAGATTAGCGTAATTTTCCTCCAAATTAAGATAATTTACTTCTAGATTAGCGTAATTTTCCTCCAAATTAAGGTAATTTACTTCCAGATTGGCGTGATTCGTTTCCATATTGTTTTCAAGAACTTCAATAATATTTTATGTACCAGAAGGTAGTTATGATACACCTCCAAAGTATTATTAGGTACCTCTAGATTACTGTAAATCTCCTCCAGATTATTTCCATGTGCTTTTTACGTTTGGTAAATCTCCAATAACAAAGATGAATTAACAGTAGGGGAGGAAGGAACATTCAGTTTGTAAAACTTTATCCTCATGACTGATCTTTAATTGGTCACAAAATACTATATTTTTGTTGATATTTATGGAGAATTATGGCAGCCAAGAGACTAAAATGCAAACTGGTTTTGTTTTTATTAAATACCAATTCTAACTTCCTGTTAAATGATTAAACTAATTATATTCAGTAAGGACAAATCATTTTATATAAATCATAATTTAAACTGAACAAAAGTGGAACTTTGGTAATTAAGTCATGACTTATTTTAAAACTACAAGCAATTCTTATTTGAAGGATCCCCTTTTTGTAACTAGCCTAATGTTATATTATTTAATATTTTTAACCAGCTCTAGAGGAAAACTTTTCATGAGGCAGATTTTGGTGGATTGTTTACATAAATGTCGTAGTTTCTAATCCTCATCAGTTTCAGAAATGTGCAGGACATGAAATGCTCCTAAAGACTAACGGAAAAACATTCTTCATTCCTGAGAAACGCTGATGACATGGAAATGAGTTTAGATCAACTGTGGAGAGAAGATCAAAGAAAGCCGCTGTGAGACTTTGTTCACACAATCTGCAGCTTTCCTCACACGCTTACAATCAGTTACATCACAAGTAAGTTCTGCGTTTTCTAATTCATCTTCAGACAAGCAGATGAAAAGCAGCATTTCTGCATGTCCAGGGTTCATTTGTAATAACACACACACTCACACACACAGTCTGCTCTCATCTCTAATGACCAAAGCAGATCTTTGTAAAACACGCTCGTTAAGGCCAGCTCGTTAGCAGAGGGCCGTCTCCGTGGCAACAGCTCGCTGATAAAGAGTGACGACCTGGACGTCGTCGTCAGGAAACTTTTTTTTTTTTGGTTGGGTCATCAAGCAGCAGAACCTGGTTGCATTGTTCAGTGGGAGGAGTCAGCAGGAGGGAGGGGCTGTGTGCACATTAAGACTCCGCCTCATTTTAAGGCCCCTCCCCTTCGTTCTCCTCCTCGGTGTGCTTGTAGATCGAGAACATCAGTAGAACTTGTCGTCGATGCGGAAGTGCGGCCTGGAGACGTCGTCGGGGTTTAGAAAGACGGAGATGGACTTCCCCGGGTTCTCCGTGACCAGCTGCTGCAGCCGCTGAGCCAGCTTGTCCTCTGACGGCGAGATGATGCCGTTGGCCGGGTGGTGGCTGGGGGAGCCGTGGCCGTTTGTGCTAGCCGTCAGCTCCTTCTTCAACTGGCCCGCCTGCTGGGCCTGGTCCAGAGCCGCCCGCAGGTGCTCGCCGGGGTCCGAGCGCACGTGGGCCAGCTTTCTGGCCACCAGGAGAGTCTGAGCGTCCGTCAGGTGCTCCAACATGTTGCACTGCGGGAGGAAGTAGTTTGGACAGTTTTTACCAAGGATGCAATGGGCCAGGTCGTCCAGCAGGCCCAGGAGGAGGCGTCCGGGAGTGTCGGGGTCGGGGCAGGACAGGTAAGCAGCGGGGAGTCGATCGCAGGCCCAGAAGAGGAGGGTACGCAGGTGGTAGAGGCTGAGGCCCGTACGAGGACGCGCCAGGATGCGAGACAGGACCGCCTTGGCCGCTTGGAAGGCCTGAGCCATGGGGAAGGGGATGCACTTCTTCAGCTGGACCTTCTCAGGAAAAAGAAAGGTTCATGAAGACGTTCAAACCACACAAGGAAACTTCTGACAATAAGTTAGGAATATTGTGACACATTATCAGAACAGGTTGTGTCTTCCACATAGAATGAGTCTCGTCTGTCTTATTTAACAGCGAGGCCTCACTGGTCATTTTTCATTGAAAAACAAACATTGAAAACATTAAACTGGGATCTTAAAGACAGACGTGGAGCTGCTCTTTAGACTTTATCAGTGACTCAATGTTGGCCTGCAGCTTACTCACTGATAGAGTTTTAGAACACCAAACGGTTAAAGGACTTTAACTAAACAAACCACGATTTGAGGGGGCCAAAAGGTGAACAACATCACGAAGAGCAATGGACATGTCTGTAAAGCTGTCCTTGTGACAAATGGTGGAAATACTCGCTATTGACGTGGTCAATGTTTGTTATTTGGTTCTATTTTTATCACTGTCTGTATTTTTTAGGGTAATAAATATCAAACTGGAGTTTCTTCTCGTCTATTTCTAGTAATATCAATAACAATATCCCCAACTTATTGTGAGTAGAGCTGAATGAAGTGAACTTCCTCCACCTCGCTGCGGGAGAACGCCAGCCTCCACTCCCGGTCGGCTCGACCCCCCATGGGGGAGCTGCAGGGCAGCAGGTAGAAGCCGGATATGGCTTCTTCCTCTGTGATTTTTCCGTCCCAGAAGTGGTTGGCGGTCAGCCAGCCTTGAGCCACGGCGGGCCAGCCTCGGAACGACACCACGGGCAGCAGGTCGTACAGAACCCGGCTGGAGCCGGCCTGTGAGGGGGGACAACACCACAACAGCGTCTGTCATTCCAAACGTCTGTTGAAGCTGAATGTTCCTTAGATTCGGCAGCTGCTCTGAACCTGGAGGATGATGGTGGTCAGGGGGCCGTTCCTCTCCAGCCGCTCGGGCGTCGGGATGCCCCGCTGGGGGCTGCGCCTCAGCTCATCCACGGCCTCCCTCACGACGCCCCAGAACCAGTCTGTCACCAGGGTGGGGGAGAAGTAGCACCCATCCAGAGCCTGAGGAGAGCCCAGGGAGGGGATGGAGCCCTTACCTGAGCAGAACATACAATCAGACCTTTCTTCTTCCTCATTTCGTCCAACCCGCTGTGTCCTACTCACCCATCTCCCGCTCCTCCTCCTCTTCATCTTCCTCAGCTGGGAGGCCGTTCTCCTCCTGGCAGCAGATGCTCCAGCGGGACAGGATGTTGGAGTCACAGAGGCGCAGGCTGAGCCACGAGTGGCACGGCGCCGAGTGCCTCATGTCCAGGGTGACGGGCTGGTTGCGGTCGTGGAGCTTCAGGGCTGGCACCAGCAGAGTGAAATCCAAGTCAAAGTCAGCCCCTTTGGCGTACTCCCCCAGGTCCTCCGGGTTGAGGTCTAACACGCCTTCCCGTGCCCCGCCGGAGAGCAGCAGGTACTCGTTGGCCACGGGGAGGCGCTGGTCCACCTTCTGGACTAAACCTGGAGCAGAGAAACAGAAATGCGGTTCTAGCAGAGCTAAACGCAGCGGGAACGTGGAAAACCTCCAGCTGGAGGATCTGGAGAGCTGCTGCACGTCTCTATGAGTCTGAGCTGCAGCAATATTGACAAAACAGCGTGTGAGACGACAAACCTCTCACACACAAACACACACAGCAGAAAGCAGAACGGATCGCTTCACTGTTGGGCGCCAGACAGCCACTGAACACAGAATGAGGAGAAAAAGAAAATCCTGTTATTGTGGCTCAGCTGGTTAGAAAGAAAAGCTTTAGCGACATCTACAGGCTAAACTACAAACTGCAACAAAATTAACTTTTGAGCTCAAAGAGGGGAGGGGGTCCTCATGCGTTCCCACCAAGGTGGCCGTCTCCCCAGCCACTTCCTCCAGCTCCTCTGGGGGGATCCTGAGGGGCTCCCAAGACAGCTGAGAGATCATGTTTACATTAAAATATATGTTTACGTTAAGCGCACTGAACTCACCCCCAAGGTTTTTTTTTTTATTTTTTTTTTTATCTTCACTGATATCTGTGGAAGACAAAATCCTGTCCACCTTTGTCATGGGAGGGATCACACATAAGATAGTACAAGGGTTAAACTAATTTTATCTGTACAATATGTACTACAAATTAATAAATGAAGGAAACAGTTTTTTTCTTTCTTGTAATAAACCTTCTGTTCTAGTTATTTCAAATCTTCAAATTTGACTCCACCCCTTCAGTAAACAAACATGAATTGCCTCCACATAATTACAAACCAATTCCACCGCAGTTATCATCACTTTACTGCATTTCAAGCAATTAAAATACAGATCAAATCCAACACTTTACGTAACCTTTACCCCTGAGCTACACTAACAAGCAAAAGCTTTACACGGAAGTGGGGCAAGAGCAGAGAAATGAGTAACCAGTGAATCGTTTCATTACATTCTTGCTCGATCTAGGAGCACTTGCCCTCTCGCAGTGCTCAGAAACATTCCTCCAATCTGCACAGTTTAAACCAGAGAAAGTGAAGCCTCCAAATCCCTTAACAGCCACTTATCGGAGCGTGTGCTTGGCCGGCTCTGGGCTCAGGAGAGCCGCTAGCCTGAGTTTAAGAGAAGAATATTTTGCCAAAGTGAAAAGAGTGACAAAGAGGAACTTGATCACACAACAAAGACCGTAATGATCCACATTAGGGTGGAGGTAAAGCACAGGCTCTGGACTGGGAAGACAGTGCCCCCCCAATTACCCCGAGGGCACTTCAGGCTCCTAAGAGCTGAAACAAAGGCATCAAACCAAAACGGCATGTCATGGCTGACAGCTAATACGATCCTATTAACATGTTACTCAGAAAACAGCTTTGGAGAGGAAAACACATTTCAAACCATGTCAAACAGAGACAGAAAGTCTCAAGAGTGAAACTTCCACCAAGAGGTTTGCTGTCAGCAAAACCAACAAATCCTAGTTCAGAAAGCAGCAATTGGAGAAAGAGTTGTTACGCCTAAATCTTAATATAATATACCAAAACTGAAATTATGCTGGGACTTAAAGTCAAACTCGTGATTTAATTCAACACTTAAAGAGACATCCGTCCATGTTCCAAACCCACAGAATCCCTTTAGGGGTTGCTACTTTTGGGCTAGGGGAGTGCGCCACAGACAGGTCTTCTGTCTGTTGCAATAGGCCCACACATTTACGCTGTGGGACAATTTCGAGCAATCCTTAATTAACCAACCAATGGAGCATATTTTTGGACCACAGGGGCGAATCAGGAGAAGTCAAGGAGAGTATGCAAACTATTCAGAACAAGGATCCAACTGGGATTCAAACCAGAGCCTTCTCACGGTGAAGCCAGAGTGCAAACCACAATTCTACAGAAGATTTCTGACTTTCTCTTTACTACAACAGACCGACACAGAACCGCCCAAAAGCAAACACTCCAATGCGCCTGACGATCTCACCACACTTGTGAACAACTATGATACTTGAACTTCTCCACTTGGAGAAGAAGTACTCCATTCGCCTGAAGGGGGGAAACAACCTTTCTCTCGTCCAGCAGGGGACTCAAAAATAGCCGGCACCTGGTGAAAATTTGCCATCTGCTTTTAAAAAGTACAACTACTATTTTTTGTCTATTTCTGAGTAAAAAAAAATTGTGTAAGCAGGATTAACACTTCCCACTCGTGAGCATTTTTTCTGTTTGGAGAGTAAAACTTAGAGGGCTACTCATCATAAATGGTTATTGGCTCTGTGAAAGTATTGTTCACATCCGCCGCAATGTCTTTTAATTACTTATTATGCGAGTCCTGTGGGGTGAACTCTGGCGCCTGAGCTAAAGGTTCACAAGCGGTCCTGGACCAATCCCAATCTCAGCCCTGGTCCCGACACGCTTTCAATAGCCTCATGTTTTGCAAGTAGAGCCCAGAAACTGTCGTAGAAACTTGCATAGCAATGCTTGAATGGGAGAGTTTTTAACCATTTTGTCAAAGCCTATTTACATAGAATTTTGATTAGAATTTTCCGCTTGAACGTTCATTGTCGAGGGCTTGAACATAGCTTTAAGAGTAATCCATGCCAATATTGATAAACAGGATCATCCCAGCCACTGAATGTCGACAATAGTTGATTCAAAAAACTAAACTTTGATACAAAGTTTAGTTTAGTTTCTGCCACAAAGGATTGTTTTGTTGACTAATCACTGATTATTTTTTCCAATTAGTCTACTAATTGGATCATGCACAAAGTGGATGTAAAACATTCACACTAGCATTGTCTGCGATGATGCTAGTGTGAATGCTGTAAACTGAATTTGGACGCTGAAGATACTCAAATTGATAGCTGAAAACGCTGAAGCTAATAGCCAGATAAAATATTAGTTAAATGGCAAATTAGCCGAAAAAGAAAATCCTAAATTAGCCAAAAATAGCTAGCATGTAGCTGAAATATTAACTCCAAAATAGCCTTAAAAATCTTAATAAATGCCAAAATAGTCCAAAAAGCAGCAGAATGCCATTATAACTTTGAACTTTACTACACTTTTACGCCATATAATATAAACTAACGACTTATCGACTATTAAATTAGCCGTCGACTACTTTAACAGTTGATTAGTCGACTAATCGTGGCAGCCCTACTTGTGAACAAGACCCCAAGACACAAACTCCTTCACTTGGGGCAAGAGCACTACTACGTTTTGGCTAAATAAGGTGAAAACCTTCAAATTATCAAGCCTTTTGTTCCATTCAATGTTAAATATTGGAACAATAACGCTCAATTTTCCCAACATCAGAAAAGGGAACAGACTAAACTTTCTTTTCTTAACCTACTTTCGGATCTGAATTCCCCAGTAGAGGACATATCTGCAGTTTCTGCTTACATCACTTTTACTTTTGAAAGTATCTATCCAACAACCCTTCATCACGAGTCTTAAAGCCTCCATCAGATTGTTTACTCAAACAAGGAGCAAATAAAAGACCTTTTGAAACTGTTAGAAGCTGAATTCTTTTGAAATCACTGAGTTCAAATAGTTGAGAGTAATCCAAGTAATTCCATCTCCCAGCAGAATTTTAAAGCCCAAGTGGAGATGCATCTGCAGATCAAACTTTGTAACAAAGCCACTTTGCTCAGCATACACCTATGCAGCAGCATCTAACAGCACGAATGCAGGCTGGAACAAGACCTCTGCATCAAGAGGCTGATAGTTGCTACCAAAGCCGCCTTTCATCCTCCACACGGCCCGGAGCTCCGCATGCACAAACCGCCACCAGCTTAACTTTTATTCCCAGAATCTTACACAAACTTTCTCCTTCTGCTCAAAAGTGTCAAACTTTTCTCCCTTTCTTTTTACCCTCCCAAAGCGGTTGGAGCTGTCACAGCAGGCGGCGAGGCTCGGGCTGTGAAAATATCAGCAAACCACTGGTGATTATGCAGCCTCAAAATCCTGAAATGCATCTGAAGATGCTGAAGAAAGAGACGGTGGGAGCAAAGAGGGAAGAAAGGAAACCAGAGGCAGGAGCAGGAAAAAGGGATTTCTGCCGGTACGTGGAAGAAAGAACCAAGAACAGGCCTGGATTTCATCCTTCCACACCCAGGAAAAACAAAAAAAAGTCTTCAAGAGAACCAGAGCCATCTGTCAACATGGAAACATTACCGAGCTGACAGGAGCAGAGGACTGGGCGTTGGATTGTTCCAAAACATAAAGAGAACCAGCGACAGACTGAAACAACATAAAGTTTGCTCATCATGAACTGAGAAGAAAACTTTGGGGACAAAAACACAATTCATTCACCTTGAGCGTTTGACAGTTTGAAAAAGATGTGGACTTAAAACAAGCTCACTTTTGATTGGTGACTGTAGTTGCCCTAAAAACGTGACTCGGACCAATCACTGTCATCTGGCTCCAAATGGCAACACCTAGTGAGGGGCAAAAACTGTGCTTCACAAAATAAATGGCTTTATATCCCAATAACGGTGTAGTGATGCAGAGGTAGGGCGGTCGACTCCTGATCGGAAGATTGAAGGGTTCGATTCCCGCCTTGCCCACCCACTGATACTGAACTCCGAATTGCCTCTGGTGGAAGGTCGCCGCCAGTGTTCAGCAGTCACTGTAAAGCGCTTTGGGCCTTCGAGGAAAGTAGAAAACCGCTCTACAAGTATACGCCATTCACCATATACATCACAATAAAGTGTATTTTCAGTTATTCTCTGAAAAAAAAAATGTCAGCTTACTTTTCAGACTATTTTAAGTTACAGATAACTGAATAGTCAGAATCGAGAATCGAACATTTTGTCTTCTATTTTTTAAACCAGCACACCAATTATTTTTCTCTCATTTCAGGACACAGGTTGTCGTTTTAAGAAACTGTGTTCCTTTTACTTTTGGTGTCCAGTTTGTTTACGTTGCAAAACCGCAAGACAGCGTTTCGTTGCGAAGAATCTCTTTTTAATTTGTCTTTATTTTCACTTTTATACATTTTCGTAAACACACTGATGAGGCAACACCTATGCGATTGTCTCAGGCTATTTAATGATATATTTGATGTAATAACTGATCAAACTAGGTTAGAAATTATACTTTTCTATGGCCTACACAATATCGCCCATAACGCGGAAAAACCATCGACAGATTTTCACTTGTTTTGCGAAAGCTGGAGGTAAGCCATTGTGATAATATATGCCTATGGCGCCGACCAAAAGATAAACTGTTTATCATGTTTGCACTTAAGCTCAACCTGTTCACTAGAATAGAATATTATCCTGGGAATCAAACCCCGATTTCCTGTGTGCTATCCCCGCACTTAACCAACGGAAGTATCCAGTCGGATGTTACCATATCATACCCTGTGTCACTTTTTTCAACCTTCTCAACTTACAATAACCCAAACAGTACACTACCCTAAAAATCCCCCTTAGAACAAGAGAAACACAGCTCCACCTGTGTAGAAGTGCTGACATCCATCCTTCCAAAGCCTCAAATACACGTCAGGCTGCCTGGTGATCCCCTGTTGACCACAAAACCGGTTTGTTTACGGTTTGAAAAGCTCCGCGGTCAGTCTCACGAATACAAAGAGAATGAATCATCCCTGATGAAATGAAGCAGCTCAGACTGGTGAGAAAAGGCAAAGAGCTGGTTCTTTTTCTAAAAGAGTACACATAAAAATGTCATAAAAAACACTAATAAGCCAAGAAGAGCACAGTTTTAAAGTGCAGTGCTTTCTTTACGTGCTAAATATTTTAACTTTGCCAACAGCTGTTCTGTGTGTCTTCTATGTGTGATCACAGACCAGAATAATGTCACAGTATTCTCACAGACAAGTCTTTAAGACATGGTGGATAAATACTACAAAATTCATTCATAGGACATTAATAAAAACTGCATTTTCTAAATAATAATAGAATTGAATCAGCTATGTTTTAGCAGCGTCTGTAGCATTACAGAGCCTGTGACCTGTCAGGTGTTGTGCTAAATCCTCCCGTCCTCTTAAAGCTGCAGTTTTGATATCAATGATATTCAATAAAAATATGGGAAAACTTTTTTAAGGTTGTTTTTTGCTATGATTTAATATAAAATGTGATCACCTGGAGGCACAATTATTAAATCTGTCTTTGTTTTCTCACCATGTTTGAGTTCAAGTTTGTAGGACAATAAAGACGTGTTCATACATTTGTACTTCATAGCGGGAAGAATGATTGGCTGATGATCTTTTTTTTTTAAATATATATATTTTTTGTTTACCAATGATGGCCTTTTTCTTTCCAATACAGCTTTCTGTGCATATCCTGGGAGGGCAAACATCCCAGGGATGACATGGGAATAAATTTGCCTTACTTCCCCATTGCGCTCCCATTAAGCAGAACTTCTTCCTCCCTATCCAAGAAAAAAAAAAAATCCATCTCAATCCTGGTAACTCCCACTCCTTCCCAATCCCAGCAGGTGCTTTTCATTCAGTAGTGGTGATCCTCAACCATCCTACTTCTCATTTATTTGCATAAACACAGCTGAATTCTATTGTATTGTTCTGTAAAACGACCACAACAATGTAACAAACCCTAAGAACACAATAGTAGCATCAAAACAAACTCCTGTTTGCACAACAGGAGACTGCTGTTCAGAACCAAAAGAGAAAACCGCTTCCAGCACTTTACAAGCCCTACAGAAACAGCTTTGGTTGGCGTCCCCTCCAGACTCGCTCGCCGTTTTTCTTCTACATCCATGAGGCAGAAAACTGCTCGTCATAGACGTTAAAAAGTTAACTTTATTAAAGGTTTGGTAAACAGTCTACAGCCAGTTCCAGATAATTCTAAAGTTTCCCGCAAGAAATTTGGAATAAAAATGCAGAAATCTTTATTATTTCACCAAACAAACTGTTATTGATTTTTCCGTATACCTGGCAGCTGTTCTTTATACAACAAAAAAATAAAAGTCTGCAAAATGTAAATGGAATTTAAAGTATTCCATATTTAGAAGGAATCTTCCCCTCCGAAGAGAATCCCGTAGGATTCATGTGACCCACCAGGATCCAAAAAATCCGCCTCTGGAGAGGGAACAGTTTCACCACAAACAGCAGAGCGGCTTATATCCGAGTTTTTCTGCATGTTCTGGGTCAGACTCGGCCTTCACACGGGCCACGCACCACCCAAACTGACGGGAGTGTTACCGCTGTGGTTTGTGCTCCATTTCTGTGGCAGGAAGTGGAGCCAGCAACTCTCCGTGGATCGTCATCTAACTGAGATCACGGTTCTCTGATCTGGATTGCTGAGAGGTGGAGGCGTCCTCCAAACCCCAGCTTTAACTTCTCCTGTTAAAAAGGGAGGAGCCTAGAGGCCGGAGGGACCGCTTCAGCCTTCAGCTGGGGTCTATCCGCCGCCTTCCTTCCTGACGGCGCGTGGCGTCCAGCTAAGCTCAACTATCTTTGCTAAGTTTTGGTTAAAGTGAAGTATTTTATTTTGTTCGTTCCTACTGATCAGGGGAGTTAAGGGAATATACGTCATTTAACATTAGGGGTGTAACTGATCACAAAAGTCACGGTTCGGATCGTATTGCTTTTTTAGGGTCACGGTTCGGACCATTTTTCAGATCTGTAAAAACGAAAAAAAAGCCTAAAATTAATTTTCGGAAAAGCTTCAAAACAAATATTTAATGTTTTCTCATTGAGGCCTATTTATTAAAACAAAACACTTTTAAACTTTGAATTTTAACAAAGTGCTAAAACGTGTAGTTTCTAATTACATTTACATGTCTTTAGAGCAAATCTGCAAAAACTGAGACAAGAATTCCTAAAAATAGTGTTGAAAACACAGAAACTATCTGGAGTTAAAATGTTGATGTCCAAATGAAATCGTAAATAAATCAGCTCAAATTAAACTTAAAATTATTTTGGGGTATTAACCGTTTTATTAAAACTAACTTTGGGAACGTTTAAATATTTAAAATATGATTTTCCTGGCGATTTATGATCCCTTTGGCTTGCCATAGTGGCCTGCCCTGACTATTTTTGGGGGGGGTTCTCAGGGTAACTAGATCCACCATCTCATTATTATGAGATTTTCTTGTGATAACGAGATAATGACGAATATACTGTCACTCTCTCCCTTTCCCACATGGAGACGTCGAGACTTTCCTCGTTTTAAGTCTCTTTATTTTAACAACAAAAACAGCCGAAAAATATTTTTTTTTTCAGTCTGTTTTTTTCACTTTTTAGTGGATCTACACTCTTCAAGCGTCTTAATTGCTCTCATGCTCCAGCCCCTCTCCCTTTATGTCCCTAAAATCCCTTACAACAGGTTGAATGACAGAACCCTGGGCCGCCGAGCGTTTCTACCTGGTCCGGACATACAACAAATAATTTATCTATTTCCAATGTATGGAGTGATTACATTTTTTCCTGAAATACTGCTTTATATAAAGTGAAATAAGTATTGTAGCAGACTGAGTGGTTGGTTTGGTCCACGAATGTCTGGAGCTCAGAGAACGCATCACGCCGAGAAGCTTGTTGGCCCTGGATTTCGTCATTAAACGCGTTCGTTCGAGGGTTTTAGGAAAATAAAGGGAGAGAATTGAGAGGATTAAGGAGCGTAAATCCACTAATAAATATAAAAATGACTGAAAAATCAACTTTTGTCCAAGTGTTTTCTTCGGTTTTTGTTGTTAACCACAAAATATAGACGTAAACAGGTAAAGTCTCAGCGTCTCAGTGCCAGACGAGAACATTTATTTCATTTTCTCAAGATAACAAGATAGTGGATCTCATTTTCCCAAGAAAACAAACAAACAAAAAAAAAACAGAGGGCAGCCTGATTTTGGCTTCTGTACAAGACAATACTAATTTTGCTTTAATTTTTTCGTTCCATGGAAGAGAAAGTCATCAAACTGGGTTACAAAAAGATGGAAGTACCGCTAAAAGGTAACAATCGTCGTAAGAAGAGAAGAAAGAGAAAAAAAGATCTGAAACCATGTTTATGTTGAACTCTTAAAAATAAATAAATCTGATCTCTCAACATCATCTGTGCTTTCTGTGCTTTGTAAATGACTGTAGCTTGTAGACTGTACTTGACTGTAGCTTTTCCCACAAGCGTCTAGTTTATTCACACATTTCTGGACAAGCATTGAACCAAATGTAATGTGAGTCAAAAGAGGCAGCAGATGCAAATTTGATCAATCATGTTTGGCGTCAGTGCAGAACTATCCTGGGTTTGTTCCTAAGTGTTGCACCTTTCTCCCAAAGTGGGACTTATCCTTCAGAAAATACAGTAATCAGCTCCTTATGTTGCGGACCGATTTATGCGACACCCAAGACAAAACGGGTAGAAAGGCAGAAAACGAAGGAAGGAGCAAAAACAACCAATTTACAAAATGAATGAGCTTTTCTAACGAAGGCAAAAATAAATAGTGATAAACAGGTGCATTTGTATTAATCGACAAAGCAGAGTACAGAGTGTCATTAGAATCTTATTCTGCAGGAAGATTCAATACTTTATCAAAAGCTCCTTTCAGACAGTTTGGTAGCATAGCAACAGAGCAAGCTAGCATCCTATCTGGAGGACGTAGTTTCTCCTAAACAATCCATGGAGGAGGACATGAGAGTCAGTTCTGGTGAGCTGAAAAGATCCCTAAAAAGGCCAGAACTGCCAGTTAATGATCCAGATCTGAGGTCTGAAATTGGCGAGGGGCCTCTGGTCACACGCAAGATGGCGCCAGAATCAATCTGTAGCCGGAAGCGGAAATTTCGTAACTTTAGACGGTACTGTACTTGTAAATATCCTTAATTTTAGAAAAATCCTTTCAGAATCATATTTTTAAAACTTTTTTTAAACTACCAGCTTTTAAATGTGAATAAACTGTAACGGTCTAACAGTTTAGTGTGTAAGATGAGCTTCAAATGAGACAGAGAACGTTAATCGTTTTATTTCTTTAAGTCAATATTAACAAGTGTTCACGTTTGTATAACTACACACGTTTACCTCCAGAGAAACAGCCGGTCGATAAAAGAGATAAGAAACGGGAAAAAGGTTGAAAGCTTAAAGCTGGGGTTCTGGTCGAGGACTTCCGGCCGGTGATTTCGGGCACAAATTATGTTGTTTTTTTTTTTTCTTTTCTTTTGCAGTCGGCTTGGGAAGGGGGATGGATTTCCAGCTGTTAGCCAGATTCTCTTGAAATTGGCTGCAAACGTTAAGCTACATTAACAACACTCTTAGGAACACGAGTTCAAGCAGCCACTTCTAATGAAAAGTCTTCGGCGTTCAAAATCTCAAGTATTTACAACCGTTTTTGGGGACTACGTACAAAATACGAAAGCTAAAGCAGGTCAAAGTTTGACCAATCAGGGACTCAGATTTTCTTGTGATGTATAGATGCCGTTTCCTTTAATTCCTGAGATTACAGATTGTTTGAAAATTGATCATGGAGGAGGAATTATTGAAGATTCACAGGATTTGAACCGTTTCAACAGTTCACATCAAGCCTTTTCCAACCGTTGGTGGCGGACGTTTGTAATAATCATTTTTTAAGGCGTCCCTTTTGACACCAGCATCAAGGGAATTGAAAGAAGACACTCTAATCCTCCACTGAAGATGTCGCCACTCCTCTCTATGCCCCTCCAATAAGCTAAAAACATCACTAAAATGCCAGAACTGCAGGTTAATGTTGCCCATCTGAGGTTTACAAATGACATTTACAGCCACTCAAATAAAAGAATTAGTCGTCTGCATGGAAATATGCAGCAGCAAAATATGTCAAAAATGTATACTTCTGCATCACCTAAATAGTGAACTGTTGCGCCGCAAAAAGTCTTCCTTTCCCTTCCAAACAAATACATCCCCGATCAATACATCCTCATTCACAGGAGGAACACAAACAGGGCTAAACTGCTGCCAAAATGCAGCCACCGTGTTACCACAGTAACCGTGATCACCAGTATCAATGCGTCCAACCTGACTGCAGCTTTAAGACAAACATGCAGCACGAACATGCAGCTCTGCGCTGGGAAAATCCTCTGCTACCAAAACAAAGATGGTTGTGGACAGCCCATGTGCATCCATAGCAACCGCCCCGACGGCCCGAGGTGGCCTACTTCAGCCGAACAATGCGCCACAAAATCTGATTGGACACGCCTCCACTTTAAAGACCCTAAATATTTAAGCAGACAATCCAGTGAAGCACAAGACCTGAACCAGGCAGCACAGACTCGCGTCCCAACAGGTCACTTTAAGCTCCAAACTTCAGCTAACTTTCTCTTACCCAGCATGTTGAAGATGAAGTCCTTGGCAGTGTGGACCTCTAAGGCGGTCTGGTCCCCGAACTCCCCCTGCTCCAGCAGCACCAGCTCGGACACCTGCGCCGACAGCTGCTCCAGGGGCGCCCCCGAGCGGAAGTCCACCTCCGACAGCTTCTTGACCGGGGCCGGGGAGCGCGGGGTCACTGCGTTCATTATGGACTCCATCTCTACAACCCTGTGGTTACAAAACTGGATCAGTGATGCATCCTGAAATACAAATATCTGACAAAGATCTTTCTTCCCACAAATTCTGAAGTTTTCTTTGATTTCAAAGACGGGCGTGAACTGCTGCGGCACATGAGAAGCACATGACCTCAGAGAACAGAAGCTGTTGGAAAGTTTATTTTTGAAGAGAAGAGCCAGAGAGGAAACAGAAAAAGGGCAGTCAGACTTCAAAATAAAAGACAGCTCCATTTAATAAACAAAAACCAGGAATTTTTACTCCCAACAGAGCTTTACAGCCAATAATAATGCACGATATTTATTGTATCACAAAACATATCGCAATATATCCTAAGACTGTACCAGAACAATGTTTCTTTACTTCTTTTTTTTTTTTAAACTAAGTCATACATGTCTCATTACAACAAAAACTATGAGGCTGACTGAACCAATGAGACTGAACATTTAACACAAACTGGTTCTCATGAGTTTAGGTAGAAAAAATAAGAAGACGCTCACTAATAAGTAACTAAATATCATCTTGTCAACATTTTAAATCGATACAAGTATCATATATCGCTGAATCGATTTTTTTTCCTATACCCTTAATAATATTCAGCAACCGGTTGTCTAATGTTATGAGGATGATGCTAATAAAGTTGTTCAAACAGTGAATTCATGTTTATTATTATTAAATCTGTCGAACTTTGAAAATCAGACGAAGTTGGTGTTGGATTTTGTTTTTGCTTCTACTTTGACAGTTGTTGGTTAAGGGGAAATCTATACCACATTTTAATGGTTCCTACACAAAATCTAGGGCAATAATCAAGTTTAACGCAGCTGTGGATGTTTTACAGAGGATGAAGATGAACTTTAACCTCAAAAGTTGAAGGAAAACTGGAGACAAAAAGAAATCAGACGCCAACTTCAGTCTAGTACCGATTTACAACAGAGCATTAGGGTCACAAAAAAAATACAAAACAAACAAAAAAAACTATTTTTATCTCGTAAATTTGACTTTTAATCGTATAAATTTCCGAGATAAAAAGTTGTGAATGTACAAGAAAACCATTCATAAATTTAGCAGATTAATTTTAAAGTAATAAATATACAACTTTAGTTGTGTAATTTAGCAGTTACGACTTTTATCTTGTAAATTTTCGAGACTTAAAGTTGTAATTTTAAAAAAATTTATGTTAGTAAAGTGGTACTCCGTCATAGATGCTGATTTAAGGTAATTGACATAATAGGGACAAATAAAACATGACTATAAAAATTTTACTCTTAAGTTTTATATATTTCTCTTTAAAAATGTGTGTTTAATTTACTTTTTCTTCTTGTTTGTTTGTTTGTTTGTTTGTTTTATTGCTTAACTTCTTCTGAGCCAAAAAGTCAAACGACAGCACCCTTTAAACCTCAATTCCCATGATGCACTTGGAGAAATGGATAAGAACCACTTTTCAAAACAATGAAAGTTTGGATTAATTTTCACTTAAAACTGTTAAAATTACCCATCAAATACACAATTTAATGAGGATATTTTGCTAATTTAATTGGATTTTTACCAACAAAGGTGACTTATTTTAGCACTTTGCTAATTATTACATTTATTTTATTTTCTCAAATAAAGCTTTAAACTGTATCTATGAAAGATAACATAAAAAATAGCTTCTTTTACACTGTTTATGGAGCAAAGATGATCACAATTTCAGATTAATTAATCCCAATTTCAAACCTAAAAGGTATTTTTTAGAAATCAAATTGAGAGCTAAAGTTAAATGTAAACACGCGCATTACAGTGACATTTGGGGGGCTTTAAGTGCTTTAAACCGAACCAAACGAAATATAAAGCCCACGAAAATGTAATTTTCACAATTATGTGTAAGAAAAAATAGGAAAAGTTGTAAACAAAGTTGTGTCAGCTGGACCGACGGCCTCTGCCCCCACGGAACTGGGTCAATTAGCTGCCCCGCATTCGGCTACTTAGCTTAAAGAAGAAATTAGCTTCTTCTCGTCAAGAATTCGGCGCCAGAAAACTATATATTTTGATAGAATACTACCAATTAACTTCAGTGAGACTCGAATAAAGTTTAATAAGGACTTAATGAGGTCACTAACACTCCCTACTCTCACTGGAGGAGTCAGAACGCCGCCTCGCCCAGCCGGCTAATTGCTGTTATTAGCCAAATATTAGCCTCCTAGCTAGGAATAAATTAGCATTCCAGCTAACACGTGAGACTCGGACCGTCGAAGCGAAGTTCCCCACATCCACGCACCTCCAACACCACGAGAAAACCTCCACCCCAACGCGGCATAAGCGCGAGCCCACGCGGGCGCGTCGCTAGCTTGCCAGCATAATTAGCCCGCGCGGCTAAGACTCCGGGTACCTGTCGGGCGGGGGACCCAAACGGACCTTCTTCGTTATCTACTGCCGTCCTGCGTCCATCCTCCACCTTCAGCAGTCATCTCCAACAGGTCCCAGGCGCCACCACCTTCCCCCCGGCAACGCCGTCCCAGCATTCATGGTCCCGCTCACAGGATTCTGGGATTAGCGGTGTACTAGCGCGTGCCCACTGGCACGAGTCCACGCTAGTTTCTTTTATTATGACTCAAACTGCCCCTATTGCCTCGTAACGTTGATAAAGTTTGCTTCAATGGGCTTCGGGGCTCCACCTGCGCGGATCTGAAGCGCGTGCAAAGGTGGCCCCCTCCCGGGTTTGGGGATGGAAACTGACCGGCTGTGGAGGCTGGCTCTCACATGCCACTACACCCAATTAATCGAGGCATTAGAGGAGCCACCAGAGAAGGGTTACACTAATGTGCGTAATGGAATTAACCGAGGGCAAACGGGAAAGGGGGGTTTGTTTACTAATCCAGCTAATGCTGTTTCAAGTTTATGATTGGGACACGGCCGCATTTAGAAAATGGGCGGATAAGGGCAGGGATTGGGGGGTGTCCCAATTCTCTCTTTTTAACTCTTTTTCTAAAAAAAACAAACACAAAAAATAAATAAAAGAAACGTTGCAAATGGCAATAAATACTGCTGCAAATAAAAAGAAATGTTGCAAATAAAGGAAATACTGCAAATAAAAAAACGCTACTGCCAAAAAAAAAAAAAAAACTGCAAACAATAAAACGCTGCAAATAAGATAAACGGTACCAAAAAAATAATGTTGCAAATCAAAAGAACTTAAGTTGCATTAATCGAAACATTGCTGCAAATAAGAAAAACTACAAATAGAAAGAAGTGCTTCTGCAAACAACAAGAAACTCTGCTGCAAATAAAAAAATATGTTGCAAATAAAATGAAATGATGCTGCAAATAATAAAACGCTGCAAACAAAAAGAAATGCTTCTGCAAACAAATGTTGCTACAAATTTAAAAAAAAACGCTACTGCAAATAAAAGAAACACTA
The DNA here is from genome assembly GCF_002922805.2 of Oryzias melastigma. Lineage (NCBI taxonomy): Eukaryota > Metazoa > Chordata > Actinopteri > Beloniformes > Adrianichthyidae > Oryzias > Oryzias melastigma. Next base: position 6,605,900 of record NC_050529.1, read on the forward strand.
CTGAAAACAAAATTTATGTTGCGAACTAAAACAAATGATGTTGCAAAAAGTGAAACATTGGTGAATATAACAAAAATTACAAATGAAAAGAAGTGCTGCTGCAAACAACAAGAAACGCTTCTGCAAATAAAAAAAATATCTTATAAATACAAAAGAAATTAAGCTGCAAATAAAGGAAAACACTGAAAATGCCAAGAAACACTGCTGCAAATAAAAAGAAAATACAAATTAAAAGAAGTGCTTCTGCAAACAACGAGAAACTGCTGTAAATAATTAAATATCATGTTGCAAATAAAAGAGAGGCTGCTGCAAACAGAAAAAAATGATCTGGCAAATAAAGGAAATGCTGCAGAAAAATCCACTGCAAACAATAAGAAACTCTGCTGCAAATACATAAAACACTGCCCAAAATAAAAATAACTTACGTTGCAAATGAAAAAAAGATTGTTGCAAAAAAAAAGCAACAAATAATAGAAATGGTGCTGCAATTAATAAAAAAAAATGCTGAGAATAAAAAAGCCACAGCAGAACTGAATTATCAGGGATTGTATCTAATCCGGACTACAAGATACCGTTTTTTAACGTCCAAAGAAGAAATCTGGTGACCACAGATAATAGACCTTCAAATTCTGAACACAAATATAAATAACATGGCTTAATAGACCTAAATTACGTAAGTTATGAATTTTTATATATTTTACGTTTGCTTTCGGGTAGAACAATGGGACATATTGGTAATCACAAGTACAAATATACAGGTACAAACACAAGTACAACTGAATTTACCCACATGAGTGAATATAGTTAATGCTAGTCTCGATCATTATTATATTAATTAAAAAATATATATGTTTTTATGTTCCAGATTATTACATAAAGCGTGGTTTTATGTTTACTTTAGCATCAGCTTTAATTTAGTTTATTGCAATTTGACCCTTTAACACCTGAAATTCAGCTCCAGTCTTAACATTACAACTGTTTCAAACTATTTGACAATTATTACATGGATTTAGTTGTGTGATATCGTAGTAGAAATATGTTTATTTATGATTGGGAGCAATTATGATCTCAATCTTTTTTATTTTCTACTCAATTTATAAATTAATATCTTAAATACATTTGATGTGTATTTATGGTCTTTTTTAATGATCTGAAATAAACTAAAATAAATCAGTTATATTATGATTTTTTTTTTAAATCATAGTTATACATATTTATAAATTTTTCTAATGCTCGACACATTTTTCTTTCATTTTTAAGGTCTTTTCTTCTAGTATGAGGTTTCCCAACAACAGTTTGTCCTTCTTTCCATTCTGCAATGGGTGACTTAAATAAAAAAGAGCTGCAGTGTTGTCTATGGCACCTTTAAGTCTCTCTTAATGCAGGTGAAAGCACTAAAAGCTGTTCCTCACCGCGCGGCAGACACTTGTAGCTTAATGTGCGTGGGCGTCCTTGACAACGCTCTGTTATTCATTTTGTGCATGCTAAATTTCACTGGATTGATGGCACCGGGCGCAACCTGTCAGACCTCTATCAGCCATCACACTGACTTTAAGAAGAGCTGACAATATGCAGCCACACAGAGCCTGATTCATCAACCCTCCCTGGGGGATAAGTGGATCATTTATCAAGATAACGCCGCGTGCATACCGCTAAATGAGCGAGTTGAGGGGGCGTCATGAGCCGTCTACCAAATGAGAGTCTAGAAACAACCCCGACCTTCGGCAGATACTTCAAAAATGAATGTACTGTCTCATAAACTGGCTGCTTTCATCCCCGTCCTCTCCGTCGTTTTTTTTTTTTTTTTTTCCCACCGGGAACTGGAGAAACAATTGTAGCTTTCTTCACATATGTCATTGCTGTCGAGATTCGGAGCTAAATCTGAAGTACTTTCCACTTTGCAAGTCAAATCAGGCTGAAATTGCGAGCTTGTGGTGGTTTTGTCTCAGTTGAAAAGATGTATGTTCAGCACTAAACCCAAAGTTTCAGTCTGGCAGCAATCTTCGGCACCATTAGTGAAGGAAAAGTGATTAAGAAGAGTCAAAGCCAGAAGAGGAAAAAAGGAAAGAAGACAGAAAAAAAGAAATAAGTGCCACATAATAGGAAAAAAATCATTAAAGTGTTATTTAATACAAAAAAAAATGGGCAAATCACTCTTCCTGTCAGTTATTAGTAGCACTGTAGATTAAAGTCATACAACTTTTCTCTTTTTTAATGTAAATGGAGTTAAATTATCTCTTTAAAAAATAAGCAATACACACAAAATAAGTACATTTACATGAACAGAAGTATTATAAATATTATTTTTCTAATTAACTGTCAAGTTAATCTGTTTCCGTTGTAAAATGGACCAGTGGAAAAAATGAATAAATAATCATATGAATTAAGTCCACATTGGTTTGACCGCTCAGTGGAAACAAGGCTAATTGGTCACGAGTTTATATTGAAAACACCTGCAAGCAACAGCAATAAAAAGACCAGCGGCTGGAAGACCTCCATTGTCGTTGCTTCTCAAGTCGTCGCAGTACAATGACGCAATGAAACACTAGCGGTCTACACCATGAATGCGCCGTGAAACAAACCGCTCAGTGGAAGCGAGGTTTAACTGAGTGGAAACACCAGAATTAACTGTACCGTACCGTGCCAACGTGGAACACTCAGTAGAAACAAAGCTATAGTCACATATACTTTTATGGAGGTTGACCCAACTACGTGTTGTGGGTTTTTGGTTGTCCAAGCCCGTAGAGGTTGATAAAGAGGCACAGGCATGTTTAAGTGTGACTTGGACTGTCACATCTCCACTACACGTCTTAAAATTTGAACTTTTATTGGAAGGCTAATGGAAACGGCAAGCACTTACGACAAATAGAAGATGTCGTTCAGTACCCTTATGGCACAGTGTGATCGTTAGTACGGTGTACTTACTGGTCCTTTACTAACCATGCGTGATGCTAGTACAGGGCGTCTTAGCTCATGGATGAATCACACTTTCCCACTTGGCAATCTGATGGACGATTCTGGGTTTGGAGGTGTCCAGGAGAACAGTACATCTTGGACTGTATTGTGTGAGTGTGAAATTTGGTGGAGGAGGAATTATGATGTGGGCTTGTTTGTCAGGAGTTGGGCTTGGCCCCTTAGTTCCAGTGAAAGGAACTCTGAATGCTTCAGGAAAACATTTTGGACAATTCCACGCTCCCAACGTCGTGAGAACAGTTTGGAGCGGGCCCCTCTCTCTTCTAACATGGCTGTGCACCACAGCACAAAGCACAGTCCATAAAGACATGGAGGACAGAGTCTTGTGTGGATGAACTGGACTGAGTCTTGAGCTGAACCCTATAGAACGCCTTTGGGATGAATTAGAGCGGAGGCTGAGACCCAGGCAACATCAGTGCAGTTTTGGAAGGATGGTCCAAAACTCCTAGAAACACATTCCTCAACCTTGTGGTTCCCAGAAGAGTTGAAGCTCTAATATCTGCAAAAGGTGGACCAGCATCTTATTGACCTCTATGGGTTTGGAATGGGACAGCACTTCAGTTCATATGTGAGTTAAGGCAGGTGAGCCAATACTTTTGGTATATATTTAAAAAACAACATGCTATATTTCTATTTCTTTTATAGTGAGTAAATGTTCTTGTCTACTGAAACAGGCATATAGTAGCATATAGTTTGTATCCCATGAAACTTTTTAAAATATTGTTCATTTAAATAGGTAACTTGGAGATATGCGACAGATGGCAACACAGCACTCAAAGCAAGTGTCTTAAAAGACGATCCACAGTTCAGTTACTTTGAGTTATATCCATATAAAAAAGTGATAAATTCAGCTGCATTATCCCCTCAGCAATATCATGGCAGCTCCCTCTGATGTGCTGTATTGGGAGCATTAAGGTAATCAAGTTAAGGAGCTTTTTACCGGCCCGTGTTTCCTCCTGTAAACCATGTCGGTAAATACAGTTTATGTGACATCATTTACACAGTATAATCCAAACTGCCGCCTCCATCTATACCGTCTCCCAGAGGGCCGATAACCATCCCCAAACATTGCATTTCTGTGTGAGACGGCGGCTGCTGATAGTCCCGGTGATGATAAGGGAACAATGGCAGCTCCCGCTGGAGTCATCCTCGGCTGCAGAGAAAGGGTCGGGCACGGCGCCGTGAAAAATGTCAGCAGTGACGGGCGCCGGTGTCCTTTGAAGGGATGTAGGAATCTATCTGACGGTGAGATAAAACTGACCGTCGTTTAAGCGGCTGTGAAGAGGTCAGAGGGGGCGCCGGGGAGCGGGAGAACTCGAGATGAGCGTTCCAGTCATTCCGCTTCACCGTTTGAGTCCCAGCTGCCTGATTGATGCCTTTGAGAGAGGATTTGGCTCTGCACCGGTGTGTATTATTGAGCATGCACTTTAATATATTGCCTGTATGTGTCAGTGGGAAGGAGTTTGTGTGTCCCCTGCACCCTGCGAATGAGAGGGAGGAAGTTTTATGGGTAATTGAGTCCGATTTCTCTGCTAAAGAGTTTTATTTAGCTCTTCTGATGGAGGATCTGGAGTGAACACATCCATCCATTCAGTCTATCAGACCTGTAAGCTCACTATTACCTTATTTCTGTACATGTTTGTGTGAGAAAAAAGAAAGACTGAATTTAAAATAAATGGAATTGAAAGTCTTTCACACCCCAGTAGAAATGAAGTTAAAGCCTTAGTCTTAGGCTTTAACTGCACCAGTAAAGGTGCTGTGGGTTTCTGGGTTGGGTCCAGGCCTGTAGAAGGTTGTAGAGAGGGGCGGCCTATGCAGTTGTGTTTTGCAGTTCCCTTGAGGTTGTATGGCCACCTTAAGGGACGTCATGAACATTAAACATGGTTGTGTGTGTGGTCAGTGTATCATGAAGTATTCATAAGGTCAGTTACCTGCACTAATTAAGTATAGTCCACTACTACACTCTAGTCTAGCAATGTACCATACAGTGTCCAGTTCTACTCTCTAGTGTAGTACTGGACCATACTAATGAAGTATAGTCCAATTCTACTCTCTAGTGTAGTACTGGACCATACTAATAAGGTATAGTATAGTTCTACACTCTGCAGTCGAGCTCTATACTTTAGTGTAGTAATGGAGCATACTAATGAAGTATAGTCCAGTTCTACAATCTAGTGTTGTACCATGCTAATGAAGCAAAGTGTAGTTCTAAACTCTTGTGTAGTAATGGACCATACTAATGAAGTAATCATACTAATGAAATATAATCCAGTTCTACACTCTGGTGTAGTTCTGGACCATACTAATGAAGTATAGTCCAATTTTACACTCTAGTGTTGTATTGGACCCTACTAATGAAGTATAGACCAGTTCTACACTCTAGTGTAGTACTGGACCACACTAATGAAGAATAGTCCTATTCTACGCTCTAGTGTAGTAATGGACCCAAGTAATAAAGTATAGACCAGTTCTACACACTAGTGTGGTAATGGACCATACTAATGAAGTAATCACACTAATGAAGTATAGTCCAGTTCTACACTTTAGTGTAGTACTGGATCATACTAGTGAATCATAGTCCAGTTCTACACTCCAGTGTAGTATTGGACCAATCTAATGAATTATAGTCCAGTTTTAGACTCTAGTGTAGTACTGGATCCTTACTGATGCCACAGTGATGTATGCTTGAGGTGTATTTGTGATACATAAAGATGTCCTCACAAACTACACTCTGATTGTCTAATTTCCTCATTCTTAACAGTCAAGCTAGATACAGGGAGGGCACATTTAATACATGAACAGCACTAACGGGCTACTTGCGCAGGATTCGGGAGATTGAAAACACAAAGAATCTGTATGACACACCTTCATCTCCCCTACTTCACCGTTACTTATCTTTGAGTGCTGTTTGCCCATTTTTGGCTCACAGACATCCTGTATCTACCAGTTGCAGTTCCCTCAATGGTCGTTAAAAATGTAACGTCTGATTGGCTTGCATACGATCAGTGTATCAGGAGAATGCGCATGCTCTCATGATGTACACTATGGTGTCATATGGTGCCCTGATGGTGCTCTCTAATTATTGGTAAGGGCCGAGTACTGGCCTTTTACTGATGTCAAGTGAACATAAGAATGCATAGGACGCTTGGAGAAGGTCTTAAAAAACTACACTGTTATTTCCTAATTTGTAGCAGTCCAACTGGATGCAGGGAACTTGGAAGGAGCCACAATTATAAAACTGACTGTGATTAAGCAAATATCCGTATGACACAACTGTGCATCACCTACATCACTCATGTCGCTCGCAGCATGGCCATTGAAAGAAATGTACAAGGAAACTTTGATATCACACGCTCACTGAACAGTCTATGACCTTAATATTTCGTGTGGGCCACCTGCCTACAGGTTTAACCCTTTTATGCCCACCAGTGTATCCACCGATAAGGGCAGTAGTGACTTAAGATTAAGTCATTTTTAAAAATGGGCAATAAGAGGAAATAGGAAATATTTTTGACCAAGCAACATATATATTCCAGCGTGAAGAAACAGCAGGAGAAATGCTTGTGAAGTGCAAAAGAAAGTCCCTGGAGATATAATTAACAATGGATTCTGTTTTTGGTGAAGCTAACAACAGCAGCTTTCACACTGAAACAGATGCGAAACCAGTCTTCAGACCAAAGTGACTTATTTGTGTGCAAAAACAAGCAATTAAAGAATTGTCTGTTTATCACATGAAAGGTTATATATTTTTTACTTAAGATATTTTACACAAGGCACTTGAAACAAACAATAAATGGTATTTTCAATCCTGAACATTTGTAGACAATGAAAGGTAAGATCTGCAGGCTGTGAACACACTACAGTGAATCGAAACAGCATCAGCAAACAGCAAAGACAAGCATTCATTTTGCATAATGGCCTATTGATTCTAAGAGTCCTTGAAGAGAAGCATTAAATGCATAAGACGTATCCCTGTGTGGGAGTGAGTTCATCTAATTAACCATCTACAGGGCAAGCTGTGATGTAAAATGACTGAAACCACAGGGGAGAAGACATATCGTAGGTTGATACAATTCATGGTATTCTTAGAGTTGGAGAGGTTTGTCAGGTTTTGACAGGATCACATGAGTAAAAATGAGTGAGAAATACTACACCAGAAAACTGCATAAACCTCAGGTGAAAATCCCCAAACTGAACCGAACCACAACCGTCACATAGGTACAACAGTTACTTATTTGGGGTTGGTGTCACCCAAATTGGCCAAGGAGACCAACTTTTTGGGTTTCTGCTCATTGAGTTGTTAAATATTCTGCATTCACAATAAAATAAACTACATCAGGGTTTACTTGCAAGTGCACCATGGTTCACTTATTTGGTCCTTACTAGAGTTCAGGCAGCATCAAACAGTCTTTAATGAAAGGCGGACAAATGCAAAGTGGATCAGTGCCCCCCCCCCTACACTCTAGTACTGGACCATAATGAAGTATAGTCCAGTACTATACTTGGGTGTAGTACTGGACCATATTAATTAAGAATAGTCCAGTTTTATACTCTAGTGTAGTACTGAACCATACTAACAAAGTATAGTCCAGAACTACACTAGTGTTGTACTGGACCATATTAAGGAATTATAATCCAATTGTACACTCTAGTGTAGGACTAGACTATACTAATGAAGTATAGTCCAGTTCTACACTGTAGTATAGTACTGGATCAAACTAATGAAGTATAGTCCAGTACTACACTCTAGTGTAGTGGACTATAATTGGACTATAATTCAGTAGTATGGTCCATTACTACACTGGAGTGTAGAACTGGACTATAATTCATTAGTATGGTCCATTACTACACTAGAGTGTAGAACTGGACTATACTTCATTAGTATGGTCCAGTACTACACTAGAGTGTAGAACTGGAGTAGACTTTATTAGTATGATTACTTCATTAGTATGGTCCATTACTACACTAGTGTGTAGAACTGGACGATGACTCACTAGTATGGCCCAGTACCACACTAAAGTGTAGAACTAGACTATACTTCATTAATATGGTCCAGTACTACACTAGAGTGTAGAACTGGACTATATTTTATTAGTTTGATTACTTAATTTGTATGGTCCATTACTACACAAGAGTTTAGAACTACACTTTGCTTCATTAGCATGATCCAGTACAACACTAGATTGTAGAACTGGACTGTACTTTATTAATATGGTCCAGTACTACACTAGAGAGTAGAACTGGACACTGCTTAATTAGTATGGCACATTGCTAGACTAGAGTGTAGTAGTGGACTATACTTAATTAGTGTAGGTATACTAATGCAGTATAGTTGAGTTCTATACTCTAGTGTAGTACTGGATCATATTAAGGAAATATTGTCCAGTTTTACATTCGAGTTTAGTACTGGACCAAACTAATGAAGTATAGTCCAGTTCCACATTCTAGTGTAGTACTAGACCATAACAATGAAGTATAGTCCAGTCCTACACTCTAGTGTACTTGTGTAGTACTGCATTATATTAATAAAGTATAGTCCAGTTCTATTATATGCTGTACTTGATCATATTAATGAAGTATAGACCAGTTCTACATTCTAGTGTAGTACTAGTCCATTGCAATAAAATATTATTTTCTAAATTGGAATCTAATTCATCCCTCCTTTTTACAATATCGCTATATTTTCTACAGGATCAGTGCAGTCTCCCCATTTGGACCCATGCTCTCTACATTACTGGCTGGTCATTGTTAGGTCCCCGGCCCACGTCAGCACCCCGGGCTACTACCGTATGATATCTAACAATAGGAAGTGGAAGTGGGACTGCAGCATGGGGGCTAGGGGTGTGGCAATCTAAAATCTGACAATCATAAGACGATTTGGTTGACTTTTGAGACCTTCCGATCAGTCTATTATTGCGCTGCTGCCTTCCTCTCGCTGGACTCCCACTGAACAACCCCCATATGTGCCTCGGTGGCCACTAACTGATGTAAAAAAAATTGTCTGGTTGCTGGTGTGAAAAATTTGATAACCACCTCCTGGTTACAAATGTCTGTCAATGGATGCCTGCCAATTTTGCTGAAAAACTTGCATTTAGGTCTCTGCACGGCTGCTTTTTGAGACATGTGACCATAGTCTTACCTGATCAAGTTCTACTTGTAAACCCAAATCACATTTGTGGGTTGGAACAAAATCATTTTTAAACTCTAAATCATTTCTCATGTTCTGAAAAATCAAAATTTTCATTTTTTATGCCTAATATTTCCACTGGTGTCAGTTTAAAATCAAGTCATGACTTTTCTAACAATCTGTTTAACTCAAAGTGTAGAGCTTTGTGTCAAAAGAGCAGGAAGAAAAATCCTAATTAAACTGGTAAGAATCAGTAACTCACCTCCTGTCACACAATTTCTATTTCCAATATTTAACAAGTGGCTAAAAAAGGTGCTTTAGAGCAGAACACTCTGTAAGGTTGCATTAAGTCGGTAGATGTGTGTTCTCTGACTGGGTGTCAGAGCTCTCTGTGCTCTGCAATTACTCCATCCTGAAAGGCAAAATCCGTCTTTTCGTTTTAATGAGGGGTTCACGAGTCATGATCAAAAAGTCATCGGGAATGAGTTTGGTTCGTCGCTTCCCCTCTTCAGACCAGAGTTTTGCCTCATGTTCTGACCCCGGAGATTGATTTACGAAGCTATTTTCGGAGGGTCTCCATTCACAGACACAAAGGCGAGAGTAGAATCGGTGTCCCTCTCCATTTGGACGCTGGGCGTTAATGAAATTGGTCTAGCTTTGTTCACAACTCTCAACTGTTAGCATGACCTCTATAGTTCCAAAAAAGACAAAGAGGTTAGGAAAGTTCATGTTCACTCATAATGAAGAGAACTAAAGAGTCATTCTAGTAGAGGTGTGGGGAAAAATCTATTTGTCAATATATCACAATATTTCATTTGGCAATACTTGTATTGCTTTAAAACGCAGAAAAAAAACGATATTTATTTAAATATTTATGAGCGTCTTTCAGTGTCTTACTTTTGTTTTCCACTTAAACCCCAGACCACTAGTTGGCAGCACAGTGCACTGAGCTGCTCTAAACCTCACCAAAATAAATAGAGAAAAAAAGTGAAACTGTTCTGGTACAGTATAGGGATATATCGTGACCCATGTTCTATCCTAAGACACGTATCCCGATACATATCGTACTCTTGCCAATAACACACCATTTAGATCAGGAATAGGCAACTCCAGGCCTCGAGGGCTGCACTCCTGCATGTTTTACAACATACCCTGCTTTGGCATGTTCCAATTGGCTGGACACACCTGAACCAGGTAATCAGTCACCAGTAGGGCTGCGGCCCTGGGGTTGCCTATCCCTGATTTAGACGCTTCTTAGGGTCTTAGTCCAGGCCAGAGTTCACAGACCCAAATTCGGAGTCAACGTTTCTATAACATTTACACCTGAACAAACTGCGTTTGAATCATTGAATGAAAACCGCTTGAAACAGGAAGTGAAGTGGCCTCCAAGAAGCCAAAATGCCATACACTTCTATAGAGAGATAAACAGCGATTACTCAGTCATTCTGTTTGTCAGAAGAACCATAGTTTTTTAAAGGGTTCTTGATAATCTTAATTTTTTATTATGATGATTTTGGCAACCCTTTACTGCAACCACTGAAAATGGTGACGTCACCATTTTCGGGGTTGTCGGAGACTGTCCCGACCACCGTTGAGCGAAGCAGATACACCCTGGACAGATCGTCAGCCTGTCACAGAGCCCACGGAACTGGAGCAATAGAGTCCGCAAAGCTAGCCAGTCGCCCTGTGGACATGTACAGTCAATGGACAAGAATAAGTCAAGTCAGTCGGCAGTAATTCACAATATTGAAGTTGGAGTCAGATCTCATTTGTTAGCAGTGGGTGATCCAATTGGTTTCTATGAGAAATACTCTCGCCAATCAGGAATGAGCTTTGAGAAGGTCCACACCGCTACCGCTTAAAAGCTGTCAAACATTTTAAACTTTGGGCCACCTACTTTTATTGAGGCATCTGAGTTTATTACTTTTACAACTTAAACTACTGAAAATAAAATCATTTAAAAAGTGGACTTCCAACAAGCTAACTCTTGATTGTTAGGAGTGGTTGCCATAGAAACGTAACTCAAACCGACTAATCACTGCTGACTAACAAAGTCTGGCTCCAACATGGCGGCATTTATATCGCAAAAAAATAGCTAGTGAATTGACTTCAGTTGGTTGGAGCCAGATGTAAGCCATTTTTTATGGGTGACATCACTCTCACTAAGTCCAGTTCTCCAATAGAGTCAACGGACTGACATAAGCTACAACCAGGAGGGAAATCATCCTCAGTCCCGTCAGTACAAAAGCAACTGGAAATGAAGATGTAAACATTTTTACAAGTACAAGTAGGTTTATTCACACATTTATGAATTCTAAACATTAACTAAACAAGCAAAAAGAACAAAAAAATGTATAATTTTGATTTGATTTTATCTCACTTTGTATTTATAAATAAAAAAATAATAATCCTGAAGAGCACAGATTGATCCAAACTTTTTATCTCCACTTTAAGCCCAGATGAGTCCGCCTTTCAAAAAAAAAAAAAAAAAAAAAACTATTAAAATATCTTCAAGTTAAAAATAACAATCTACGTTCATTTTCAATAAAACGCAGACGTCAAAGAGCGCCCATCATAAACAGACAGCAATGGCAGAAGAGTAATATTCCTTTTGTGACCTTATCCCCTCCTGACATCCGTTTCCCAGAGACAGGCAGCAGTTGGACGGTTGGCATTATAACTCAGCTCTACCCTTCAGAAAACTGCTGCTGCTGCTGCTACAGCTGTCCAATTCATCCATAAGAAGTCTGACAGCTTAGTGTCACGTGCTGGCCCCGTGGAGACGATGCGAGCTGTCACACTTCAGAGAATCATGGCGAGCCAGCCGGCGATCATCGCCATCCCACCCATGGGAGCCAGCTTGCTCAGGCTGGGGTCCTTTGTGAGGGCCTGGTGGTACAGAGGGCCGCAGAACATCCCCATGCCTGCAATTAGCAGGGTTCCCGCCTAAACGACATAGTACACAAAAAGAAAATAACTTTAATAAAACAATTTAAATGGAATCTTGAAATGCAACTACTGATAAAAACCAAGGATGTAAAAGAACACAAATGCTTAAGGGGCTTGGCTGATTTATCTTTACAGAAAAATCACACTCCTGAGTCTTTATGGGATGGTCTATGCCAGGATACTGGAGAGGAGAGTTTGGCTGATAGTCGAACGGGGCAGTTTACGTCCTGATTATGGAACATTATACACCCTCTAAGTTCTGGCGGGTTTGTGGGAGTTTGCTTATCCATTTTAGGGGGGGATTTGGAGAGGGCGTTCAACTGAATCCCTTGTGGTATCCTGTGGAGGGCGCTCTGGGAGTATGGGGTCTTACTAAGGGCCATCCAGTCCCTGTATGACCAGAACAGGAGCTTGAATCGCAGAGCCAGCAGTAAATCAGACTTGTTCCCAGTAATTGTTGGACTCTGGCTGCCCTCTATCACTGGTTCTATTCACATTCTTTATGGACAGAATTTCTAAGCGCAGCTATGGGTGAAAAGGGTGTAGTTTGGAGACCACATTTCTTATCTGCTCTTTGCAGATGATGTTGTCCTGTTGGCTTCATCGAGCAAGGACCTTCAGCCGTTCTTGATTGGAGAAAGGTAGTTTGCCCTCGTTTAGTGGGTGGAGTGCTCTTGCCCCAGGTGGAGGAGGGAAGGGGCAGGCTGGATGGATCCAGTCATTCTAGAAAGTATTTTCTGCCTTGGTGTGAGGCAAGGAAAAAGGAAGTTGAGAATCTCCAACTTTGCCTCCCATGAAAGCCAGACCCTCAGCTGGCTACACAACAGGCTTTAGCACAAGTTGTCCAGCACCCACCTTCTTTTAAAATCCCAAAGCGACCTAAGCCCCCCCTCTTAGAGTCCACACCAGTGTGGCAGGAATCCAGAATGGATTGGCCCAGCAAGTTAGCCCCAGCGCCGCCATTTATTTTTGCTCTGGACGCAAATCAGCAAACGCAGTTTGGAAGCCGCTGCAACCAAGTGTCAGTTTTGAGCTCCTCAAATACCACGTGTGACATCCCACCAAGGAAGGGCCATCATAAGGACAGACTGTGAGGTGAGCGTCACAAGGGCTGAAAAAATCTTGGACCCCTTGTGAGACCTGGTGCGATATGACCTGGGTTCCTCCTAATCCAAGACAATGCTAGACCTCATGTGTGTGTCAACAGTTTCTGCTAGACAAAGGCATTGATATAATGTACTGGTCCAACCATTCCCCAGACATTAATCCAACTGAGAACCTCTAGGACATCATGTCTTAACCCCAGGTTATTCCATAGACTGTCTTGAATTGCTTTCGGATGCTTTGGTCCACATGTGGGAGGAGATCCCCAGAGGATTATCCGCCGCATCCTCAAAATCATTCCCAGGCATTGGAGGGAAGTTATATGGACATGTGAACACCACTGAGCCTCATTTTGACTTGTTTCAAAGACATTGCATCAAAGTTACATCAGCCTGTAGTGTGTTTTTCCTCTTAAATTTTGAGTATGTTTCCACATATGCTAATACCTTTCATTTCAACCAATGTTTTTTTGTGGTCATCTTGCCAGTGTATGCAACTTATGCATTTAATGAGGTCAAAGATAATTACATATACACATGTATTCCTCACTAATCTACTTCCACCACTGCTGATCTTCAGCTTCCATACTCACCACAATGGGTTTGCCGCAGTGGGCGGCTCCCAGCAGGGCCAGGCTGTGGTAGAAATGGTACTTGTTGGCCGTTTCATAAAGCTGGGGGAATCAAAAACACACAAGCCCAACTGTTAGAGGAAGTCTGCCTTCTTTGGTTACAAGAGAAGTCAAGAGAAATCTTTTATTAGGGCAAAAAAGTATCAGATTTTGTAGAAGTTTTATGCAGTAACACACTTTAAGACTAAAGTTTTATCCAAATCCCTTCCCTACTCACTACTTGGTATACAATATAGGACAGGGCTGCCCAATCCTGGTCCTCGAGATCTACCACTCTGCCTGTTGGTAGATCCAGCTCCTCCTGACCTGGGAGAGGGAAGTCTGGGTAGCTTTGTTTAGACTGCTACCCCGTGACCTGGTCCTGGATGAGCGGAGGAATGTGGATGGATTTGTTTTTTGTTTTTTTTAACCATCCAAGTTTTCATTACCAGAAAACAGTTCATTCATAAATAGTCTTTGTAAATGTTGAGACTTATTAGGTTTGGGAAATCAGAGATGTAAAAAGAAATTAAAAATTGAGCATGGTGTCCGAATTGCTTATGTAATCCAGTCTCTTGCTAGAGTTTTTCAATAGTTATGGAGTAGGAAGGGAACTCAGATTTAGTCCAATAAATGAGAAAAACAGAACATACCACTAACTGATAGTCATCGGGATCCTTGCTCTTGAAGCCTAAAATGAGAACTGCAGATGAGAAAACTGGCCAACTGGTTTTATGTTGAAATGACACTGGTGACAGCAAGATTCTATCACTGAGAAAAGCGGCTTAGTGCTGTTATGCAACACTTTTACTTTTCATGTGTTGTTTATAAATGCAAAGCCAATACTGTTTTTCTCTGCATCAGAATCAGCTGATTCATGTTGATCGATCAAGGGTATGTCAAAGAGTGTGTGCTATTCAGGCGTCACTGGACAAACCTCAGATATTTAACCCTCGTGCTGTCTTGTGAGGTCCAGATGACCCCATTTTTTATGCCTAAAATAGAGTTAAGAGTTAACAAAATGTTATCTTTATTTCCCACGATTATTAGATCATCGGCATTTAAGTGATTGTGTAAGCAAGACAATGTGATATCATTTTTGCCTATTAATATCTATTAGATTATATTAACTTATCTGATGTTAAAAAAAACTGAAAAAATAAAGTCAACCTTCACAGTGTCTAATTTTGACAACATAGGGACAAGATTTTAAAGACTCACTCCAATCCTCTTTTAGAAGCCAAAAAGTGTTGCCAGTGTTTTTTTTTATCATAAGAATTATGTCGTTTTTGGCCAAAATCTTTAAAAACTGCTGTTTACTTTGACAGTTTCGGTAGAGCAGCAGCAGTTCACTTCTGATTTATAAGTGGGGCTGTTTGCATGGAGTAACTTCACCCCTCACAATCCCTACCTAATATTAGGTGTGTTTGAGATCACCCAATCAGATTGCCTCCATTATGGTGCATGTCGGGTAATTTTTCCCTTTGACGTCACATGTCAATCATCATAAAAATATCACGAGAAAGGGGCAGGTGTAAGGCACCTACCTCAGCAAAAGCACCTGGAAAACTGGCACTGCGCTGACTGTAAGCCACCTTGATGAATACAACCCAAGTCTGTTATCAGTAGGGCTGGGTTGATAAAATCGATCTAAATCTAAGCTTAATAGTTCAATAATCAATCCATAAAAGTAGGGATAGATCTAACACATATTGCTAAAGTCTGCTAGCTTGATGCTATCTTATGACAGGATTTCCCATAGGACGACTAATACTAACGCTTGGTTGACCTAAACATACATTAACATCTTTATAAACTTACTAGCATGAATTTTCCAAACTCTTAAGGAAATAGTGACCATTTGTGGTCTAAAACACAGTTTTTTGCTCATACTTTCTTCTTCTGGAATAAGGTGTAACGCTATAGGGTGATCGCCACCTAGTGGCCAAACTGAGACGCCCTCCAGGAGAGGCAGAACAATAGTTGTAGCTTCTCCATTTGAGATCCGTGTAACACTGTATGTTATTAACAATCTCATTATTTCACCAATACATTTTACAGTATGTGAACTTTATTGGATTAATATGAAAATATTCTAGGCAGACACAAACAGACAATGTATTTCTAAACAAATATGTCTAAATGTGTCAACTGAAAATTGAATTGAATCAAATTTATGTATTGAAAGAATCTAAAAATGTTGGAATCGAATCGATTCTTAAAATTACTGGCGACACCCAGCTCTAGTTATCAGATTTCCACTGTGCACGCTGAGACTGGGAATCACGTGACGCAACATACAAACCGGAAGTTCCTCCATACATACACAAACACACGGGTCACCTCTATTACAAAACCACGTTTGTTTTTCTTAAAACACGCAGTTAGGCGGATAATTTTAATGCCGAATTACTCCCGGTGTCCGTTTACCTTTTCCGCGATGAGTAAAAATTTCATGAAGAACGGGACTTTGTGTCGCGAGGAAGTAAAACCTTAAAGCGGGAGATTTGTCAATGGAGGCTGGAACTCTTCCTTCTGGTGATTATTCACCACACACGAACGACGACTATTACTACAAAATGTGCGCGCGTGACTCACCGTGAGCTCCGTATGCTCCGAGTCCAACGGCGGACGCTCCGGACAGAGCCGCGACCCTTCGTACCAACGCGGACATGTTCGGACCATAGACTGTATCGACACTTTCCGACGAACCGGAAGTTAGTGCTGAGCGCGGTGCGTTCAAGGTCTGTTCGTGCGTTTAAACTCTGTACACCAAAACTTTTTATACAGAAATCTTCACATAGGTATAATAAATCAACAGTAGAATAATTTATAAGTGAGCCTTTTTGTCTTATATCCTATTGTTTGATTTTTACCAAGAACTCGATTTTTTTTTTTTTTACTGTTTTAAACTGGATGTTCCTATTTACAACTTTATTATGAAGTCATTGAAAGCATCCCAAATGGCGGCTGTTCCAGCTAGATTAATTGGTTGCTGTGTCAATTCCTTCACTACTCACTATACAGTGCGTTCACCATTTGTACAATTCCAAAATTGAGTGCCCTAGAAATTTCCCAGGAGTTTCTGCAAAAAAACAGTTTTCATCGGTGCTCACTATATTAGCAAATAAAGACCACAATGCATTGCATTTGAATGATTTTGGTGACAAAAACCCAATTTTAATTTAGTGTTTTTTTTTAATAAACTATCCACATTTTCATCATCAGAACTCATAAATAGTCTTTGTAAAATGTTCATATTTAATAGATTTTTGCTTTACATTTTCTTAACCTTTTCTGGGTCACGGGGTTGCCAGAGCCTAACCAGTCAAAGATGAGTGGACTACAGTCTGGACAAGTCGCCAGCTTGTCACAGTGACACACAATCACACACGCCTTACTGAGTGGAAACGCTAGCCAGACTTGACTGGCCCGTCCCGTACCGGACTGCTCAGTGGAAACGAGGCTTAAATGTCTAAAGATTGTGGTCGTCCATATATAGTACAACTGACCGCCAGCCGCCTGGTAACCCAGAGGTATATAAAAGTGGACCATTCTGCATGCCTGACTGCCGCCGACTACATTCATTTGTGAGTTTTTGATCGTTGCTGAACCTTTCTCTCATATTAACATCATTCATTTTATTGCACAATGTTACACACTCATTGACTTGATAGTATAAATAACATTGTATTACTATGTTGCAATTCACACTGGAGTATTTTGCAGCTTTAGTGAATCCTCTTGTGTTTAAAGTACTTTTGGCCACAAAGAGGTTTGTGAAAAAAAAGTAGCTTTTTGAGCTTCTCCAACAGGGGGAGCTGTACTGCTTTTTTGCAAGTGTGAGAGAGGACATGGAGGGGACACAGGGACTTCTTCCAATTATCCTATTGAAATTACAAAGGGTCACACTGCATTAGTGGAGTCACTAAACCACAGAGTTCATCAAACCTCATCCTCTGCTGACTTTGACTCAGCATCAGCACAATGCACACAATTAGCGCAATTTAATGAGCATTTTCTTACAAGAAATAACTGTTGTGATTTACTGTCAACTGTTCTTTAAAACCTGCTGTCGGTGAGAGTGCACGAAGGCCTTACTTTTGAGGCTTTTTTATACTGTTCCCAAACACAAACAGTACATCATCTCAAAGTCTTGCATGTATTGAGGTGCATGCACACGTATGAAGTCCTATCCCAGATAACGTCCAACTTTGGAAAAGTATATTACGTGTAAACATATACATTTAGACTTCTTTTTATTTTGGGAAACTATTGATTTCATTTCAGAAACCATTTTTGTACCACAGCAGAATCTGAGCGCGACGTTGAGAGATGTTTTTGTCCTGAACAAACACTCATTTCCATCTCTTAAAACAGTGTGTACACTTTCCGAGTCACAATTTCCTTTCAATATACTGCTCTGGCTTATTATTACAGCAGGTTGTTTTGAATATCCAATTTCCTATCCTTGTTAGCGGTGTAGTTAGACGTGTCTGCTGGCAATGCATCTTTGGCCTGCGCAGGATTTCCAAGCAGGGCGAAATAAAGTGGAAAGCGTCTGTCTCATCAACATGAAAATGAAGCCCCTGCTTTGTTTTCCCTTCTGCAGGTAACAAGGCAGATTGAAACGGAGCAGCAGGGCCCCAAAGACGTCATTATTACACGCCGCAAACTGTGCTTTGACTCCGAAATGGGAGCCGTGGCGTTGGAGAATGTCGGAGGTGTCAACCGTTTCTCCAATGTGGCGCTCTGAGTTTCAAGGAAATCAGAGCTTCTTTTGAGAGCTGAAAGCTCCCCCCACATACGATTTCAAAAGCCAGCCGGCGAGATTTCTAAAGGTTTTCCATTAACTCTGACATGTTGTGACGGCTGCAGCCCTTCAGCTCGTTCAGAGAATCGCAGCCAGTTAACGGCGTTTTTCCACGTCTCCGAGATGTTTAGTCGCAAACAGTGCGTGTTGTGGCCGGTGTCAGTCCGCCGTCCCGTCACTCCTCCGTGTCGCTACACTCCTTTCAGCCGAGGGGAGTGAAGGAGAGAAAGGACAGGCCTGTCGAACAACGTTTGAGTCTGTTTGTGATTGTGAGTGCCTGCCAAACTGACGCCAGCTCAGAACCCGGACCCAACCGGCCTCATGTGCACACAAACACTTAAAATCTTTTTATCTCAACAGACGTTCCTGTAGAAGAAGGGCCAGAGAGGACTCAGAAATTGCAGGATTCTTCTATAAACTTTTTATGTTGCTGTTCTTGCAGGTCTCTGCAGCCTTTAACAGGAACAGAGGCCTTCTGGACGGTTCTCTACTGATCAAAACCAAGTAGGAGCCGCAGAGTCTTCATTGACTCTTTAGGAAACATTTATACCACTAAAACTAATGTTTTTTTTAATTTATATTAACAATTAATAGTCATATTTGATTTCTGGACTTAATTAAACCAGAAATATAAAGAGAAATTCGCATTTTCTCAAAATGTGAAGTTGTCTTTATGTTTGACACATTCTCACTCCCAACTCCTCATATATAGACATGTAGTTCAGGGCCACTCTGCATCACTTTTTGACCTCTTGGGTGACATGTTAATGGACAAGGAACCGGTACCAGGTTAGGATACGGGTATATCGGGTTAGGGTACCGCTCCACATCCTAAGGGTTGGGGAAAGCACTTTTTTCCTTGTCCGTGGCCCGGTACCAAGCGACCGTCTGACCGGTACCGGTTATCTAATGGGGACAGCCGGTATGTCAAAAAAGGATGAGTTGGGGTCACCCAAAACGTCAAAAAGTGACTTGGATGGAGCCCAAACCATATGTCCATATATGTGGAGTTGAGAGTTAGAATGCGTTTGACAGAAGCTCATTTGATTTTTTTTCAAAATAAAAGTTGCCCTAGGCCAAAGAGGATCATCTCAGTGCAGCTCTGGACAACGACTAACCATTGTTGTGCTTTAATATGTGCTTTAAATGCAGAAAATATCAGACTTTTCACCAAAGTTTTGCTTAATTTTTTGTGCATTCTACAGTAGACAAGGCTTCTTCGACTCAGGAGGGATGTAAAAACTTTACGTAGTTTGTCTTCTAGATACTCAAAAGTCACTAATTTATAAATTTAACTAAACTAAATTGAATAAATGCTAAATTAGTTTTAAAAAATGCTATTACTTTATCATTCTTTAGCCAAAGAGCAACTATGGCAGAGGGGGATTTATATATTTCTATGGGTAAAATGTGTGTTTAAGAACCCACAATCATGAACGGGCGTCACATGCTAGTTGTGTTTCATTTAAGTATAAATATCTGAACTTTGGTGAAGAAGATGTGTTGCATCAGCCAATCAGGGACTTCACGTTGTTAATATGATCAGGGGGTGGAGTCCAAAACCAACATGGAGGAGAATCTGATCGTTCTCCTCCTGAACTTTATGATTTTTATGGTATTTGGATCAAGAAAACAATAACAAATTCCTTCTGATTTTATTATTATTTTTATTGTTTCCCTCTTCGGACTAATGCGGGACAGCAGGTCATCAAGCTGAGATGGAAGTACCGCTGAAAGCGTCCGTCATTCAGATGCAGCTCCTGCAGTAGACGTGAAACTCACTGTGCTGAATATGTCATGAACCCATAGACATTGGACACTTATTTATTGTATTTTACTTTTTTAGGTGTGGTAACAAATCGATTTCCCCCGTTTTGGGATCAATTGAAGTCCTTTTCTATTCTAATTCAACGCTCTGTCCGCATCATTTCCATGCATGAAGAAGCATCCAAACGCGCTCGCATGCAACCCGACACCCAAAGCTGCGGATACAGCAGACTCCCCGCGCCGCTCCGCCGTAATTAGCACACTCGTTAAGCTCATCTGCATCCCTCTTCAAAGGAGATCGATGCAAATGGAAAAGGATTTAGCCACTGGCTGCAATTAGGCCAAAAAAATACATCCAACTCGAGGGGGGAGTTTGGTTACAGTCGGGCGAAAACGCTTTCGTAGCAATGTGCTGAATACAACAGCTTCATTGGCTCTCATGTTAAATCAGGTTGTGTTTAATGGCGGCTGGGACCGGCCCTCCTGGTGATCGCCTAATCCTGGCGAGTTTCATTAAGGAAGAGCAAGTCTGTCACTATTCAGTCCTCTAACAAGCGTCGGCCGTGCACCTGTGAGCCCGGCGCCTCGTCCTCCTCCAGCATTTCATCTCCAATGATGTCCAAACACTATTAAAATCTCATTTGTGGAACTTTGACGTGCAGTTTTCAGCTGCTGGTGCTCACTAAACGTCCTGTCGAGCTGTTTTAAGGTGGATGACCCAAACAGAACAGACGGAGGATCGCTAAAAAGACTTTGCAAATGACTCGGCAAACCTGAATGAGACAAAAAAAGAAACTTACAAATAGAAAATTATAATCAATAAAAAAATAGGATACCATAGACGTGACAAGCTGAAAAACAACATAATCTTTAACCCTTTAACTACCCATCAAGACAAAATAAATTATTACTATTATTATTTTTTGCTGCTTATTGCATGGATCTGGAACCTTTAAAAGGCCAATTATTACAGACCACAACCCAGTAGGAGGCACAAAATCTTACGTCACCATTTACTGTTATGAATAATATAATTAAACAGTTTTTTCTTTATTTTTTTGGCAGAAATGAAACAAAAACACAGATACAAATTGCCTTTTTCCCCAAAATACAAATTTTTTAATCACAAAATACTATTTTTTTCCCCATAAAATACTACATTTTCCACAAAGTACAAAATTTTGCCAACAAAAAATTCATTAGTGGATAAAGAAAATACAACTTTGTGCTTAGAAAGTACCAATTTGTGCCCACAAAATACAACAGTTCGATCACAAAATACTATTTTTCCCACAAAACACTAATTTTTTCAGCTAAATACACATTTTTGCCCACAAAATACTTACTTGTGCCCACATAATACTAATTTATTCCCACGAAATATTAATTTGTTAATAGAAAATACCAATTTGTCCTAAAAAATTGCCAACTTATGCCCACAAAACAGTAATTTCTACCACAAAATTTAAATTTACTCATACAAAACATTCAATTTGTCTCCACAAAATAATAATTTGTGCTGTTAAAAATTGTAATTGGTGCCCACAAAATATGACAATGCTTTCAACCTTTGAGATATGTTGATGTGACAACCTTTCAAAATAAAAGACACCCAGTGTCACATAAAATAGTCTTAGTGCAGTAAATGTAGTGGTAGGTAGTGTGATGTCAGCAGTGATCAATTGCCAATTAGTCAACTAGTAAAATCGTCATTTGGGGCAGCTCTACTCACAATCAATGTGGCTGAGCAGGCAGATAAAGGGTTAAAGTACGTTCATACTGGCCCCCTCGACTCGTGTTTAAGCCAGGTTCAGATCTCTCTTGAAAATGATGAGAACATACCCCAAGAAAATATTGTTGGGTCGGACGGAGTAAATCCCAGTCAATATGGTCGCCCCATATGAGACTTCCTTTTACCTCAGAGTCCTTTGAGAGTCAGAGATTATCCGCCCAGTGTATTCATGTTCACGATTTAAACCAATAATCTTAGTCCGGGGATGAACCCCCCATTGGCCGGCCTGATGGGTTGGAGTTTGGAAGTTTTTGAACCGTACCAGGCGACACAGAGAACCATTTACAAGCCAAAAGTGACACCATCACGACCGTCTCTTCATCCCTTTTGACTCGTTTTTACAGCCACTTGGAAAGTTTCTCCAACTTTTAAGGAGACACTCAACGCCACGTCAAGATAAGCCCAACTCTCAGCTCACCTTTTTATTGGAAAATCTATCTCCCACACTCTGTTATCTGTGACATTTCTCACAGACACAGCTAAAGAAATGGAAACAAATTATGCCTTTTTGTGACCAGCTTCTAGTTACAGAGTGCCTTAGGAGCTATTTAAATTGCTTTTTCTGCCGCGTAGTTTCCCGTGTGGAGACACAACACACCGGTTCATGTGCTGAGAAGAAGATCTTTTGCTGAGAAAGACATTAGAATCAAACTATAAGGAGGTCAAGAAGCACATCAACTTGTGTTGGATGTCAAATGTATTTAAAACACCTTTGTGATATTTCCTATTTATGTAGTTTTCTGTTACAAGATAACAAATGTGTGTTTTAGGGGCGGGTTAAGGAGATTGCCACAAAATTAGCCCTTATTTGATTGATAGGGGAAAACATTAAAAAATCCATTAATAGTTAGATGTGAGAGAATTCATTAATCCAATCTATTAACATCGATCCATCCATCATTTGAATTTCCTGAATCTCTTTTAGAGTCATAGGGTTGCTGGAGCCTATCCAAGCCACTTTTTTTGCATGTGAAAAAAACATTTTAAGCAACAATAAATGTTGTTGTTCACTTTCAGCTTATTTTAAGCAACAATAAATGAATATAATAAATCCATGTTAGATGACGTCATCATGTGACATCACACAGAAGCCTATGATGTCACTACTCCCATAACTACTAAACCATGTCAAAGTGGATCTCCCTGTGTGATGTCATTTGACATCATAGTGTGACATCATTTGATCTCATCATGTCACTGTCAGAAAATTCTTGAAGGCGAGTGGTTTCCACCGTCTGCTCAGCTTTTTCAAAAGCACCAGAGACCAAAGAAACTTGGAGATAACCCAAGAGTTTGAAATTTGAATTCATCTGAATTTAAAATCATCATGTCTACCAACGAAAAGACAACAGCGACCAACGGTCCAACCGAGGTGAAGACTGGAGGGGGTAAAAAGAAGCAGAACATGTCCACCAACAATAAGACGACAGCCACCAACGGTCCAACCGAGGTGAAGACTGGAGGGGGTAAAAAGAAGCAGAACCCCTTCAAAAACGCTCCTAAGACAGTGTTCTGCTTCATGTCAACAGCTGAGGGCAGAGATTTGACAGCACAAGAGTGGAGAGGTCAAAAGCCTAACAAGGAGGAATATCGGCCTCGTAAGAAAGAGGAATACTACCGGCCTCCTAAGAAAGAGGAGAAAAAGGAGAGTAAAAGCGAACTCCTCCAACAGATCCAGGAAATAAAAGAAAAACTTCAGAAGAAGGAAGTTTTTATTAACCTGGAAAAACCGAAGAGTAAATCGGCTGAGAAGGATTTAGACTGGTACATCCAGTTACTGAAACCGCTGGAAAGAGACTTCCAGGAGGAACACAATCGGAGGAAGATTTTGGATGAGGAAATCTCCAAATGTAAAGAAGTCCTTGGTGATTTTCAAGGAAATGAGGTTGAGTTGACTGAAAAATTTCAACTTGTTCAATCCAAAAGCAAACAAGCACAGAAAACGTGGAGTTCGAATGAGCTTGATGACTTTGGGGAAGTTGAAGATTTAAAAAATAAAAATCAGCAACTTGAGGAGTTGGTTCAATCCAATGTGGAGCTGGCAGCCAAGCTGGAGAAACAGGAAAAAGAAAATGAACCGCTTCAACAGGAGGTCACTGAGCTCACCAAACAACTGGATGTTCTAATGGAAGCTGCCAAGGGTCAATTTAAGAACGACACGGGAAATCCAGAGTCTGAACAATCCAATGTCTGTGAACCACAAATGAAGAAGGTTCAACACAACAAAAAAGGCAAGAAGAAGAAAAACAGACATTGACCAGCTGCACTGACCCAAACCTTTCTGACCACTGAAAAAATCAGAATGTGATTCTTCATGTGGTCGGATTCCAACAGTGCAGCCCCCCCCCCATATAAAAAAAAAGAAACGTGGGTTTTCTCTGGGAGCTCCAGTTCGCCCACATGGACCAGAACCGGGTCCAATGATGAAGTTTTAGTTTTAATGTTTTAGTTTTGAGTTTAGTTTTAATTTAGTAGGATTTTAGTTTTGAGTTTAGTTTTAATGCACCCAAAAACTAAAGTAAAAAAAAAATAAAAAAATAAAAAAAAATAAAAAAATAAAAAATAATAATAATAAAAAAAAATAAAAAAATAAAAAATAATAAAAAAAAAAAACATACACACAAAAACACACCTACACACCCTCACACATACACATACATACAACACACACACATACATACAACACACACCACACACACACACACACACACACACCCCCCCTCCTTCGACCGCCACCTTAACGTGGTGGAGGGGTTTGAGAGCTCGAATGATCCCTGAAGCTGAGCTGTCTGGGGCTTCTGCCCCTGGTAGGGTTTCTCATGACAGACACTTCCTTGGTGACGAGCCAGACTAAGAGCGGTTCACAACTTTCTGTATAAGTACTACACACACATACCTAAGTATGTACACACTCATAAATAGCATATTTAGATACGTTTATAAGCTTATGTATAGGAGGACGGCAGCGTGCATAAGTGCAGCAGCCTACAGCTCCTCGTCTTTGTGTGTTTTTTAAATATTATTCTTAACATTGTTTCAGCTTGCTGCTACCCTAACAGAACTGAACAGACTCTACAGCCGTACGGACCTCCTGGACATCGGGTTCCAGTGGAATTTGAGACTCAATCTACACCTCCTGCTGCCTCAACAGAGCCACAAACATCCAGAAGGATCACACCCACCCCATCATCACCTCTTCAAACTGTCTTCAACAGCTTCTTCCCAAAAGCTGTAACTTCACTAAATGCCAATTTCAAACCATAAACCTCTAATACTTGCACATCTTCTTCAATCTGGACACTTTTTTTCTTCATCTTCATTCGTGCACATTTGTTAGGATTTTTTTCATAAATATCTGAGAATTGGTTATTTGTAATGATAGTAATGACTGTAATGACAGTATGTTGTAGCTTTTCTCCACACAGGGAACAAACGTGAGTCAATCCTTACGCGACGGCGTGCTGCTGCTCTGTGGGATCTTGACCCTGTAGACGCTGTAAACCGGACGACGATTGAGGAGGCTGAACCAAACACCCAGACGGTCGGCGCCGCCAACGTATTTAAACTCCACCCAAACCTTCAGTAGTAGTAGTAGTTTATTTGACAGGGACAATGTGCAAAAACATTAAAGATGCTTTACACCAGATTATAGCTGAAGCTAGTTTCCATCTGTAGTCCCCAAACAAGTATAAATCAATACAGGAGGAGACAGACGAAATGTGACTTCTAAAAACCAGAGGGCGTGTTCTGCGGCTGGAGTACCTTGTTGAGCAGAGGCATTAAGTTCTTCAGGGAACCGATGTTTGTCAGAATCTCCCTGAGCTCTCTGGCCTCGCTGGCTGAGATGTTTTGGATGAAAACGGTCTTTGAACCATCATCTTTCACTTTCTGCTCGGACAACAGATATATTTGATACCAATGATGTGCAAACTCTTGAAGAATCCAGGTTTGTTCAGATAAAATTAGGATTATATTCCTGAAGCTAAAAGAACATTGATGTTGTACTCACCACATGAACCTTTTTCATGATAGATTTATAAAACCCAAACTGAAAGACACAGAAGATGAAGTTCATAAGTGAACATTTCCAGCTTCAAACAGAAACTGATTTGTTAATCTTTTCACTTCAATGGAAAACAACACATTTTACATTGAAAATTAACATTGATTTTAATAAATTAACGAAACGGTTTTTCTTTCAGGTTAAAAAAATGTTACTTTTAAATTAAGAATCTTTATAATTATGAACTATTTTCCACCTTTGCTTGTGTCATTAATTTATAGGCTTCTTCTTCTTTTCCTTTCGGCTTTTCCCTTCAGGGGTCGCCACAGTGAATCAGTTTCCTCCATCTAAGCCTGTCTTCAGCATCCTCCACTCTAACACCAGCCACCTTCATGTCTTCATTCACTGCATCCATAAACCTCCTTTTTGGTCTTCCTCAGCATCCTTCTACCAATATATTCACTGTCTCTCCTCTGAACATGTCCAAACCATCTCAGTCTGGCCTCTCTGACTTTATCTCCAAAACCTCTAACATGTGCTGTCCCTCTGATGTATTCATTCCTGATCCTATCCATCCTGGTCACTCCCAAAGAGAACCTCAGCATCTTCATCTCTGCTACCTCCAGCTCTGCTTCCTGTCTTTTCTTCAGTCCCACTGTTTCTAGTCCAAACAACATGGCTGGTCTCACCACAGTCTTGTACACCTTTCCTTTCATTTGTGCTGAAACTCTTCTGTCACACATCACACCTGACACTTTTCTCCACCCATTCCAACCTGCTTGCACTCTCCTCTTCACTTCTTTTCCACACTCTCCATTGTTGCAGAATCATACACTCACAGTTACATCTATTTGAAATCCTTAGTTACCCTATGGAGGATGTTTTAGGACTGTGGGAGGAAACAGGAGAAAATCTTCACATGAACAAGGAGAGCATGCAAAACCAACACATTCCACTCCCAACTCGCCATATATGAACGTATGGTTCGGGCACCCTACGTGTCACTTTCACCAACTTGTCGTTTTTTTGACATGCTGGTTGTTCCCATTAATTCAGGGGCCCCAAACCTCCAGGTTATAAACCAGTACCGGTCCACCCTACCCATAATAAGGGGTCTCCAACCTTCAGGACGTGGACCGGAACCCTAACCCGGCTAAAGCTAAAATAGTGGTTAAAATAGGGGTGTGTATTGGCAAGAGGTTAGTTTACAGTACATATCACGATATGTGACTCAAGATACGATATGTATCACGATATAGCCCAAGACAGCACATTCTCATCCCCAGGTCGTCATATATTTACATTTGGTTAAGCCCCCTTCTGTGCTATTTTTTGACATTTTGGGTGTCCTTGACCCGCTGTTTTCTGATGTATTGGCTGTTCCCATTAAATCAGGGGTCCCCAACCTACGGGGTGAAAACCAGTACTGGTCCAAGGGCCACAGATAGGAAAAAAACGCATAGGGGTCCTTAACCTGGTACCCTAACCTGGCTAAAGCTACACTGTTAAAGGGTTAAAATAGGGGTGTGTGTTGGCAAGAGGGTAGTTTACAATACATATCGCAATATGCGACTCACAATATTTATCGTACCACGACAACACACTCTCATCCCCAGGTCGTCACATATTGGTGTTTGGTTAGGCTCCCTACTGCGTCACTTTTTGACGTTTTGGGTGTCCCCTAACCTTAACGCGGTACTGGTCCGCATACGGTACCGCGTCCAGTTCACCCGGCACTGCTGGTACCAGGTTGCCCCATAGACCCCTATGAAATTTTCCTATGAAATGTAAGAGATTATCTGAAAATGTAACAATTACTGAGATTAATAAAGTGCCGAATATTGACATCTGTTTCCTAGCTTGTTGTCATTGTTGAACATTATGGTGAGAAATCAGTGTCTTTACATTGAGGAGTATCATTATTCATTATTAATAATGTATAACTAAAGGCAAACTAAGTTAATTTGTTATTTCAAAGTAAAAGCCCTTTGTATGACTCAGTATCTATGAAGTAGCTCTCAGTTTCTAAAAGATTGGTGACTCCTGTCTGCATTTTAAATCGATATACAAAAATATTGCGATATATCCTTGAATCGATTTTTCCCTACACCCTTAGGTTAAACATAAACTGCTTAAATTCTTCAGGTGGTCACGACTGAGCCTGCAGCGAGAACAGAAGTGACTCAAATGGATTCTGATAGTTCATTAAAGCAAAGTTAAAGTTTAAAAAAAAACATAAAATGTCGCAATAATTAAATTATGAACAGTCACTGGTTCATTTCTCCCACTTTCAGGTTTGACGAGTGTGTCCTCACACTTTAATTAGTCCTCTTGTGAACGCTTGTTTTTCAACAATGCTCAAATCTCCACGCCGCCGCCACCTCCGCTGCCGCCGCCGCTCTGATGGACAGATGATAGCCAGGAGCCAAATTCACAGCGGAGGTAACATGCGGAAAGATGGATGTCTGAGCCCGCAGGTTCAATATGATGAAGCTTTTAATATTCTAACAAGGCAAATGTCAGCTGGAAAGGTGAGCAGCATCCCTCTGCCTCCACCCCCCAACCTGAAAGCCATCAGAGAAGTTAATTAACAGGATGAGTTTGGTTTGGCTTGGAGGAAGATCGCAGCTGATTGGAGGTTAGGATTTGCTGCTGCCAGAATCAGCATTGAAAATAGTAAAAAATAATACATATTTGATGGTTTTTGTTTTGTAGAAAAACAAAAACCTCCTGAAAAAGTCCCATTATAGTGAAAAGCAAGAAAAGCTTTAAGACTTCTGCGACCTACATAGTGGGATGTAAAGCAGCTCGCTCCAATCGCTAGAGTATTTGCATATTTTATTTATTTATTTTTTAATTTTCCTTTGATTTTCTCAGAAACAATCCTTAAATGAAGGGAACAATGCCGACCATCTGCATGCAGATTTCACAGAGAGGCTGTCGTCTTCCTCCTGATTTCACGCCAGCTGGCACGCAAGACTCCACTTTGTTGTGGCTCCTGAATCTGAAGGAACGCAAAGCGATTTTATTTTGAAAAGAACGCAGTAGAAGGTTGTGCAGATCATTTCCTAATTGTTCAGGTGATATAAAACGTACGTCATAATTAATTGTATTGTGTTAATATTGCTTCATTAAGTAATTTAACAGAAGATCATAACAATACATCTTTTATTGTCTTTGACTGCTTTTTAGCATCGAGTTTTTACTTGAAAAATCTACATAAGTAAGTCCAGCTCGTGTCAGGTTTTAAGTCTTAGTCTCATACATAGTACGGGGTTGACCAGTACTAGTAAACGAGGTTTTTGGGTTGGCCCGTAGAGGGTTTAATAGAGTAATAGACACATTCCCAGCCAGCAAGGCCCAGTGGCTCATATGGTTTAAGAGTGGGCAGAAAATGAGGGCCCCAATTTGGTTTGTCCACAGTTTCTGCGGTAGCCCAGCTGTGTTTGCCCACATTAGCTTAAGTGGGAACTCAGTGGGTTGACTCTTTACGCTAGCAGCCTCCTGGTGGACGGCATAGCATGCTAGCAAACTCCACTGTAGCATACTAGTGCTCCGCTGTATCGAGTTAGCGAGCTCTGCCGTAGCGTGTTCTGCTGTAGCAAGCTAGCGAGCTCCCCTGTAGCAAGCTAGCAAGTTCAGCTACATCAAGCTAGCGATCTCCAGTGTAGCGAGCTTTAGTGTAGCGCACTCTGCTGAAGCGAGCTCTGCTGTATCAAGATAGCGAGCTCCACTGTAGCAAGCTAGCAAGTTCCAGTGTAGCAAACTAGCAATTTCAGCTATATCAAGCTAGCGAGCTCTGCTTTAGCAAGCTAACAAGCTCCAGTGTAGCAAGCTAGCAAGTTCAGCTATATCAAGCTAGCGAGCTCCAGTGTAGCGAGCTTTAGTGTAACGCACTCTGCTGTAGAGTGCTCTGCTGTATCGAGATAGCGAGCTCCACTGTATCAAGCTATCAAGCTCCAGTGTAGCAAACTAGCAATTTTAGCTATATCAAGCTAGCGAACTCCAGTGTAGCAAGCTAGCAAGTTCAGCTATTTCAAGCTAGTGAGCTCCAGTGTAGCAAGCTAGCGAGCTCCGCTGTATCAAGCTAGTGAGCTCTGCCGTAGTGTACTAGCGCTCCGCTGTATCGAGTTAGCGAGCTCTGCCGTAGCATGCTCCGCTATAGCAAGCTAGCAAGCTCCAGTGTAGCGAGCTTCATTGTAGCCCACTCTGCTGTATCAAGCTAGCGAGCTCCACTGTAGCAAGCTAGCAAGTTCAGCTGTATCAAGCTAGTGAGGTCCAGTGTAGCGAGCTTTATTTTAGCGCACTCTGCTGTATCGAGACAGCAAGCTCCACTGTATCAAGCTAACGAGCTCCGCTGTATCAAGCTAGTGAGCTCTGCTGTAGCGTACTAGCGCTCCGCTGTATCGCGTAAGCGAGCTCCGCTGAATCAAGCTTTTGTTCAATTGTTTTTCTTTTTATTTTAAGCTGAATATTCAAATAGACCCAACATAGAGCCTTGAGGGACGCCCCTGTGAACAAACAGTTATTCCTTTAACGACATTCTTCTGACTACTGTTAATGAAATTATCATAATTCCAGTGGATTCTGAAGTGGAGAAAAGGAGCTTTTCATAGCAGCTTTCCACAATTGTAAAAACTCACTGTTGCGTTCTTCGCAACAGAATCAATTGATTTGTATTGATTGCCCAAATGGTCTGTCAAAGAATGTGTGCTACTTATGTATCATTGGCAACATCTCTGGTGAGAAAAGGTTCAGGAAATCTTGTTACTAAGGCTTCTTGTAAAGAGATGTAAATCACTCCAATTGAATATGTGATTGAATATGTGATTGAATGTGTGATTGAATATGTGATTTACGTCCACTGATGAGGATGTTTCATGAGAAACTTGTGGTCAATTGTGTCTGATAAAAACACAAACATTACAACAATGGAGACTAATTTCATTAAACAACAACATTTTATCGTCTGTGATGTCATTTTGTTAATTTTGTAACACCTCTAGAAAAGAGGTTTATCAAGACAGACTTTTAACCGACACAAAACTGCACTATTGAAACAGGAATAGGAGCTTTAAAAATCGCTGTAAACTTTGCTAAAGCAGAAGACTGAAGGCCAGGACTCTTTTTAAGAGGTGATGCTGCATGTTTAAAACGGAGGAAAACAGCCTCTCAGCATGACCTTCCAAACAATATCCCTCTGTGAGATTTCTGGGGGTTTGTTGACAGCAATTTGTGTTTTCGGAAGCAGAATGTCAGCGTCCGAGAAAACACGATTTGTATTGGTTTTGTTATTACTGCTGCTGTTTCGCCGACTGCCTCCAGCCTCAGAATGTAAGATAGATGAAAATTGCTTGATCCTTCTTTAATATATGAGCCACCACAGGCAACAAAAACAGGCTTCCAATGCTCAGGGAGAGACCTGGACCCGATGGAGAACAGATGGAAATTGTGTTTTTGGTGTTTTTTAATGCTTTCCTGTAGCGTTTTTCTGATGATGGAGGACATACGTAAAGCTAGAATTAGTGTTTATGGGTATTTTTTTATTCAAACATAATTAAATCATAATTAAAAGACCACCGGAAAGGCTTTGAAAATAGATTCAAAGATAATTGGAGTGGGACTTTAAAGAAAAAAATCAAATTCTGTGAAATTTTTGACGTTAAATTGTGTTTTACTTGAAGCCAACAATTCATTTTTCCCCCCCAAAAAATTATGCTTCCATTAAAATTTGTAGCCATTTGGAGTGTTTTGTCTGAAAAAGTAGCAACCTGATGATAATTAGTCAATTTTTTGCGTAAACAAAAGAAGAAAATCATGAAAGTATAAGATTTTATGTTACACTGATGGATTTCAAGAGGTTCAAACTTCAGAAATGCATTTTGTTTGACTTATTTTCATGTAAAAAAGCTGTTGTGAGGCTTCACAAAAGGAAGATTCCTTCCATCCTGTCTTCTTTTTCTTCCTTCCATCTTGCCTCTCGGTCCCGCTTCCAGGAGTCTCTCCTGGCGTTCTCTCTGTAATCTTGCTGCCAAAAGCAGCTCTGATCACACATATCAGCTCTCGCCTCCAACAGAAACTGCAGACAAAAGTGTGGACCTTATAGGTGCCATAAAAAAAATCACATTCAAAACACATTCATGAAGATCCTCCCACAGATGAAACGTTTTCTCATTTTAGAAGGGAAGAAATATGGAAAACATCAAAGATTTCCTATGGACAATGTTTTAACGACTACATAACACAACAGCAAACAAAATTGGTTAAACTTGGAAAATGTTGTTTTTAATTTTCTGCGATGGTCAAAATGTCAATGAAACAACTTTTTTATTGTTTTGTAAAATCACCTTTTAACAAACAAATTTAAAAAAGGATATTTAAACTCATAACTTTACACTCATTGACAACAAGTTGAAGTTACAAGCAGGTAACATTAAAACGTTCAGGTAATTGGTCTGAATGACGATCAGAAAAATATTACAGCGTTTTCATTCAGTCGTAAACTTCATAATAAAGCCCAGAAAGAGTAAAACAGGGAAAAAATAAAAATGTGGGTTTAAAACAGCTCTGCTACAGATTGAAGAACGGTTCACTATGCATCCCTACTTCACCCAACTGTTCGCCAAGCTGGGATAGGCTCCAGCAGCCCCATGAACCTGAAAGGGATTCAGTGGGCACTATGGATAGAAAGTTGATGGATGGATGGATAGAAAGTTGATGGATGGATGGATGGATGGATGAATGGATGGATGGATAAAAAGTTGATGGATGGATGGATGGACAAATGGATGGATGAATAAAAAGTTGATGGATGGATGGATTCATCGATAGATAGATGGATATATGGATAGATATGGATTTTTAAATGGATGAATGGATAGACAGATGGATAGATGAATAGATGGATGGATGGATGGATGATAGATAGACGGCCCTTAAACAGGAATATTTGGATACTTTTTTCTGGAGGTGTTGTTAGGAACAATGTGTCCATAATGTGGGTAAATCTTTATTACGATCACTTAAAGAACATCAAGACTGGAGCTAATGCTCAGATTTTTAAGAGTTAGAAAAGCATTACTTAAGTGGTTTTTACAAAGACCCTTAAAATAAAGCCAGTTTTAGGGATCATACTCTCTCCCAGCCCTGCTTCACACTGGTGACCTGTCCACACCTCACTGTCTGGGATAGGCTCCAGCAACCTCGTGACCTTGACAGGTCTTCAGCAGGTTTGGAAAGTAGACGAATGGATTCTGCCTCTCAAATCGAGTTCTGCATTTTCAGTTCAGTTCTGCTTCTCTCTGAACATTAGGGTTTTAACACAGTATCTTCTAATTTTGTGTTCCACACAATCCCAGCAGAGAATCAAGTTAAGATTAATGTCATCCATCTGGAACATCGATCTTCCCGATGATGGAATCATTAAAAAGTCGGACACGCGGACGCTCTCCTCATCAGATCTCCTCTCCTCTTGCGTTCTTCCTGATTCAGAGTCACTTGTTATGCTTTCTCCGTGTTTCTCTGCAGCACAAACACAAATGCGAGTGTGGCTGAATTAAATTGATCAAAACCGATTATTGCACTCAGCAAAATGTCAGGCAAGGATAAGCCTGCTTAATAACCTGTAAAATTGTCTCTCATTCAGTTTATTTTCAGAGAGGAGTGTGTAGACCGGCGCAGAAACCCTCGCAGACACTGGCTCTGGCGGGACGGCGGGGCTCTCAGTGGTGCTCTGGGGTTTATTAGATGCAAAGTGTTGATTTTTGGCACAGCTATGCTTGATTAAAATGGATTGTTTTGCAATTTGGGTCATCATTCCAATTTAGTTGTCTTTACCAACATCTCTTCTAAATTAATCACTTAAAATAACTAATAACTTGTCATTAATTACTTAGCGAGTCTGTCAAATATGAAACTGCAACTGAAAATACGGTTTGACTTTATCAGATCAATGAAATTGAACGCCTGAAGGGTCAGTAAAGCTTTAAAATGAATTAGTGTCAACTTTAGTACAGCGGGATCCTCCATGATCAATTTTCAAACTGTTCCGTCAATTCAACCAAACGCCATCCTTGCATCAGAGTCCAAAAACGGTCTTAAAAATGTGTGTGAACATAAGAGTTTTACTTTAAAAAACAAATGATTCATGGATTAGTTATGACGTCAGTTTTGCCCCAGCAACGGTAACGGGGCGGGTAAAAACAGCAAAATGGCCAATCACATGCAGGATGATATCTCCGCTTTATTTATTTTTTCACCTGGAGTTTTGCCAAAACACAGGAGTTGTTACATGTGGAGGGGTAGTCCTTCATGAACACGGTACTACTTTATTGAGGGATGTAGGAAACAAAATTGATTCGGCAATTGAAATTGCGATTTTTCGTTTGGTGATACTTTTATCAATTTAAAATGTTGACATGACGATATTTCCTTATTTATTTATGAGTGTCCCTCAGCGTCTTACTTTTGTTTTCCACCTAAACCTTTGACTGCACCCCACCAGAACAACAAGAACTCCCAGGAACCACGTTGTGTTATATGTTCAGTCAGACAATGTTGACTGTTCTTTTTAAAAAAAAAAACTTAATTTGCCAAAAGAGAAGCCCCATGAATTTGTGGATATAAGCAACTTGTATATGAGAAGTGGCTAATGATATGATCATTAAATAAAATGAATTTGATCATTTTATTACAATGAAAGACATATTAATATTCAGGTAGAGTTATACTCAAGGAAAAAAAGTGAAAATTGGGATATATATATATATACATGCATATATGTACATATACATATATACATGTATATATGTATGTGTACATATATATATATATATATATATATATACATATATGCATATAAATATATATATATAAATTTATATATATATATACATGTTTATACATATACGTATGTATATACATGCATATAAATATGTATATATATATATATATATATATATATATATATATATATATATATATTTAAATACATACATACATACATATCTATATATACACAATTGACCAGATTTTCTCATTTGTCTTGGCGTAACTTCCTGCCAGAATGGATGCAGATCACTTGCAGCTCACGTAAAATAGACCAGGCACCAAAGGGATCTGGATGCGGAGGACCGCGGCATTTCGCGTCAGGTATTAGCTATATCAAAGGTTAACAAGGTCGCTGAATGGAAGCGGCCTGCGTTCCGCGCCCAGTGTGAACCAAGCGTTACACATAAAACAAGAATATTGTCCTATTTTTATATATATATATATATATATATATATATATATATATTTGTATTATTTCATATTGTACAAAGTAGTGCCCCTATTACTAAAAAAAATTGCATTTATTTCAATAGAAAAAACTTCAACTTAACTACAGGAGCACACATACCGATTGACCTATATTTATTTTACATGACCCTCTTTTTAATAAATAATATTTTAACTGAAAAAAAACCATATATTACATGATATAATGGGAATATATTATCTGTTTTCAGAGCCCTTCAGAGTGAAACACCGTTCTTTCACGAGCGCAGACAGGATAAATGATGTAGTTAACATGTAGATAATGATAACATGCACATATATGATCACAAGGCCATAAAGCCACAATTTTCAGGGCAGAGGGCTGCATTAAAAATGATGGTTTAAAGAGCAGGTCTCTGTCTTCTTTACACCTCCACAGCCTGGCACTGAAGGGACATGTGGCGATGCAATTAGTGCCGTCCGATCACGGATGTGCGAGCTTCACCAGCACTCAGACGGGTACAATTAAAAGCAGATGCCACTCCGGCTAATGGGGCGTGTGCGGTGCTGAGGAGCTCAGCTTTGCAGA
Source organism: Oryzias melastigma (assembly GCF_002922805.2). NCBI lineage: Eukaryota > Metazoa > Chordata > Actinopteri > Beloniformes > Adrianichthyidae > Oryzias > Oryzias melastigma. Next base: position 6,641,882 of record NC_050529.1, read on the forward strand.
AAGGGGGTGGGGGGGTGGGGGGGGGTTTGTGGCATCTAATGGGAACCAACGCGAGTGGCGCCCCTAATCTTGGAGGCTTTATGTTGCCTCAACGCTGAGAGCACGGGCATGATCCCCCAACCTCCAGGGGCTGAAGGCTAGCTGAGGAGAGGAGATAAAGGAAAACGGGAGGGGTAGGGGAAAGATTTAGGAAACTCACTTCATTTTTGTAACCCTGTACGGAGTGAGATTCCCATGTTAGCCTGGAAAAGCCGTCCAAGATTAGGTTAGGAAATAGCCTCAAATCTCTGCGGGATTACCCTGCTCATAAGAACCGAGTAAGAGAGGAGGTGTGAAAAACGGAGTGAAGGTGGGGGACATGAAAAAGTCTTAGGGGAGAGATTTACAGACCACAAAAGATACCAAAAGTGGAAGGGTACTGAGAAGTTGTGATGAAGAAGTGATCATTTCGTATACGTCAACCCTTTAACTCCGGAGCTTTGGCTCCAATATTGACATTCTTTCAACTGCAGTAACTCTTTAGCCATTCACGCAATTCATATGATTCTAGCAGATTCTGATGCCAACACATTCTCATTCCCAACTCGTCACATATTGACCCATGGTCAAGGACCCCTGCCGCGTTGTTTTTTGACGCACTAGCTGTTCCAATTAAATCGAGGGGTCCGGTTGTTTTGTCAGAAACAACCAAAACTTGATTCAGTCAGAAAGATTCTATCTACCATTTCATCTTTTGGTGATTCTAGGGAACTTATTTTGTTTGGAGATTTTAATTAAAATGGACAAAAATCATTAAGACACCAACCAGAGTTACTTCCAGTTGTCTATCTCTTCTTGATTGGTTGAAGCGCCGTTTTGACTTAACATTAAAATTTGACGCCCCTGCCACGCCAATTGGGTCCGGCGTGAATAGAGCATAAACGAAATGTGGCTGGAGCGAGATTTGTGAGATTAGCACCGCTATGATATTTCACACCAAGCCTCTTTTAACTGAAAAACAGTAGAAAAAGAAAAAGAAACCCCTCCCTTCTTGTCCAGTGTGGACAGATTGGGCTAAATGTGCGTTTAAGAACCCACGTCCATCAAATGTCGGGTGTGAACGTAGCTTCATTCTGCTGTCGCTTGCGATAGCGCTGGTGGTAAAGGGTTAAATAACTTTTTTTGCTTTCTTTGGGAAGCAAATAATTGCCTGAAGCTGGAATCCCAGCATTTTTTTTTATTTCTCTATAAAGTGTTTGTACATAAAAAAGTCACTCATAACGTTAAACTATGCAAAATCTGTAATCAAACCAAAAAATCTCTATTGTCTTTGCAAGCCTTTGTCAAAAAAATAGTTTTGCAAGAAAGAAGTTGACTTTCACAGTTCATGAACTTTTCTCACTGTTGGCCCAGCGTGGAGGAAAGTTCAAAAAGCCATGTGGTGAAATGACCCGCAACAGGACTGCCACTGCTAAGGTATCAGGAGGATAAAAGTTGGGTCAGTACCCTGAAGCTACACCTGGAGACGTCCAAACTTTCCACGAACTGAAACAAAGCACAAAAACTGCGGCTGGAGTTTAATGGATTGGTTTCTGTTGAGAAGCGGCAGCTTGCAGGCTTCAGGTCATCCCATCTGTTAAAGGGATAGAAGTGGAGATGTGCTCTGTAGAATGATGAAGAGTTTGGTAGTCGATTGATGTTAAGTCTAGTGAACAGTTGTCCACTCTTGGCTTTGATTTTTATCGTACGTTTTGAAATTGTCTGTGTTTTTTGTTAACCCTACAACACCAGAGCTTTAATTCCATTGGAATCCATTGGGTTCCAATGGATCCTATAAATGGAGAAAAGCAGCTTTCCTCTGCAACATTTTACAGAAATGAAGTATTCACACAACTAATGTAAATCAGCTGATTCCAACTGGTGTCAGAATCTGTTGGATTTGTCTTGATTGCGTAAACGATTGAAGAAATATGGTCTGTCAAAGAGCGTGTATTATTCAGGTGTCAACATCTCCACTGTTAAAGGGTTAAACATCATGGCTGGACACCATATAACTATCTGAGATTCAAAAGGAAGACATGGTTGGTTGATTATTTGGTGATATTATCTTACTGTGAACCAACTTAAATCATTAAACTCCTGAAATGAAAACTACATCCCAGGGCATTCAGTTCAACAAATGCATTTACCGATGCTCTTCCCAATTTTGAACAGAAGTGTCCCAATATTTAACAAAAAAAAAACTTTAACCCTTAAACACCATATATATCACCAGTAATAGCTTAAAACACACTAAGTAGACACTAGGCATGTTTTATTTATTTTACCTTTATTTTACCAGGAAATCCCATTGATTCTCTTTTTCAAGGGAGACCTGAGTGCATGTTCACACTGGACGAGCAGGGAAGGGCTTCTTCTGTTTATTAGAACATGCCTGCAATCTACATTTGGGAGAGACTTGGTACAAAATGTAAAATAATTCTGGTTGAGTCTGATCAGAATGATTTGACAAAGAATTTAATGACAAGAACACTACAAATACCAAAGTACGGAAGTCTGGCATTAACGGACGCTTACGTAGACTTTTTATGAGAATTGGTCATATTGAACACGCGTTGCAGTGGGCAATGTGAACATGAGTTCAGACCGTTTACACAATTAACGCAACTCAAACAGATTCAGACTCAAAGAATAGTGGGTTTGTGCAAAGCTGCTTTTTTCCGCTTCAGAATCCGTTGAATTATTAATTGCATAAACAATTGAAGAGTCAAAGAACATAAACACTGAAGCTAAAGCTCAGGAGTTGAAAGCTAAATAAAAAAAATGATAATGCTGCTGCAGTCTTTGACCACAACAATTTGAGTGATCCGTTCTATTTACACAAACTTTCCTCCATTTTCAGACCATTTTTGGGGGTTGCTGGAGCCTATCCCAGCTACTGTTGGGCAAAGGATACACTCTGGACTAGTCTGTTGTGCCATCTAATGTACAACTAATCCACATAATTTACCAACCTAATAAAGTTCACCTTTTAACAAATTCATGAATGTAGAGTTGAGTTGATTGACTGACATGAATAATCAAACTAAACAATAGTCAGAAAGATTTTTACCATTATTTGATATGATTACATTTCTGCGTGCATAGTGTGAACCAACAGTCCAGTGGTCACACATGTTCTGGAGAAAATTAGTTTTACTGAAAACAAACTTTGACCAGGAGGGAAATAAGCTCAAAGAAGCAGCAGCTCTGACCAGCCCCCAAATCCTTTATCAATAAGCAATCATCCACATCTGTCTATGAGACTTTTTCCTTTCAGGTTTTTGTTTGAACTTTCTAACATGACTTCTTTGTTCTACCTTTCTTCCCACTGCTTTTTTTCATTTCACTTCAACTAATTTGTTCAGATCTGCTTTCACAAAACCAAACAGCTCTGGTCTTGTTGTTCATGTAGTGATCCAATGTTCTAGTACCTATTGACTAGTGCAAACGGTAAAGTCAATTCCTTTATAGTTTAAAAAAACTTGGTAAAAATGCAAACTTGAATGCATAGAATTACCTGAGTGCTTCCTGTAGTGGTTGGTTGTGAAGTCTTGAGGGTAACAGAATGTCCTCTGGGAGTTTAGGGGAGGAGCTTAAACTCATGGTAGGTAAGCATAAATACTAATGGCCAAAGCTGAAGTGAAGCCAATTCAGTTTTCTGTGGTATGGGCGTCGCCATTTTGAAACCCAATGACAGTGATTGGTCTGAGATGGTCTACTAAGGCATCTAATTGGTCAATTTATAACTTAAATAACTTGTGATGAAGAAATTATTGGATTAGCAAGAACATGTTAGAAGAAGGTATCAGAGCAAGAATGGTTATTCTAACAAATATAATGACTAAGTAACAGCTGTTCGTTTCTCAAGAGAGTCCCATAAGGCTCTGGCAAAAATGGTTGAATAGATCATCCATGTTCTTTTGTCTTTACACTCTATTTTTTGAATAGATAATATTTTTATTAGGCATCAAATAAAAAGTAGAAAAACAAGGAAAAACAACATCGGAGTTTGAATAAAGTTGAGTGGCTGATTAATGGAGGCGCAGGCAGGGAAGCAGGTGGGCCTGTAATAGTCCCGCGGCACAGGGAGACAAAGATTAGTCTAATTAACAAAAACAACATGAGTGTCAAAAGCTTAGAGTGCACAATTACAAGTGCCCGAAGATCGTGATCCACCGCACTGGCTGACACAACAATCTGGCAGAGGGGGGATGACGAACGGCGCCGAGGCTTGAGAGGATGGTTAGCAGGTGCGCGTGCTGAGCGGCAATCAGCAGAGTCGGAGGGTAAAAACCACCACAGACCGGCGGTTTTTCAATGGGGACACTTCAATATACCCACACAGAAGGGTGAGGTCGGCACATTCTAGAGCTGGAACCGGAAAGATGAGTCAAAAATATTTATGGGATCTTCTGCAAGAGAATTATTTTAAAGAATCAATCATTTTTATTTTAGAAAAAAAGGTGTTAATTATGCAAAAGTGATTCTGATTAATTTAATTTAACTTACAATTTGGTCTTAAAATTCATTTCAGGATTTAATTTAGTCATTTTAGTTACTTGTTTCCTCACATTTCTAAGAGAGATAAAAAAAATCACAAATTTTGCTTTTATTTTGAACAGAACAGAAAAACTTCAAACAACAGATGAATGTTAAGTGAAAAAGTGACTGATATTTATTTTAAAAAACGAAGAGAAAATCAAAAGAAAGGAGCTGGAATGGAAAGGTTTTTCTTTTTTTGTTCAAAGACGAGGGCTCAGTGGGAAGCGGAGGAATGGGAGTCTGAACTTGCAGTGTCATGGTGTATTGAGCGGAGGGTAATCACTGCTGTGGGAACACGAGGAGAATGAGCACATTTCATTTGAAGCGGTCGTGCCACGCACTTCCTCTGCTTCTCCTGCCAAGCTGCAGCCGTCCTCCAACTGTGCCCAGGCTCAGTCTACAGCTCTTTTTTTTTCTTTTCCCTCCACTGAAAGATCTTGTGAATTGACAGCTCCCGCCATCCCCGTTTATTCTCGGCCCGTCTCGCCTTTGCTCCAAATGAGGAGAAATAATCTAGAAGTCGTAATTTGATGTGGGAATGCTCAGCAATGGACGGCATTTTGATTCCTCTAGAGTTCTCTCAAGTTTATATTTTCAGATCATACTCACAAGAGTTGAGGAAACAAACATTTTAGTTTAGGAGTGCACAATACTAACCTATAGAAAAGTGAGTGATCCATTTAAAGTCACACTCTGATTGTCTTTTGATCTATATTCAAACTGTTCCAAGTAATATTTCCATATAATATTAATAATACATTTAATTATAAGCACCTTTTCGGGTTCCCAAGGACACTGCAACCTTGTTTCTATAGTCCAAGCGGCAGAGTTCTGAACCAGTTGGAGATTATGGAGAAGCTTGCTGGAAGAAGTCAAAGTGAGGAATGACAAGTCTGTGAACTAAAAGAGTTTAAGGTCAATCTTAGGTACTAGAAAAGGGTGGCAATGGAAGGAATTATGATTATGCAATTTTTAGGGAAAACAAACAGATGTGCTATTTTGTCTTTTTTTTAGGACATGGGCTGAATCCGGATTGCTTTCCTACCCCTCCAGTTTCTCCCTACCTCTTTTGGTTTCTCCCTACCCCTCATGAATTCTCAGTACCCTTTAAGGTTTCCCTCTACCCCTATAGCTTCTCCCTACCCCTATGGTTTCACCCTACCTTGACAGTTTCTCCCTACCTCCACGGTTTTTCCTTACCCTTATGGTTTCTCTCTACCCCTACATCATCTCCCCACCCTACGGTTTATCCCTACATCATCTCCCTACCCTATGGTTTCTCCCTACCCCTACAGCTTCTCCCTACCCAGGCGTTTTTTCCCTACGGCTTCTCCCTATGGTTTCCCTCTACCCCAACGGTTTCTTCCTACCCCAACGGTTTCTCCCTACCTTGACAGTTTCTCCCTTCCCCTACGGCTTCTCCCTATCCCGACAGTTTTCCCCTACCCCTACAATTTCTCCCTACGACTTCTCCCTACCTCTTAAGGCTAACCCCTTCCCCTACGGCTTCTCCCTACCCCTTAAGGCGTCTCCCTTCCCCTACGTCGTCTCCCTACCACAACGGTTTCTCCCTACCTCTACAGTTTGTTCCTAACTCTACAGATTCTCCCTACCCTACAGTCTCTCCCTATCTTGACAGATTCTCCTTCCTCCTACAGATTCTCCCTACCCCTATTCGACTTCTCCCTACCATGACAGGTTCTCCCTCCAAGTCTTGTTTTTTGAAAAAGAAAAAAAAACTTAAAGCCTTTAAGTATGCCTTATAGTGTGCCATAGAAAGCAGTTTATTAGAAATTCTCCTCTGAGTTGAGGGCGAAACAGTTGGCGCAGAGCAGCATCCCTCTCCCTTTTTGCCCTCTTGATGGCGATAACTACAGTCTCTCCTGCTAGCTTACAGCCCCAACCTAACATTACCAGCGCAGCTAACAATGGAGAATAATATTTGAGCCATCAAGCCGAGATTTCAGCTCCGACGAGAAAAAGAAAAGGCGTACATAGATCTATTTGCCTGCAAGTAGATGCATTAGAATGGATCCCGGCATATATGTGATGGCACAACTACATTTATTTATTTATTTATTTTTTTGGCTGCTCTGGATTCACAAAATTTTGCATGAAGAAATACTCAGAAATGAAATTTTTAGCTTTATTTTCTATGTGTATGTCCTCTATCATCAGCAAAAACTACAAGAAAATATTAAAAGCACAATTTAAGCTAGTCACAGTGGCACAACAGCCCTTTCCCCCCTTCAGTGACAAAGCAGACACTGAGCATGCTCAGTGGTCTCAGTCACAAGTAAGTAAATCTGGAAAAGATGGAAATAGGTTTCTGTCTATTTATTTATTTATGTATTTCCCACCTCAGGCAGTAAAGTTGTTGGCTTTATGAGAATGCATAGACATGTTATTGCAAACACCTTCAAGCAAACAAATAATTTGATTGCAATATTGCAGAACGTAGCAGTTGTTTCAGCCCGCCCCAAATGGAATATTAAATCCCCAGGCGGGCGCATGAGTGATTATGTTTTAGAGTGCTGCGGACATGTACACGTGCCTATAAACGCTCAGGTTTAAGTCAGAAAAATGTCAATTATTCTATTCGCTTGGTGCACATTGACACACCAAGCTCTGCCTCCTTTAACATGAAACATCTTGCAGTCGTTTTGCATAATTGTTTAGCAGTCGCTCCTATTTGTTTCCTAATAATTTTACACCTTTTCTGCCGTCAGGCGTTGTAGAGTGGATTTGTTGGTAAACTCTGGAGAGAAGTTTGACTCAACTTTTGCACAGATGGCAACGCCTTCTGAAGTATTCGTCAGATGACATGCTAATTATTTTCTCATTATATGGATACAATCTGCCCAATCCCTGAAGGACGAGCCCCAAACACACATTCCACCATATACTCTAGTCTATTTCAATTTGACGCTACAAAGCTCCCAAATTGGTATTTCTCTGTGAATGGAGTCATTGTTCAGTGTTGTGCAATTTCTTGTAGATCTGTGGACTGCTACTGTCTGTAATTCTGTTGGAATGTTCCTATTACTCACATGAAATATTGCAGGTTTTACCAAAAAAAGATTACAGTGGAACAGAAAATGTAAAAAAAAAAAAAAATCTGTAAAAACTTGAATAAAAGACTATTTTTGCAAAAACACAAATAAAAAGAGGAGAACCAAGCAGAGTTTTGAATTATTGATTTACAAATGAATCATGTTTTATGCACTGAATTAGAAAAGTTCAAAAGTTCCTGACATTACATTACTACTTATATTCCTTAACGTCCTCCTCCGAATAAAATAATGTTTTTTGAGTTTTTAATATGCATGTGTGGCATTTTTCTTATTAAACAAATACAATTAATAATCTTTTTTTTTTTACATTTCCAAGTTTTTCTCCTTTTAAGTCTGTCAATCAAACTGTCTTGGACAGACTCTGTTTGAATGAATGATCTTTCTATTATAAGGTGGACCCATTAAGCCAGACAAGACCTTGCAATTCTCGACTCCCTGTTGATTGTACGTCTGTAGTAAAATGGAACGGAACGGTTGGGGCAGAACTATTGTCATCACACAATGAAACCCATTGATTGGTGGAAGGTCATTACAACAATATAAAGAGCAAGAAAGGGGCTGTAATCATTTTAGCCCATTGCAATCTTAAATGCTTTGTATGTACGAAGTATCAAAAGCCAAGTGGAAAAAAACGAGCTGCTAAATGTCCTCCATTGTTGTTGTTAGCTTCACTTTTGCTGTAGACTCACTACTATGACACAAAGCTACACAATCGGTCAGCATCCCGCATAGACAAAAATCGATCCATTATTGAGTGGAAACACTCACCTGAATTGCTTGGACCGTTCTATACCGGACTGTTCCACTCAGAGGAAAGAAGCCTTCGAGACTTTTCGTATGATGAGTTGCACCGAAAGACGGCCGCTTTCAGCGGTACTTCCATCTTTCTGTGATCCAGTTTAATGACTTCTTGTCCAGCATTATTTCACTTGTGTGAAAAATTAAGTATAACATTCGGGGATGTTTTTTTTAAATTATTATTATTGTCTTGATGCTAATAAGAAAATAGCATAACGTTCAGGAGAACGATCAGATTATTCTCCATGTTGTTTTTTTTGAAAGCATCGCATCAGGGACCAAAGCTGAGTCCCTGATTGGTCGATGTGACTCGTCTTCTTCAATCAGATACAGTACTTGAACTCTGAAAACGTCTGTGCATTGACATAACATTGAAACTGTGAATGCCACTTTAGTTCTTAAACTCTGCTCATTGTAGAACCTTTTCATTTCCACCAATGTAGCTCCAAAAATAATCTTCCATTCTGTCTAGTCTATATATATGACAGTTTATATACAGAAGTCATCATGGTGTAATAGTTGTTTTTAAATCCAACATTTTTATTTGACGTAGTGGATGTCAACTATTTCTGATAAGAGCAGTTTTAATCTTGAAGTCTAAGCATGAAAAGATAGGATGTGGGTTTACCAAAGCCTCATACTAATCAGTGATTCATGGAATTTAAAGGTGTAAAAATACCGCTAAAGTCTGAAGTGATTGCTGACACACCATTCGTCACTGTTTAAGGCTGTGTGGGTGTAAAAAGAGGGATAGCATGTGTTTTCCTGAGAGACATAATAAGCCTGTTTTTTCGATGTGATACATGTTTCCTGGAACATATCAGTGTAGTCCATCAGTGACAAACCGCAAGGAGTTGTGTGAAGTAAATGTATGTGTGTGTGAATGTGTATATCTCCATGTGGGCTCAGCTGTCAGGGCTCCCTGGCGGGCCATTACCTCAGACGATGCTTGGCTGAGGTCTATCGAGTGGAGGACATCAGCATTACCCCGAACATGAAGACACACTCTCGCACAGTTTCTGTCTCCGCACCTTGGCCTGATGGGATATCACTGGGGGAATGCACATCAGCCATCTTAGACCATTTGCCTTAGTGGGAGGTTTGAAGCTATATCTTCTCACTACGAATCAGAAATGTCCCTGATGCATACGAGAGGTTCAAAAGCTAGATGTAAAACTAGCTACAGTTATTTTGTCATATTAGACTGTTTCCAGGACGTTTAACCCTTGTGCTATATCCTTGATATACTGACGTTGGAAGAGGGGCCATATGGACCCCACAAGACAGCACGAAAAAGTCTTTCGGGACATTCTAATGCCTATGTCTAGCACTATGTGGAGGGTTGCTTCTTGTACTATGTCGTTTTTTAATATTTAGGGAGGTAATTCGGACATAGCAACAGGGTATCCCATCATACATCTGTTCACATGCCCTCCTGCTAGCTTACAACTCAAGCTAACTTTACCGGTGACATTACTGGGGCTAAAAATAGCATTTTCATTGAATCTTTAAAAAAACCCATACCATAAAAAATCTTATACTGTACATTCCTCACTTTAACAACCCCAACGTGGTATTCACGTATTTCTGAGTAATCCTCTAAAACCTGGCTAACACAAACACTTTGGTCTTGTCCAAATTCCCCTCTACTCACTATATAGTGCGTTCGCCATTTTCTACTGCTGTCCGAATCTACTAATTCCAAAGTCAAGCGCAATAGAAATTCCCCAGAAGTCTTTGCGAAAAATTAGCATGCATCGATGCTCACCAGATTAGCAAATATAGACCACAATGCATTGCGGTTGAACAATTTTGATGTTTAAATGTAATTTTGGAATAAACCATCCACATTTTCTCCATAAGAACACAGTGGAGTGATAAATAAATGCAGTGAAATGTTCGTATTAATTCGATTTTCACTTTGCGAAATTGGTGACATCATATCCGATGTTGAGAAGAACAAAAGACAAGTAGTGAGCATTGTGTTCAAATTACCTTTAAAATCTAGGGCAGTATACAGTCCTACTCTATATTGTTTTTTAGTAGTTAGGGATTAGGGTGGGAATTCGGACATAGCCTTTCTCTGTGAAGCTAGCAGTGATCAGCTAGCTTCCTGAGCGCCCACCCCCGCCTCACATTCCATAAATAATTTGTTTAATAGTGTTCCAAAGGTAATATGATCATATTTATGGATATAGTTTATTCTGAAAGACAATAAAATCATGGTATGGCCCCTTTAATATCACAGATTGGCACTTCCGGTGCTATTATAATTTAGGTATTGTTTTTGTGTTTTATGTCATTTTGATCATTGAGGCATGAGTCTAAACTGTGTTTAATCCCCTATATCATTTCCCTCCAAACAAAGCTTAATATTATGTGTCCATTAAAGTGAAATGTTGTGGTTTGCTGTGCTGGCTTTAGGGAGTGGAAGCTGCAGTAAACTGATGACTGGAGGGTTATCTTAGAGAGGGAAAAAAGGCCTGATCGAAAGGAGGATAAGAAAAGAAAGTGGACTTGTATCTCTTTAATGTGCTCTGACGTCACGATGATGCAAGCTGAAAGAGAGAGGGGAGAAAAAAGAAAGTCCCATACTTTTATTTTTTAAACCGGAAACCGGAAACACTTATTTTCTTAATAAGAGAACGAAAACAAGCCTGGTTTTAAATTAATATTTATAAAAATAAAAAATAATAGAGAAGCAGCGACCCTATTGAGGTCAGAGGAAAAGCGTTGCCGGGGCGACCGGCTGGCTAGAGGGAGGGGGGCACTGCGGCGCGCGCGCGGCGTGCCTGTGAACGTGCGCGCTCTCGCCTCTGTTAGCAGCAGTCGCGGCATCCAGAGAGAGAGAGAGAGGGAGGCAGCATCCTCTCACCCCGCCGGTACCGACACCAGCCACCGGGACTCCCGGCCGCCGCCACCCACGCTGCTTCCCGCGCTCGCCTCCGGGGAATTAACCGTGGATTTTATCGCGTCAGAAAAGAGAAAAAACCGGAAGGAAAAAAAAAAAAAAAGAGCGGCAGAGCGAGGTTAGCGGTCAGCACAGGTGATACTTCTGACACCAAATGTCCGGCCAAACGCTCTATTTAATTTTTTTTGAAGCTGAAAATATATTTTTCCTCTCTTAAAAGAATGATTTAATGGCTGTTCTGATAACCCCCCCCCCTGCTCGGATGGGTCATCCTAACTACAGATGCTTTTATTTTGTAAACCTGTCATGAAGTCCCGTCTGCGGTTGGATTGAACCAGCTGGAAAGGATTTTTTTTCCTATTTTTTGGAAAGAAAAATAAAAATACTTTCAGCTTGACACCCCCAAACCAACCCCCCCGGAGGGTGGTGAAGAGGACAAGGAGAAGGGCAAAATCCCAGGAAGCCCCGAGGGGGATCTGGTACCCAACTCACCAGCAGGTAGCTACAAGATGCCCCCTTTTTTATTATTATTATTTTTCTTTTTTAATTCATTCCAGATGTGTTGGGTTTGTTTTGCACAATCCCCCCCAGATCCACATTAACTAAACACGGCGAGGACATATCCTCTTTGGTCAGACAGGAGCTGCTGCCATTCAAGCAGAGATGTGTCGCACCGTTCAGGAGACTTGAGGAGGTTGACGGTTTGCGCCTCTTCATCAATCCGCCGGTTATTAATCGGGCATCACCCAGATAGACGGAGTCGACCCAGAACGGACAAAAGTGTCCTTCAGTAGTTGAGCCGTCCATCAGCCTAATATGACTATCTACCCCACCTCCATGTGATCCCTCATTTGTATCATTCAGTGGGGTGGGGGGGCAGGAAACGCCACAACCATGAGAGCATATTTCCCCTAAATGCCCCCCCACATCACACACATAGGAAGAAGAATGGGGCGCATTCATATGCTGGCGTTGTGGGGATTGGCAGGGCCCCGGAGATGATAGGATTCAGCGGGGGGACAAGAAGACCTCTGTTCTTATCTGTGCCGACATGAACGGGTGTAAGGCATCTCCATTTGCCTCAGCTTCCCTCCTCGGCTCGGGCAGATATCGCAGGACACCTCTGAGGCGAGGGGGTGCTCCGTCGTCCTCGTTGTGAATGGACGCCGTCACGGAGGAGTCTCCATTTGTCCCGGTGGGGACTGTCTGGGGGTGTTTAGGAAAAGTGGTGCAAGCTGATGTTCAGGAATGATCTCCAATCAAGCCTCTGAAATCCAAAGTGTGTGTGCAGAGCGGTTCATTAGGTGTCTCTGTGTGTCCTAATTAGAGAGGCGTGCAGAGCCAAATGAAATCACAGCTACGCCTGCCCCCCCCCTCCAGGGCGAGGTGGGAGCAGATGGAACGAGGCCTTTTGAAGCGTGTCACTGAGTGGAGGGAGAGCCCAGGTGGAAGGGCAGCTATTGAGGGGGCGATCCTCAGCATGTTCTCAGCCAGGAGGCCAAACCCCTGACCCGTTTACCTCGTTACCACTAGGGCTTTAGCTCCAGTTGACGACTTTCGAACTACTGTAACTCCTCAACCGTTTACCCAATTAACGCAATTCCGGCGGATTGTGTCATAGAGAAAATCAGCTTTGCGCTGATGTCCAACACTTGACAGTTGGGAAGTGTTCACGCAATCGCAGTAAATCGGCTGATTCTGGCGGCACTTCACGTGTTTTCTCTCCGTTGGCACTTAACGTTGGCAAATATGCAACATTTTGGCAACGTGAAGTGTATATCCGTGTAAAACCGCTTTTTAGTGTATCAGAATCCGACTGAATTTATTGTGTAAACGGAGGAAAACTTTGGGTAGTTCAAAGAGCGTGTGTTACATAAAACAAAACACTCTTCGAACTAGCGTAACTTTAGCTATCTTCACGTCAGAATCCGCTGGACTTACGTCAATTGAGTAAATGAGTAAAAGCGTTACTTTGCCGGTATCGCCGGTGACGGCTTAAGTTAACCCTTTTATGACCAGAGTAGTCCTAGAATTAAAACATACTCTTCAAAAATACTCTTTGACTTAATGCAAAGTAAAATGTTGCATATCGACGTAGCAAACACTTGACTTCTGAATCGTCTTGCATATTATTGAAAAGCTTCTTTTCTTCGTGTCCGAGCTAGTCGGAATTAAGCCAATTGATTTAATGGTTGAAAAGTTACGGTAGTTCAAAGGACGTATTATGTTGCGCCAACCAACCAAAGGTTAACGCTCTACAATTGGAGATTACGCGAAATAAAACTAGCCGTTCAACGTAGCTTAACTTTTTAACTGTTTATGCAAAGCAAAACGTTGCATATCGATGCAAATCTACTTTTTTTGCACGTCAGAAACAGTTGGTTTACGTTAATTGTGCAAAAACTTTATTACTGTAAAGTATTAAACACTATTTCTTCAGAGTGTTGCGTATTAGGGCAAAGCTGCTTTATTTCACATACGAACTTGTTGGAATTATGCTAATCAAGTAAAAAGATGAAGAGTTACGGTAGTATAAAGTCCATGTTGTTTTGCTGTCACCGGGGATTGGAGATTACGCAAAATAAAACAAACTCTTCAAATTAGCGTAACTTTTTGACTGTTTATGCAAGGTAAAATGTTGCTTATCGGCACAAATCTTTTTTCCACGTCAGAATCAATTGGTTTACAGTGTAGAGTGTTGCGTATTAGATAAAAAATGTACATTTCATAGCACTTATTTATGACTACACTGTGTTCTGATGGTGAAAATGTGGATGGTTTATTCAAAAATTACATTTAAACACGTTTTTTTGTTCAAAATTGTTTGACGGCAATGCATTGTGGTCTATATCCGCTAATTTAGTGACCATCAATGTACCCTAGTTTTTCGCAAAGACTTATGGGAAATTTTGAGTGCACTCTATTTGGAATTAGTAGATTCGGAACAGCACTAGAAAATGGCGAACGCACTATACAGTGCACTATATAGTGAATGGGGGGGAATTCGGACACAACTTAACTCTTCAAAATATCGTAACTTTTTGACTGTTTATGCAAAATGTTGTATATCAGCGCAAATCCGCTCCATTTTTACGGCAAAAACAATTGGTTTATGCTAATTACGTAAACTACTATAAAGTGATAATGAAATTATGATAATAGATATGCCAAGTTAAGTGTTGCACATTAGTGCAAAGCTGCCTTTCTATTATCAGAATCAGTTTTGGATATTGCATAAATGATTGACGAGTTACGGTCTTTAAAATTACGTTCAAACTAGAGCTAAATCTCAAACAGTTGAACTGAAAAGTCGCATAAGACTCAGCAGTTAGCTAAGTGTCAAAACATGCTAAAAAAAACACCCCAAACATTTGGAAAGTGCAGCCAGTTTGACCCCCCTGCTGGTTACCTTTTGGCTCTGGATGACCGCAGATTTCCCAGCGGGTCGGGGGGGTATCTGCTGAGAACAGAAGGTAGAGCTAATTATAGATGAGAGATGTGGTGGAAATCTTCATGATTATGGCAGAATGATGCGTTCACAGAAGGGACTCGTTAGCCAATAGGAACGCCTGTTCAAACCTATCAAGTCAAGAAGGGCTCCTTTGGGTGAGACTGGGCTCGGTTCCCTCCTGTTGCAGGACAGACCCAATGGAAGTTGGTTCGTCTCTGCAATCACATCGTGTTTCTTCTACTGTCATCTCTCAAAAACACAAGTTTGTTGCTACTTTCCAGCAGAGTTTGAAGGTTTAATTGCGAAATAGTGTTGAGTTGATTTATAACAGTAATGTGCAAGTGGTGGCAATGAATCTTACCGAGTCTTTTAGAGTATTTTTCTTAAGGGAGCGTGTCTGTGTTAAAATGATTTCAGTAAGAAAAACCTCATGTTTAATTGGGAAGGAAGTCTTGTGTTTGTTTTTATGTCAAAGTATCTTTACCATGAGTCTGTTCATTCATTTGCCTCCAAGTAAACCTTGAAGTCGCTCTTTTGTTGCTCTGTTTCTATGGCAGCATCTTTAAGGAAGGGTTTAACTTTTAATTGAGTTTTTTGTCTTTTGTTTTGGCCTGTGTGCACATTTATCAAAATCTGAGTGATGCTGTTGCGTCAACTTACTGATGAAACTGCTTATGGTTGTCTGTTTTTTCCTTAACAATGAAACGATTTTCTTGAACCGGAAACTTGACGTTGTATTATTGTGACCAAGCATTTTTACACACTCCACTCCAACCTGTAATCACCAGGAACAATGTGGGGTTCAGTGTCTTGCCCGAGGACACTTGAACACGTGGTGAGGTTGGAATCAAACCTGCGACTCTCCGTTCAGGGGTCGACTTTTCCCCAAATCCAGTTTTCTATTAGACCGAATTGAAGAGGGACTTATTGATGGGAGTCCACTTGGTACAACCAGGTGCTGTAAGTTACAGCAACCACTAGGGGGCACTCTCCAGTGCTTCCATGTGCTAGTCCCAAGTTTGTGTTAAAGAGGGCATTTCCTACAAAAAAACTGTTGTGTGAATTGTGAGGGTATTGGTGAACCCTCAAGGGAACAGCCCAGCAAATACAGTAGGATTTAGATATTCAGGAATATTGTTTTTTAGTTTCATTTTCAAAAAGTCCCAAAGAGAAAGAGATTTAAGGGAATTTTGCCAAAACACCAAAAATAGTAGAAACTACAAATTATTTCAAAGACTTTTAGGGGTTGTTGAGGGTACAATTACAGGCAGATTTGGGGAGTTATAAAAAATAAATAAATAAAGTTGTAAGCTTCACCAATAATATTGACTGATATTTAGTCATCCGTGAGTTTTGGCGTAAGTCATGACTCCGTTAAGGCTAGAAGCACTATACAGTCACAGACCCATTCACTCACGCATTCACACACTGATGCTTTTGAACACTGGTGTCAACCTTCCCCAGAGACAATTTGGGCTTCAGTGTCTTGCCCAGGGGCACTTCGACACATGAGCGGCGGGCAAAGCGGGAATCGAACCGGCAATCTTCTGATCAGACATGCACCATGGACTCCCCACACATCAATGATCCTTGTTACTTTTGTTGCACTGGTAATGTTAGGTTGCGAGGGGCTATAAACTAGCATAAGAGCATGTGAACAGAGAGCTCTCAGCAACAGGGAAATGAAAGGGAATGGGGTTGCTCTGCGCCAACCGTCTCACCCACAACCGAGAGGTGAATTTCTAATAAACTACTGTAAAGACTGTGTCCTTTAAAACAAAATGTTGTTTGAATTTGAGCTTAAAATGGAATCATCCATATTAAAACACAACTGGGAATTAGGGATGTTTATTGGCGAGAATCTAGCGGTATGATGTGTATCGTGATACACGTCTTGTGATGTGATGCATATTGCGATATATCCCAAGACTTTACCAGTAAAATTTTTCGTTTTTGTTTTTTTAAGATTATGACTTAGAAAAGACTAATTAAGACTCTGAAGGATTGTCACAAATAATTAAATATCTTCTTTTAGCATTTTAAATCAATACAAGTATCATCAAATGAAATATCGCGATATATCACCAAATTGATTTTTCCCTACACCCCTACTGAGAATGAGTTCATTTTTAGAAACCAAGCAGACATATTGAAGCTAAAATCTTCCTAAGAATACATATATTGTGGCATTTTTCCTTTTTATTAATCTCGTCTGTCCCTTCCAGGCTCTTTCCAACCACTTTTCTTATCCTTTCTGTTTGTCTTCAAACCGGTGACGCCCGCCTGCCCCGAGGCGAGCGCTACCGATTTGTCCCCAGTGGGCTCATTAAGGTTAGATCAAGGTTGAACACTCTCTGACACATTTCGCTTTCAGAGCGTCCAGCCAACGGCAGCCGGAACCGAGACGTTACCCCCCCCTTCAACCTTACCTTGAAGCGGGCTGACTACCAGCCACGATCAATGAACAATTACACATCTTCTTCTTTCGTCTTCAGCGAGATAAAAGCTGGAGGTAAATGTGGAGCATTGCTCGTGGGCCACCTCCAGGCCGCCCTCTCAGGTTTGATTGAACAGGTGGTTACAGCTCCAAAAAAAAAAAAAATCCCACACAGATTCAAATCATCAATGGGGGTTATAAGGAATAATAAAAGTGCTCGGTCACAATGGGATTTGAAGCATGGAGAGCGTGACACAGATTTGGCGGATGGACACCGACAGATTAAATACATCCGGATTTCTGGCTCGTCAGATTGACGTAACGGGCAGAATCCATGCCGCTGTGAACTCAGTTCATCTCTACCAGGGGCGTGGGGGGACTACGTCTTTGTCTTTTGTGATTAGGAATTCCCCTCATGGAAGTTGCTTTTTCAAATCGCAGGAACACAACTTGCAGAGATGAATGACCTTATCAAAAGAATTTTTTTTTCCTTTTGTTTCCCTGTAATGAGCATTCAATACAGCCTCCGCTACAGTAATTCATCACACCACACGCTATATTTAGCCACTGATGGGTTCATGGAGAAATTGAGTTATGGCCCTGGCTTCCCTCCAAGGTCAGGGGTTGCAGCAGCATGCGACGGAAAAGCTGCAGCATTGCAGTGCAGCTCTAGGACTGATGGACGGACAACCTACTTTACCAGAGAAACTCTAGTGATTGCAAAAGTGACCAACAAATGGTTCTGGAGAGTCCTGTTCGGCGGAGTCGAGTTGTGCCGTGACAACTATCTTAGCATCTGTTTTGTGCTCCACACATCGTAGCGTGAGCCGACACACCACCACATATATTAGTGTGAGCTGTCAGCCCGAGCTCTAACAACCAGCTGGAGAAGGACCAGTCGAATGGTAATGTGGGCGATGGGAGCGGCAGCGGCTATAACGGCCAACACGCTGCGACCCAACTGCATATTGATGCTGCTGGTTATTAAATACACATTTCCCCGTTGAGCTGACACACACGCTGAGAGAAGGTCTCAGTCACTCAAACATAATGAGGCGCCGTGGTGACAACGCTGGTGGCTGTGTCGCGGTGCTGGCTTGGCCGGTACCCATTTGATGTCCGTCTGTTGACACCGTTGGTGGTTGGGTTTGAGGCTCGGCCAGCGAGTGGCGGCTCTCCGGCGGGTGCGGACTGTCACCGCTTGGAGGAGGTCGGCGCCGATAGCTTTCAGCGTCATGGTGATTACCTGATTTGGTGTTGTGACACATAGGACTGGGCTGTAAAAGTGTTTGAAGTTATGCAGTTTGACACTCATTCTGAAAAATGAGAAAACACCAGACTCGTGGTGAAGAGTTTACCAGATTACTCTAGTTTTGGAAAGACTTCAGAATTATTTGGGCTGCACAATGGGGTAGTGGTGAGCATTCTCGTTTCAGCTTGTTCTTTTCTGTGTGGCGTTTACATGTTCTTGTTCATTCGTGGGTTTTTAACCGGGCTCTCCAGTTTTTTCCATGGTTCAAAAGCACACGTTGTAGGTAAATTGGTGACTAAATTGTTATTTGAGTGTCTAGTTGTGTAGCCCTGTGATGGATTGGCGGGCTGTCCTGAGCGTACATCTAGGCCCAGGAATAGCAGGGATAGGCCCCAGCAACCTATGACCCAGAATTGATTTAAATGGTTTGGAAAATGGGTGGATGGGGTTCAGTTTTAGGTTCTACTCCTACACTGTTTGGGTTGTTTATTTTCTCCAATCGTTTTTTTTTTCTCACTAAAATCTTCTTTAATTTTTTTTTTTTTTTTTTTTTTTTTTTTTTTTTATCTTGTCCTGTCTAAGACCTGAACAAACAAATAAGAGATGAAGGCCTCTTTTGTTGGACATATTTTACTGTCACAACAGGGGGTTATGGGTATTCTGACACACAAGGTGTATATTTTGATAAATCTTTTCTCAATTCTGGTGTGGAACAACTAGCGCATTTTGGTCCTGGTTCACTTGCAAGTGGACTCTGGTGTGGTTCAACAGCATTGACTTTTGAACCCATTAGGAAAGTCACATAAGCCCAATGCATTAAGGGTAACAAACAATAAAAAATATGCACCTCAAGAACCAGTTTGGGGAAAAATGAATATCAGTAGATAAGTGCAACTTCTTAATTTTCACTTCTTTTAGGTAAGACAACCTTTAAAGAGCGTTTAATAGTGGTAGGTCCTTTCTCTGAAGCGCATTGTGAAAGCAGACCAAACCTATTGAGTGTATTTGTCCGGGCACATATTAAAGCTATGTCCAAACCACTCTCAACAACGCGCGTTTCCAAGGAAAAGTCTTTGTAAAAGCGCATAAATGCGTTTTCAGGCAATACTCTCGTGTTCACACCTAGCTGCAAAAGTTTCTACGATCATTTTCAGACAGTAGATACAAAACGCATAACCATTGTTTTCTTCTTCTTGATTAGACATTTTTTGCTCCTGCGACTTATACTCCGGTGCGACTTATACTCTGGAAAACATGGTAAATGTAAATTTTTGTCCTTCATAGGACACCCATTAGAAGAAATGTGTTTCTTCTTCGTGGCACAGCGCAACGCCGAATACCCTTGTGGCTGAGGGTAGCAAAAGCCCTCCGCCACGAGGATTACCCCTTAAAAAAGTTATTTCAGACAGCCCTACAATAAGAGGGGTAGGGAGAAGCCGGAGGGGTAGGTAAAGAATTCGGAGTTGGCTAAAGTCTTTGGTATATCCTAATAGAGCTGTGAGAGAAAAAGTCCGGAGCAAGATTCACTTTGACATTCGCACCAACCCTCTTCCAACTATAGGTGACGGACACGTGCAAGTAAACAGTAGAAACAGAAGAAGTAGTAGAAGAAGCCCCTCTCTGCTTGTCCAGTGTGAACACCACGGGCTAAATGTGTGTTCTAGGAAACACGCATAAAGTGCGTTCTAGGTTTTAGTGTGAACTTAGTTTTAAACTGTGATTAGAAAACATTTATTTATTTAATTAATCCAAAAT
Organism: Oryzias melastigma; assembly: GCF_002922805.2. Classification (NCBI taxonomy): domain Eukaryota; kingdom Metazoa; phylum Chordata; class Actinopteri; order Beloniformes; family Adrianichthyidae; genus Oryzias; species Oryzias melastigma. Next base: position 6,662,123 of record NC_050529.1, read on the forward strand.
CTAAAATT
>NC_050529.1:6662252-6685120 GCF_002922805.2 Oryzias melastigma
TAACACAGTGGATTGACGTTTTTAATCCCCCCCCCCCGGGGCCGCGGAATAATTCCACACTGGCTGACCGGTCCACAGCCCCAAAAAGGTTGGGGACCACTGTTCTAGGAAACACGCATAAAGTGCGTTCTAGGTTTTAGTGTGAACTTAGTTTTAAACTGTAATTAGAAAACATTTATGTATTTAATTAATCCAAAATCTAAAATTAATTAAAAAAAGTACATCAATAATCACATATTGTCTCCTTAGAGCCACATCTTGTACCTCAAACTTGTTTGAGCCCCTTTTCTAATCGTCCAAAATAAAAGGCTTTCTTTCTTTCATGCTCCATGCGCCTCAATGGTTGAATAGTTTTTTTGGAGAAGCTGAAGAAAAGCCACATCCTAATGCGAGGTGACTTGACTTAAACGGAGAAAAAAAAGATTTCCTGAGTATTTGCTTTGATGAAATTTCACCCAACTTAAGGTTTCTAGGAAGTACCCTTAGAAATGCGCTTAGTCTCCTCTTTAAGCAACCGACTCTTTGAACTGCACCTCATAGGGAGGTAGACTTTAGTGTTTTTTATCGTTGGAATTTAATGCCTTAAACATTCTCAGGTTTGGTTGGCTAAAATAATAGCGACAGAAGATAAAAATTACAAGTTTTGGTATTGAACTAGCAGATATAACAGAACTAAGATTAATTAAATGACATTTGTGTAATTATTGAACCTATTTTGAGTTATATAGTAATAAGGATATAGGATAAAGTTTAGTAAAACAGGTTGATGTAAATTCTATGGTTTTTTAAATTGATTTCAGACCATTTTTTGGGTAAAAAGAGCCGTGAGTCGGAGAGCTCCTCGCTGCTGTCTGGCTCTCGTTGATGTGTTGTTAGGCGGCCGGGCTTCAGCTTTTCTGATGGCACATGCTAATGAAAAAATAAACCCATCCTACGTAGTGAATTAGGATGTCTCCTCGTTGACAGGCTCTAGCTTCCTCCTGGCCTTGTGTGTGTTTATGAAGGAGGGCTGGGGCTCGACAGTGATGAATGAGCGGAAGAATGGCAGCGTTACACTTTCGCACCCGCGGATGCAGAGCAGGCGATGATCGTCACCGTTATTGTCAGGATCAGCAGAGGCTGTCGTCTTCGCCGCGCTCGCGCACGCCTAAACACTTCCACCAGCTCCTTCTGCTTGATTTACTCATTCTTTTTTTTCTTCTTGGCGCCATGCTAATATTGAATGCTGCTGCATCTGTCCCCCATCAGGAACAGTAGGTGTTAGCCGAATCATTCATCTGCGGCTCTTCCTGCTGTCTTTCAAGACTGTTGCTCCTCAGAGGAATGACGGCAAGAAACAAGAAAAGTGAGGATCTTTGTTGGGTTTGAACCTCTCAGCTGCACCACATTTTCACAGTACCAGCAACAAACTGTAAATGTCAGAGTTCTGACTCAGTTCAGATGTTATTGAGTTCACTTATCTACGTCCCTCAAGCTACAGCCTGATGGTGAGAGTGACTCATAGAGCCTTCTTTAACTTTTCACTTTTTAAAGTAGAAAGTGTTTTAACCCTTTAACAGCAGAGCTTTAGCTCCAGTGTTGTATGAATTATTGGTACTCTTTGACCGTTTAAGCAATTATCGTAATTTCAAGTGATTCTGAGAAAAGCAGTAAAAGGCAACACTTTAGAGGAAGGATCCCAACTTTATCTTGTGAGGACCACATAGCAGTTTTCTTCTAAACTCAAACATTTAAAGTTTTCCAGATAGCCACACATAACCGGATAGAAGCAAAAATTGCAGAAGAGTGGAGTAAAAAGTCACATTCTTTGGGGGTCCCGATCGCATGACCAGACTAAAATAAAAAAAAAGAAAACATGCATCTCCGCCGGGCCGAATGTGGTGGCGAGCCGGATCCGGTCTGTGGGCCATATTTCGGGACCCCTGGTTTATGGAAGTGAATCGTTTGTGCAATTCACATAAACCAACATATAAACCAGAGAAAAGTGGGTTTGCGCTTTACTATCTTAAAGTGTTGCATAAAAAAAACTGGGCCAAACTTTTCTTAGAAAATCAGCCTTGCACTTTACTACAGTAAAAACTTCTTGGAGAAAGTGACTTTGCACCAATATGCAACACTTTACCCAAGATGGTGCATGTGAGTGCAAAGTTGTTCTTTTTTGAATCCACTGAAATTATGTTTGAAGAGTTTTGGTAGTTCGTAGAGCGTCTTCTACTTCATGGTGCTGGCGACAGCTTCAGTATTAAAGTGTAAAATGTTGAAGAAATTTTTCAATTTTTTTTTCAGATTTTAAAACAATTCCCAATCAGCAGTGCAGGAAGTGTATATCCAGCATGTAAAGTGCACGTCTTGCCTCTTTAATTAGCCAGGGAATGGGATTGTAACCTTGATCACACAGTCCCGCTAATGATTAATGAGCGTCGGGATTGCTTCGCAGGGATATATGTTCGCATTTATGGTCTTAAAAGGAAGAATGGAGTGGTGTGGGGCTGTTAATGCCAAGACTTGGGAAGAAAGCAAGCAGAGCTCCCAGGGTGCCAGCATGAAACAATCTCTTTGCATTCAGTTCTTAACTACAGGGACTTGAGAAATGAAAGGGGAGGCTGTCGGTGCAGGAAACTGCAAGTCAGCCGAATATCCTGGCCGGATAATTTATTTATTTATTTATTTATTTTAAACTCCTCTTTTTCTGTCTGCTTTTGTCGGTAATGACCACATTTAAAAGGACTCTGTGGTGGAAATGCTTCAAGTATTAGAAGGTGAAACGACAGTAAAGGAGTGTGTGGTATCTGAGAGCATGATCTGGAGTGAAAAACAGTCCATCGTCATTTCAAAATCAACATTTTGTCGGGTATTATCCCACTTATACCACAGTCACTTACAAAAGAAATACATATTCAGTTGGATTTTAGAACTTTATTCTTGCTATTTTTCTTGGTTTAGATCACTTTTTCACAAAAAATGGACCATTTGATCTATGGTCCCCGTACCATATTGTACAAATACATTTTACCTGGGAAAACATTGTGATTAATTGTGATTAATCACAAAACAAAAGTGCGATTAATCAGATTTTTTATTTAATTGATTGACAGCAGTAATAAAACATAAATGTTTGTGATTACACATTGTGATTATTCGAAGATAATAAGTGGTCGGCAAACGTAACAAAAAAAAAATTATTGCAATTAATCGTGATTAGTTTTTCCATGTTTGCGATTAAGAAGTTCATTTATATATATATATATATTCCCCTTTAAATTTTTATTCTGAAAGCATTTTCTTTATTTACTAAAAATAGTTACTAATGAATCAAACTGAGCACAGATTTGACTAATTTAAAAAAGAAATGTGACAAAAGCTTCTTCTTGACGGAAAAAGCAAATTAATTGAGAAAAATGTGGTTCCTGCATTTTCTAATGAACAATTTGATCTAGATTGGATTTTTTTAACCCAACACTTGACTTAGTGAAAGACAAAGACGGCTATAGAGTAACATTTAACTTCTTTCCAATTGTGTCACCTTGTTTTGAAGTATAGAGCTTGAAATCTAACAGAAAAAAATATATATACAACATAATATTTTGACTTGAGCTCGGCATCCGAAAAAACTACTTTTTCCCCAGAAACCTTATGTTTATTGTAATAGTAATGTAGGTAACTATGCAGACTGTTGAAGAGGATAAGAGATGATTTAATTGTAGTTTTATGCTTATATTTATCTATGAAACACAAAAAAATTGGCTTTAAATTAGAACTTTGGCTGTTTTCAAAGCAACAATCCTTCATTTTCCCATAATACTGATGTAGATGTTTAGTTTTTACCTATTGTGCATATTTTATGACTCCATCTGTGCATCTGTAAAAACTACAGGCATGAAGCCCAATGAGGCAAATTGAATTTGTGATATTGGGCTATATAAATAAAATTGAATTGAATTGAATTGAATTGAATAGATTTACTTTATTCTTGGTTCTGATGTGTGTTTTGGTTGAATAATGTGGTATCCATAGGGCTAAGTATATCCCAAAATGATTAATACTGATACTAATAACTTGAGTTTAATACTGATTAAAACAAACACTTTCTAACAAGACTACATAACACATTTCTATAATGCTGGACTTATTTTTCTATGAAGGTTTAAACTTTGAAAGTTTAAGCATGGTAGAAAAGTGTGAAAATGTCTAAAGAAATCTAAAAAGTCAATAGTGAGGGGTTTTATAGCCTTAAAACTTCTATTATTATTGTAAAAATAAAGATGACTACTTCAGTTTTATTTTTGTTTTAAGAATGTAACTTTCTCGATAAACGAGGAACCACACTACTCAAAAATATAATTTGGCTTGAGCTCAAAAAGTATCCTAACTTGACATAGATTTTGAATTGTCTCATTGAGAAAATAGAAAAGCCCAAACCATAAGCCCTCCGCCACCGTCCTTGACACTAACAGATGTTTTTGTGTAACTTTTTAATACTATCCACACTTGTTTGGCCATTTTCTAACAGTACTATCGTGGAAATTTATCTCAGAATCCATTATTGAGTTATTTCTTTTTTGTGTCCTTGAGGTACATTTTCTAGAACATGTACTCCTGGAAATACACCAAACTCTTTGCTTTTGGTGAGCCCCAAAGTACTTCAGAAAAGCTAACCATTCTCTTACTAAGAATGATGCAGATCTTTTTTCTTTTTTAGTCCAGGTGCTCCTCTTCAGCATACTTACACACCTGCTTTTATGGAGGCCCATATGTGTAATTAAATACAGTTTATCAGAGGCTAACAATAAGCCATAACTGCAATTCAACCCTCTCAAATCCCATCGCGGCAGTTTGATGATACTTGATATTGCCTGAATTTTCCATTTTCCAGACTGTTAGAATATAAAGTGAGTTGTTTTTAACAATGAAATTAAAAAATATCTCATGTTAATGAGGTTGCTAATTGAAGAGCGTGACAATTTCGATATTTCTGAATAGTCCTTGTTAATTTAGATAAGTAAACAAAAGGATTTGTGTACAATAAGAGTTTCCTCATCCAGTAAATTTTCAGTTTCTTCTCCTCCATTGCTGGCAGCTAACTGATCTCCTAATGCTCTTTCACCTTGTTTTCCCTCAATGTCTCAAGCTTCTTAGCGCCTTGCCATCTTTGTGTTCTCCATCTGCTGCTTAAATAACCCATTAAATCACGATCACGGCCCTCCTAAATTTGTGCCTGAGCAGCATGTTTGTTTTCCTTCAGGGCCCAACCTTTGAGTTGTGCCGTCATGGTCACAATGAAGGTGGATTCAGAAGAGATGTTGGGGCTCATTTCAGGTCAAAGATGCTTATACACCGCCCCTCGTTTCAACACTTTTCCTGGAACTCCCTTTGTGTCGTTGGATTTCCGCCTCTCCTTTCTCCTGGTCCTCCGTCTGACCTGTTCTTCAGAGCCGGCTGCCGGGCACCGACTCACAGATTTGCTCAATTAGGAGATCATTACGGAGGAAGCCTTTTTTTTATTGCTCCTTCCTCCACTCCTTTTCTTGTGTACATCTCTTGAACTCTTCAACAAGTTCCTGCTTTTCATGGTTTTTCAGCAGGAGCTCCTTTTGTTCGCCTCTTTCCGTTTTATTCTAGCCACCAAGTCTTTTGTTGGGATCTGCATAAATCTCCTGACTGCTGTCCTTTTAGGAAAGCTCGACACATTGTCTCTGAAATGTAATCCTCTTTACCTCAAAGAGTTTCAACAATGCTTGTTTTACGATCAAAAAACAAATTCAACCAACTAATTCCCATTTTAGTTTGAGTCTAGATACAACACTTGTGTTAGAAAAAGTCAAATTCTGGATGCTTTTTTTTTCAAAACTAGTGCGTCTCCACTGGATTTAGGCAAAGTCATGGTGCCCCAACATCTAGTTATTACATCATTCGTGGATATTGTTGTCTGAAACAAACTGACAAGGATAGAAAAAGTATATAGAAGAAAGCCTAGTTCTCCCTAACGACCATCTATGAATACCACGTTGACCCAAGAAACCAATTACAACTATTTAACGTGTAACACGGATTTATAAGTGTGCAGTGAGTTATTTCTTTCAAATAAGTTGTTTATGTCTTTGGGTTTACATTGTCTTACTTGTGGGCTAGATAGTCCTTGGAGCGTCCACACTGAAGTGAACCAGACCAAGGTTCAGTAACTCTTTGACCATTTATGCAATTCACCTTTGGTAATATACAACACTTTACATTAGTAAGTTGTTACATATCAGTGAAAAGCTGATTAAGCCGTTTTTCTCCATGTCAGAATGCATTGGAAATATATTAATTGCGTAAAATGCAATATTGTTAGAATGTTAACTCTGGACCTTAAGCTCCGGTTAGGAAAATCCAAACTGGAACTGCCTTGAAAAGAGAACCGAGCAAGAATCTTCTTAATGACGGATTCTTTTCAAGTGCTGCGTGATTGACATCTGCAACATTCTTGACATATTTAATTAGGTATTTACTCTTACGAATGATGTGAAAGCCGCCTGGGACAAATGTTCAGAAACTTCACACACTAACAAACCCGAAGCCAAGAAAGAGAGCCAGAATGGCAGAAAATCAGAGAGGTTGTTTTTCTTGAAATCTTGACAGATTTTAGGTCTCAAAGCAATAAATTAATGTTTTTTTTTCTGTCAAAATATTTTAAATAAAAAGGCCATTTTATATGTCTGTTTGTTCTGTAGCGGTTTGGTATTAGAGAGCTGTTTTGTCTGGAAACTCAAGCTATGCTGCAAATCTATGGATGAACTGAGTCTGGCAGAGGCGGGGCTGTATGGGGTTCCATTTGCATCCATTGTCTATGTCTACGGAGCAAGTTTATTGAACACTTGTTCATGTCTATGTACTACTGAGCAATAATCATCCGTGAAATGATAGGAGCTAACAACGCTAGCAACTGTTGCTAAGGACTTTTCTGATGACCAGATCCAACGAGAATAGTAAATAAAAGTGCCATTCATACAAACATTACACTTTCATATTAAAGTAGGGGCCGCAAAATATTGTCCTGGGTGCCACGGATGGGTACCAGTTTGACATGAATGAATCACGCAACTTTTTACTTCCTCATTTTTTCTGGCATCAGAACAAGACTTCAATCAAATAAGGTCAGCATCTGAAACAACTATTTTCACAAAAGATAAAGTTTTGATCTCACTGACTTAAATATGACAAAAAAGAAAAAAAAACACAACTAATCATTTAATAATCAACGTAGTAGTGACTAATCGACTGTCTGTGGCATTGATGAAGTTCATGTTTGAAATGTTTAAGCTTGTTTTTAAGGTTCTGTTCTTACTTTCAAGATCTTAAACTAGGGCTTTAGTTTCCCGGAGACCATAACTCTTAGTTTTAGTCGCTAGTAGATACTTGGCCCTTTTTGTTCTTTCCAGTTTTCAATCTGGCCTTTCTAAAAGAATTATTGACTCGTCCTGCTGTACGTCTGTTTCTCTCGGAGCCATTACACAACCATTTTGTTTGTTTTCTGTTCTTGACATTCCTTGTAACCTTGACAGGTGCAAGACCGTTCCGCCTCGGAATAAAGGTAGCTTTTACAAAAGTAATAAAAAGATACAGGAAGTGGCACCCTCCCTGGTGACCCCCTGCAAATATAAAAGAGTCAAAGACGATGAGGATTCAAAGGTAGCGAATGCCTGCAGGGCGAAGATGAGCTGAGCATGCCCAGGGGTGTGATGAAAGGATTTCTTTCTACTGGTGTGGTGGCCCACTGTTGCTAAGGCTTGAGGGAGAGACTTCTTTCTCGCCATTCCTACCCCAGGAGATCCAGCTTATGGGGGCATTCCTGTATTCGATTATACATCCCCTTATGTGTATGTAATGGAAACAAGATTTAGTGCTATAGAGACGGGAGAAAAATGTGTGTGAGAATCACGAGAACAAGGCTTTCCCTGCCCGCTGTGATTATCTGGAGGGGGTTTGAGAGCCTGAAGATCCGCAGTGGAGGGTTGGCGTCTGTGTTTTTTTTTTGTGTCGCAGGGCCGCGGACTCCCTCAGTTCTGTGGCGCACACAGTCCAGAGCACACATGCTGGGTTCATTTGCCTCGGGCAGATTCTGCTCTAGCTGTCACTACAGCATAGGAGTAAATATGTTTCAAGGAATGATCTCATCTGCCAAGTGCTCTCCCTCCAGCCCACAAGTCTTTTGTGCACAACTGTTAAAACGCTATTACATTTACTGTCATCGGACTTCAAGGTCAGTCGCGGTAGACGGGGATTTAGAGTCAAAGGGAGAACAAGGTAGAGAGTGCGGTTTTTATGCAGATATATGTGTTTCCCAGGAGTTCTGGAAATCAAGGTCAGAGATTACCCCGCCACACGTTGGGGGGAAAGAGCGGGAAAGGTGCTATATGTAACACCCCCTCGTTCCTGGCCCTGGATTAACAGATTCTGTAAGTAGCAGCTCTGCAATCGTATCCACAATCTTTATTTCTTGGGACGCCGAGCACGACCTTGAATCTATTTCTGTCTGTGCTTGGTTTGGTGTGTAACTTACCTGCGATTATCCTTCTTAAACCCAAAGTATCACTTCTTGTGTCCAGTCAAAAGTGAGAGAAATTGAGTAAATTTTAAAATATAGTTTTGTTTCCAGCTGTTCAATGACTTTGTGTCAGAAAATTTGACGAAGCAATTTGACTGGAGACGGGTGCAGTTCATCAAATCGCCACTAGGGGAAGAAGGCCTTCTTAGATTTCTCAAGCTAGAGGAAGAACGGTATTTGGAATAGATGCCCATGTCACCGAGTCAACAGTTGTCTGGTTTTTGTCCAACCCATTTACACATTTACCAAACAAACCTGTTGCAAAACAGTTTTCCAGTCATTGGTTTCTGTGAGGGTTTAGTTTGTTTTATGTTGTTTTTAGTAATGTTCTTAGTTAGCCCTCAGTCTATTTTAAGTCTAGTTTCAATGTTGCCTTGGCTATGTGTGAAGTTTTGTTTGCCATTAGACCGTGGTTTTGACCCCTGCAAAAAACACGCAATTTAATGTAATAGCCTGTATGGGTCAACTTTTCTTCAAAGCCTGTTTTATGTGTTTGATCAGGCAAAAATGATATGCTGGGTTTTAATTTAAAATGTATCTTTCTTTTGGGAAAACTTTTATCTTAAGCGTGTACTTTCAAGAAAACCAAACCAAACAAATTTGATTTGGGAGTTAAATTTTAAAAGTAATTATTGAATTGAGTAAAATGATTAGATTAGATTAGATTAGAGTTGGCTTATTTCATACAATCGAGAGATTGTGATATATGATGGTTGGTTGTGGTAGTCAAGGTCGGTTGTGGTACAAAAGGTTGGTTGTAGTACGTCATGGTTGGTTGTGGTATGTCATGGTATGTTGCTTTATGTTTATAGTATGTTGTAGTACATCGTGGTACATTATGGTATATTTGAACCAAAGGACTAAAAAAACTAATTTATCTTTAGTTTTCATTTAGACACTAAAATTCTACAAAAACCCCTCTGAAAATAATAGACAATCTTAAGTTTCTCATGTCAAGTAATGCAAGGTAAAATTTAAATGTTTGGCCTTTTAACTAAAAGTTTTTACAGATTTCATTAAAATCTCAGGAGATTCAGCCAACTGGTTGCAAAAAATAACATAATATGTCTTCTTTAATCCTCATCATTATCTTCAACCTGGAAGCGGTAAAGTGGTGGTAAATTATGACTTGCAGTCAGCCATCATCATAAAGCTGTTTTCAGCTGACAGGCCCAGCTGTAAGCACCCAGCAGACCAGGATTGAGCCTTTTTTCATTTAGTTTCACAACCCCGTCTCTTCATTTGCCTTTAAACAGCCAAGATTATCCATTTTCCAGCACCAGAAACATCAGATGTTCTTTTATGGTTCTATAGATCTTTCAACTTGACGTCTTTTCGCCTTTCATAAACAAAAATAGTCAGTTTTGTTCCTTTTTAAAATTGTTTTTATTCTTTTTTCCTGTTAAGACTTTCTCACAAAGTTTAAAGGCATCTTTGAAAAGATAGCTTTTTAACAGACAAAAAGGGGGCCTTGTTCCATTTTTCTACTTTGTTTCCACAGCAACCATAATGATGTGACAGCCTTTTAATCAGCTTAGCCCGCTCACATGTCAGATGATGTCTGCTATATTAACAATTCCTAAACTGCTAAAGGCAGAACCATGAAAACTATATTTTGAGGGAAATATTTTGATAATATCAAATATTAATATGCCAAAAGAATTTCACAGTTATTCACGTTGTGTTTAAAAAGTCACCAACTTTTATGCAGTTGGTTCACATAACTTAAGGTATAGTCTCATGCATCTTCACAAGGGTCGACCTGTACAGTTGGTGCTGGTTTTTGGGTTGTCTGGGCCGATAAATGCTATTTTTTTTTTTTTAGAAGGTCATGTTTCCAGAGGGCGTATTTATCCAATTTGCGCAACTTCATAGGTAATAGAAACACAGCTTTTGACTTACCATGACTCCTCAACTGTAATTCTGAGAGATTCTTACGCTGAGAGAAGTACCTTTAAGCTGCGATACACTGTTTTACAACAGTAAGGTATTTATTCAATCAACATAAACAAGCTGATCATGATTCTCCGTCTTAGAACTAGCTTGTTTACGTTTGAATTGATGTGGAAAAAAAGGTGATTCCGACATGGAGAAAAGCGGGTTTGGTCCGTTATGCAACACTTCTAAACGTGAGGACTGAATGGGATTAAATGACTTGCTTACATAGTCAAAGATGGTACTTCAAAGTGTTTGTTTGTCGTTTTGTTGTCGCTGGTGACATCTCTGGTGTTCAAGGGTTTGGGGAACGTAGTTGTGTCTTGCAATTGCTGAAACGGAATGTACAATTGTTGCACATTGTCAGTTTGCGGTGAAGAATTTGTCAGCTTATTTATGACGTAAGGCTAACACTGCTGTATGGTACCCCTACGCCTCTCTCTGTTTGTTGGTGTTCAAGCTAATTCTGATGCCAAGAAGAGCGGATTTTGTCCATTATGCAGCATTTTTTGCGCAAAAATCCATTGAAATTCCACGATTTGCCTAAATGGTTAAAGAGTTATGATAATTTGGGGTTTTGGGTGTCCCGGCTGATCTAATTAAAACAAGGCTCCTCAACCTCTGGGATGCAGATCGGTACCTGGACGTAGACCAGACAGGTACCCTAACCCTAAACTTAACCTGGTACTGGATGTGGACCAGTTATAAAAATGAGGCGGAGGCGTTTGGATCCATAAGCAACCAAGGTTTATAAAAACCATGAACAAAGGGGCGAGGCAAAGGCAAGTCAGAGTCCAGACGTGGGTCGAGGCAGGCGCCAGGCTCCTCCTGGTGGTCAAATGTGGAGCCAGATGGGGAAATGCTGACACCCGTAGCGGACACGGACCGGGCTAGGGTTAGGGTACCAGGTTAGGGTACTGGTACTGGCCATGTCCTGGGGTTTGGTTTATGTCCTGTACCAAACCCTAGCCAGCAAACCAGGTTAGAGTACCGGGTTGGTCATTCCAAGGTTCGGTCTGCGTCCGATACCACGTCCGACAAAACAACCAGACCTCTAATTTAATTGGAACACCCGACACATCAAAAAACAACGAGTTGGTTTCCAAAAAACAAAACAAAAAAAGTGACGACACGGGAACAAGAATGTCACACATTATCACACATGAGATAAGTGTATCGTGAACAATATGTTTAAGTTGTATGCACTTATGATGTATGGGTAACACTGTCATATGGTGCCCTTATCCCACATTCTAGTTTTAGCAAAGCATCATGGGTAAGCATATATGACCTTTCGCCTGCAAGATATCCCTAGAAAAGTATATGCACAAATTTTCTTCTTCTGGCTCACTAAGATTTTTCAAGGTCAACTTAGGTTTGCCTATTTTCTTACCCAGAAACAACCTGTGTCTAGCTATAATGGGATTTGTGATTAAGCTATTAGATTAAACTATAATTCATTTCGTTTTTGTTGATTGGCTTCAAATGTTAACCTAAAATACCTTAACTATATTATTCAAAAAGGCAACAAAATTTAGTCTTTTTTTTCTCATTTGTTGAATAATCCCGAACAATAAAGTGTGCAGTCACACCTGGATACATTTAGATTTAAATCCTTTGAAACAACACAACCAATTGAATCCCTTCAATCGGTTTTTATGTAAACTAGTTAAGAGGCTTCCTCTTATTACAACGATTCTCATCGAACTGATCAAATATTTGCTCTTGCGGGCTCAGCTTCCGTTACTGATGCCAGAAGACGCGTTTTGGTGGGGAATATATATTAGCAGGGTTATTGAAAAATGCCTTTAAGCATGGAGCTGTGAGTCAGTATCTTCAGGTCATGTTTAAACAGCTTAGCAGACCGTTTTAGGAGTGTGATCTATTCCTCTTTCTGCATCCAGCCCGTGCACACAAACACACGAACACACACACACAAGCTGAAGCTTTTCCTAAGCCCCGCATCCATTTCGCCTCTTTATTCTCTCCTCTGGCTGCTGGCTTCTGCAGCAGCACTGAGATCCACGGCAGGTGCTGCAGAGAGATTGCACTTTTTAAAGCTATTCCTGGGCGCAGGTGAACACGGACGGTCAAACCCACACGTCAGCGCTCTCCCGTTATTCCGCCGTGCACGAGCATTTGCAGAACGATTTTTTTTTGTTTTTTTCCTGTGGCTTCAGCAGTTGCTGTACTTTTTTCACGCACAGCTCTTGCTGCAGGAAGGCGTTGCATCGACCGCATTTTTGCTCCAAACCAGCCTGTGGTTGCTGCAGGGACGGATAGAAATAGAGCTGCAGCTCAACAATACTTTTTTTTGTAAATACATAGATTGTGGCGTAGAGATTAAAGCCTCCAGGAAGTGAGTTGTAGCCAGATGATGTAAAGGATTATCCCATTACTGCGACCTGAGCATCCGCATTCCGCCACTCACCTCCGAGAGCGGCAGATGGAAAGAAAACGAGAGGGACGGGTCAAAAGACGAGCAGGGCTCGCTTAATAAGTACCAGAGATGAAATGATGAGTTGGGGTGAAGGGAGAATAAAAGAGAGAAGCAGGGATGGAGTGAGAGACCGAGATAGAGCGGCAGACGCAGAGGCGTTTCAACATGAGAAGAGCTGGAGAGCAGATAAAAGCCAATGATGAAGATTTGATAGTGTAACAGTGAATGAGGAAGAGTGCATTAAGGAGCAGAGGCATGCATGATGCATCAAAGAGGACTGCATGGGGGATGTGGGGGAGGGGGGCTTCACAAAAGGATGAAGGACTCGGGACAAAACAAGAAATGCAGAGATGTGTGGAAAACTGATACGGCTGTAGACTGCAGAAGAAAACTGAAACAATGTTATTAGTGCAGATTTTGAAGAGAATGTTTCCATTTGTCTGCTGAGCTCTAGAATATTCCCTCTTTCACTCTCTAGGCTGTTTTATTTAATCTGAGGCGTGTTTCTGATTTTTAAAAAAACATCCATCAGTCTGTCATCCATCCATCCGTTTCAGATCTATCTATCTGTTTGATATCAATTCATCCATCATTTTATCTATTTGACATCCATCCATTCATCCATCCGTCCATCCATTAATCTGTTTTTCATCCATCCATCAGTCCATCCATCCACCCATCCATCCATCCATCCATCCATCCATCCACCCATCCATCCATCCATCCATCCATCCATCCATCCATCAGGCCATCAATCTATCCATTTATCCATCCATTTATCCATCCATCCATCCATCCATCCATCTACCCATCCATCCATCCATTCATCCATCCGTCCATCCATTAATCTGTTTTTCATCCATCCATCCATCCATCAGGCCATCAATCTATCCATTTATCCATCCATCCATCCATCCATCCATCCATCCATCCATCCATCCATTCATTCATTCATCCATCAGTCCATCCATTCATCCATCCATCCATCCATCCACCCATCCATCCATCAGGCCATCAATCTATCTATTTATCCATCCATCCATTTATCCATCCATTCATTCATCCATCCATTTATCCATCCATCCATCCATCCTTCCATCCATCCATCCATCTGTTCTTCGGATGCATATAATCTTGCTTCTATCAATCTGTTTCTATCCATCCATGAATCTATTATCCATCCGTCCATCCATCCATTCATCTATTTGACATCTATCCATTCATCCTTTCCACCATTCATACATTTGCCATTTATCCATCCAACCAGTCATCATTCAATCTAAATGTTTAACTTCCATCCATCCAACTAATCATCTATTAACCAATCTGTTTGAAAATCTACCCATCCATCTTTTCATTGAGCTTTTTGACATCTATCCATTCATCAAGTCACCCGTCCAGCTATCCTTCTATCATCCATCCCTCCATCCATCCAATGAACTGTTTGAAATCTATACATTCCTCTATTAACACTTCCATTCATTTGTCATCAATCCATCGAACAAGTCATCTATTAATTGACCTTTATGTTTGGAAATCTATTCATCCAACTATTCATGGAGTGTTTGACGTTTATTCATTCATCATTTCACCTCATTCATATGTCATCCAACCATTCAACAACTCTTCTACTTTTTGCTACTCTCTCTCTATCCTTCCGTCAGTGAACGTTTTAAATTTCCCAACTAATTATTAATCAACGTTTGTAATTCATCTACACATCCACCTGAGTATCCATCCAGTCATCCATCCTTTTGTCATTTATTCATCCAACCATCCAACCCCCAACTTACCCTCTCATTTATTTATACATCTTATTGTCTATCATTCATCAGTTTTTCATTAATTCATTTTTCTACCCAACCATTTAGCTGCCTGTTTGTCATTGATCCTTCCATCTAACCAACCATCCACCTACTCCATCCATTTATCCATCCATCAGACATCCATCCATCCTCAGACAAAGGTCTTTTTTACACTGAATCTGTCTAGATTCCGTCACACAGTTGCTGCCCCAGCAGAGAAATTAAACCATTGTAAGTTGTGTTTAGTGTTACACAATCTGGCTGAAAGGCTTAAGACACTGAAAGTGTGTGAACCTCAACCCTTGGTGGAGGACTAATGGGGGGCCAAATGAAGACGGTAAAGTGCAGTGACTGGTGAAGGAGGATATATGAGCAGATAGAGAGAGAGGCTGATGAAACAGAGGACAGGTCATTATTCTGTCAACTTCTGCTCCCTGTGGATTGATTCAGGGATGGATTGGACACGTGCACACACACATGCGCGCACACACACATGAACACACACACACACACAGAGGAGTAATAGACGTTGACCCTTTCATTGATTTGATTGGGGTCCTGTCTGGTCCCGAGTTGCCTTGTTGTTTACGAGTCGTGTGTTCACCGCATCGGCACATGGACACATGAACACACACTACACACACATGGACACATGAACAGACACTACACACACACCCCAACACACCCCCCACACACACACAAACACCACATAAGAAATCACACCGCATACACGCAAGAAATCACACACACCACATACAGCCATTAAATCACCCAGGCCACACACATCTTCACATACACAGATGAGCTCACACACAACATCTGCACATACACCTATGAACATACTTAACAAATACACAAAATCATACTTTATCAACACATACCACACTCATGATATACATACACTCATGAACACACAGACACAACATACACTCATAGGGTGGCCATGGTGTGGAGGTAAAGTGGTTGACCTCTGATTGAAAGATAGCAGGTTCAGTTTCCACCCAATGGGTAATTGGTTCAAATTACCCATTGGTACCAATAGGTAATTTGTACTTTGACTGTAAAGCACCTTGGGCCTTTAGAGATTGTAGTAAAGTGCTATATAAGTATGCCATTGACCATGAACACATATACCCAAACACCACATACTTGTATAAACACACAGCTTTTGTTTAAGCCTTGCAAATAAAGTTTCATCTGAGAAATGTAATGAGTGCCTAAAGTAAGGTTTTATTTTCTAGAATCAACACAAATGAAGATAAACAGTTTTCACAATAATGGAGAATATTAAAATGTAACCATGGTTGTTTATATTAACCAAGATTTAAAGCTCAGTATTAGAACTTTTTATTAAGCACATTCAAACTCAATTTGACTCAAATGAGACTCATGATTGTGCTTGAATGTTGCTATTAAACCACATTTAATGGGCAGCTAGCATCACTGTCTGATAGTAGTGCAGTAATAATTCTCCAAAATTGCAAAAACATTTCTTGAAGGCAGAGAATGTTGAACACTTTGCTACTTTCTGTGATTTTTGTGCTGAAAACTACATGGACAATATTGATTATATCTCACTATTTTACTATTACCATGTACTATGTTGCCATGGGATGTGTGGGAAATACCACGTAACCGGTAGAGCGTAAAGCTTGCCCTGGTTTTTCAATCAAAAATATGCGAACGTAGTAAAAAAAATCAGTAACAAGGTCAGATGGGATAAAATTACAACGGTTTCTCATTTCTCTAGTGGTGTTCAGTGGGATCAAAGCAGTAGAAGCCACTGTCTCAGCAAGAAGTAGGATTAGGTGATTTAAGCTGTCAAAGATAACAGAATCTCTGAGAATACCTGTCATAGTCTTTTTCTTGTGTGTTTCTTTAAACAAAAGTCCTATTTAAGAACCAGAATTATTTAGTCAGTCTTCAGACACTTAAGTCCATTTGCACAAACATCAACAGACCATGTATTATAGTACTGCCCATTGATGTGGTAATGGCACTTTATGTAGCTTTAGAGGTATACATAAAAATATGTTTTATGCATTTCTGAAAGAGATAATGATGTCAATTTTACACTGAGAAAATGTCTTTCCAACTGCTTTTATAGAGAAACCCACAAAGATTTCTTGCACTTTAGGATAAATTGAAGGGACTCAGACGGTTGATTTCCATCCTTTTCTAACTAAAGATAATTTGAAGCGGATTGTTGTCAGTTTTAAAGCAGTTACACTAAGATATCACATATTTCTAGCATTTTCTGTTGGCTTTTAAGTTTTACAAGTCTTGTATTAGTGAAGCCTATTTCTACGTGGTGTAATTGTTTTTATGGATAGCCTTTATAGTTTTTTTGGGTGGATCTTTGGTTAAATTTGTGTTATTTACACACTTAAACGAATGCTCCCTCTTTAAATGTCAATCATTTTTGTAGTGTGTAAATGTGTTCCACAGTAAGTTGTGTGTGTTTTTTTTTTTTTGTAAAGTTATGTTCACAACGCATGTTAACGCAACCACTTTCAATGAAAAAAATCATAAAAACGTGTATATGCGCATTTTGTTCAAAACTTATGTTTGCTTGGGCTGGGAATCACTGGAATTACTGCGATAATTGGATAAATCATCTCTTATAATCATCTCATAATATATAGAAGAACACATATTTTTTAGTAAAGTATATCCCCATTTATTTTTTAGCTTGAACACAATCATAGTAAACAACGTGGAAAAGACCCCACCGACAAAGGACTCAACCGGGATTCAGACCAGTTCTTTCTAGCAATAAGGCTAGAGTGATACCCACCATACACCTGTGCAGCCCTACTTAAAGTATTTAAAAATAATATTTGGTACTTGCTCATGACAACCACTCAATGTCTAAATCATAGAAATCAGAACTGGTTCTTTTGACAGGAAGGAAAATTATTATAGACACTGAAATAGGAATGCACTGGTTACTATATTTATTCCTTACTCAGAACTGAAGCCAAATTTATGTTTAATGTGTCGGACTATATAGAGCAGAGCAACAGAAAAAGAAGGATAAGGAAGATAGAACTGCTGGATATTAGAGTTAAGGCCCAACATGACGTAAAAAACACAACATGCAAATTAAAATGTGGCTCAGTCTCAACATGTCAGACAGCTATTTGTCATTCATGGCACATAGAAGCAGCCAATAGGAAGCTAATAACGCCGGCGAGCCATCAGTCGGGTTCAGTTCCTTCAGTCAGCTGTTCAATTTGACCGTTTTGGAGACCACACAGCAGGTCATCTCCACGCTTCTGCATCCACACCAGATGATTAGTTTGTTGCAGCCTGGAATCGACTGCAGACTGATAGGAAAAGAGGGGGGGGGGGTGTTACAGTCTTGCAAATTATGCTGTGTGCAAAATATCAGGAGATCCATGTTCATTTAAGGAATCCATATTAAAGTGAGTTAGTACGATAGATCCATAATTTCGCTTGTGACAATCTATCTGATTTCATTTGATCTGCTAATTTCCCCGAAGAGTTTTTCATAGCCAAACGTTTAAACGGCGAGAAAGAAATTGCAATATCTGGGACTCAAATTGGTTTTTGAAGCGTAACCGAATTATGGAGCGTTTCGCAGAGGTACAGTACATCAACACATTTAACGGGACGCAAATGATGTTAAGTGGCACCGGAAAGCAACAGTTGTCAACAAATAAAAGGAGATATCGGGGGAGTAGGGCAGATTTGTAGTGCAAAAACCACACGGCATGCGGGAAGAAACGACTTCCTTTTTGTCTGTTTAGGAAAATATTGAACATGGAGTTTGTTCCTGATGACACTGGAATTCTGGGAAGAGTGTGTTGAAACCAAGTGCTGATGGTGCTGGATGTCAAGTCTGGAGGTACATGCCGCTAATGAGCATCTTCACGCTTGGAGCTGTAAGAATAGGTGGAGAAAAGGAACTTCTTTGGTTTTCTGATGACGCTTTCAATTCTGAATGTAGTATCATGGCTCTTTTTATCATGTAGACTTTTAATGTAAATGTTCTGAGATCCAGGACCAAAATGCTCTTTGGTTATGAGCCTTATGCTACGTATACACCATTGACATGAATAGAGACATGCTACCTTGGGTTCCAACGAAATTAAGTCGATTCAATTTTTCCGCGGTACGGATATCACCTGATTTTGCCACTTTGGGACCAGACAACATTATTTTGTTTATTTCTTGATCTCTTGTTATGTCGGTCTTGCATTTCCTTTTCTCCCCCTAGTGGCGGAACAAACACAAATATTAATTTCTCCTTTGTGATCAATTTTCAAATGGTTGGTATCTTTGAGAATCAAAATGGACGCTGCCCATAGGTCACTCACAAATCAGAGTGCCTGATTGGTCTAAGGTGAAGTGGTTCAATTTTAGCGTTCAATGGTCGTGCAGTTTGTACGTAGAGCCAAAAAACACACTTAAAAACTTAATTAGTGACGCGTGGATGCAGAAGTTATGAATGCAAAACCCCAAAACAGGCATATAAGCACATTTAC
This sequence comes from Oryzias melastigma, assembly GCF_002922805.2. Lineage (NCBI taxonomy): Eukaryota > Metazoa > Chordata > Actinopteri > Beloniformes > Adrianichthyidae > Oryzias > Oryzias melastigma. Next base: position 6,681,528 of record NC_050529.1, read on the forward strand.
AATACATAGACCAGGGATAGGCAACTGGCGGACCGCCTCCTCATTCAACATGGCCCTCATGCATTTTCAGACGATGTTACCTCTACTGTAGAACCAGGTTCACCAGTAGATGGCGCTCGCAAACAATCTATAGCAGGTGGCCTCCAGCGAAGAAATGGTACCCTTTTTCCTGTCTCATTTATGGAAGTATGCAGTCCTTTGGTAGTGATGAAGAAAACATTCAATACTAATTTGTACCAAATTGTCCAAAATCTGGAAGTTGCTTTGAATAAAAGTATTTGCTACATTTGACTTAATGTAAAGCCACAGACCAAACTTCCATAAACCTAAGACGATAGTCTTAGTTTGATGGCAAATGACCCAGATTTAATTGCAATGGGAATGCACACAGATTGCAAACCGAACCAAAGAGCAAAATACCAAGAGTGTTTTGAGTTTCCCTGCCCAAACTCAATGTCCTATACCAGGGGTAGGTAATTCTAGGCCTCTGGGGCTGCTGTGTTCGTATGATTTCCAAATATTGAAGCCCTACTCATGACTGATTACCTGGTTCAGGTGTGTCCAGCCAATTAGAACATACCAGAGCATGGGATGTTGTAAAAAATCCAGGAATGGAGTTGCCTATCCTTGTCCTATAATATCCTGGGCTAAAGGCACCTGTAAAGCCACTGAAACACCTGTACAAAAAAATGCCACAAAAATGTGTCATCGTCTCCTTGAAAGAATTTATTTGCATTGAAGATTGAAGCAGGTCAAAGAGAAAAAGGTTTTAAAATGTCAGCTTTACAACTGGAGTGCTCTCATGGTGGCCCAAACGAAGCTTGTTTGTTCTGGTCTCTTGAATAACAAAAGAAGTGCCGACACAAACTCACGCAGAGGGGTCCTAGGAGGCCCCCAAAGGCTTAGGAAGGAACCAAAAAAAGAAGCACACCCTAATAAATCCTGATCTGGCACCAAAGACACACACTGAATGACACACCTGGGAGGAAAGCAAGACGATTTTTGGCTCAATCACAGGCATACTCTTCTCTCTTGTGCTGCTCTTCACCGTAGCCAAGTGGTTGGAGATCAAGTCAGAGAGGCATGGAGTCAAGATGGCCTCCGCTGATTAGACAACACGAGTCACTTCCTACTTGAGTAAAGATGATAATGACAACGGCAGCCTCCTCTTGGCCACAGCGGGCACGTTTCAAGAAGCTGTGAAGAGGAGCCGGAGTTGCAAGAGGAGGAAGGTTTAGCTTCACAGGTTAAGAAACCCTCAGCGGTGCAAATTCAGTCGACTGCACTGCAGCAACCAACAGACTAGATGGCATTTTGAATAAATGTGAAGTTTGGATTATTGTTGGATCGTAAATACTTGACCCTCAAGTAAAAAGGGCTGGAAACGATTAAAAACTGTCTCCTTGCTTGATTTATTGACGACTTGATTATGAAGCGTACCTCTCGGCCAATGAAAAGAGGTCTTCAATGATGATTATGGCCAATATCTCTGCTGTTCTGATTGTATTTGTCAATGTCTCCTCTGCCAGTTCATATTGGAGGTGTCAACATTTGCCTTTAAGCAAAATACATTATTCCCTTCTTAACAAAAATCACCTCATTTATTATTATTTTTTTTTACTTCTACTTGTAAGATTTGCTGATGTGAAGTTTAATTATTAAGATTATAGCCCAAGTTAACCAAGCATATAATGTTAAGAAAGAGCTGACTCTGCTTTATTTTGAATATGAGATAGTGTATTTCTATTTAGGTAAAAAGCTCGGTTCAAAATGTGACACTTTGGTGGCTATAAACAGCGTCTGGTCCCTAAGGCTTCCATTAGTCCTGACTCTGCATTTTCCGGCCACATATTACCCACGGTCCTTGTGTCAGAGTGTAATGTGGGGACAGGATGAGCAGATATTAGCCAGCATCGCCATCAGCAGAGTGGACGCCGTGCAATTGTTGGCTGGGCATTGAACGGTAATGAAGTGAAGGGACCGGCAAGGACAGCTGAGCTCCTCTGCCAAGAAAGGAATTGATCACGTCACAACAAACTTGTTTGACTTGGGAAAATGATGAGAACCAACAGATGGGAGTTTACTTAAAGCAAATATTTCCCACAATTCAGGATATTAATGAGGCTTTTCGTCAAATGGCAAAAATTATCGAGGCAAGCTAAAGAATGAAGATTCTTTTCAAAGGTTTTGTCTTTATGGATTCCATAAATTGCCATGACAAATTGGTGCGTGTATATGCACCTGAATAACCTGGTTTCTTAGGGTTACTGGATACCTAACAAATGGGTTGATTAACACGGGTTCACACTGGATGCCGTATTTTATTGGGAAAAATTTGATATATTTAGAAAATTGACCAGATTTTCTCATGTGTCTTGATATTAGAGCTGCTACGATTAGTTGACGAATCGAAGACTAGTCGACTATTAAAATAGTCGATGACTAATTTAATAGTCAATTAGCTATTACTTTATATTATGTGGAGTCAGAGCATAGAAGTTGAAATGACATGCTACTAGCTTTTGTAGTATTTCGGCTTTTATTAAGTTTTTTTAGGCTAGTTTGGAGTTAAGCTAATATTTCAGCTACATGCTAGCTATTTTGGCTAATTAAGTTTTTTTGAGTCTTTAGATTATTTTGGAGTTTGGCAAATATTTCAGCTACATGCTATCTATTTTGGCTAATTATGTTTTTTCTGGTTTTTTTTAGGATAATTCGGGGTTAAGCTAATATTTCAGCTACATGCTAGCTATTTTGGCTAATTAAGTTTTTTTTGTTTCTTTAGATTATTTTGGAGTTTGGCAAATATTTCAGCTACATGCTATCTATTTTGGCTAATTATGTTTTTTCTGGGTTTTTTTAGGATAATTCGGGGTTAAGCTAATATTTCAGCTACATGCTAGCTATTTTGGCTAATCAAGGTTATTTTCTGGGGGTTTTTTTAAGACAATTTTGGAGTTTAGCTAAGATTTAAGCTACATGCTAGCTGTTTTCTCTAATTTCGCATTTAACTAATATTTCAGCTGGCTATCAGCTTCAGCGTTTTTAACAATTATCTTCAGCGATTTCAGCTATTAGTTTCAGTGATTACACCTATCAATTTCAGCATCTTCAGCTATTAGCACTAGCATCTTCAGCGGCCAAATTCACCTTACAGCATTCACACAAGCATTATCACAGGTAATGCTATATATCTAGTTTTTAGTTAGTTTAAAGCTAATGATGGTTAAGATGTGTGCTTTATATCTACTTTGCTCAAGACCCGATTAGTCAACTAAAAAATAATTGCAGATTAGTCGACTATTAAAATAATCGTTTGTGGCAGCACTAATCGATATCAATATCTGCCAGGATTGGCGCAGATCGCTCTCTACTCACGCGAAAAACAGACCAGACACCAAAACAATCGGTGCATGCGTCAATGAAAGCGGGCTCGCTCTGTTCGTTGTCTTGAATTGTAAATCAGTCGATTCGGATCAATCGCTTCCAAAGAACTCTCTTCCACCTCTCATTACCTTCATCCTCAGCTCTCTCGACACACTGCCTCTTCTGTGGTTTGGGGTTACATGTTATGATTAAAGTTTGAAATGGAG
>NC_050529.1:6685143-6695252 GCF_002922805.2 Oryzias melastigma
AACAGCAAGCGCACCGGGGGACGTTTTAAATGTTCTGGAGGTTTGAGCGTGATCCAGCCCCAGCATAGTTCTCTGTCTGCCGGCATATACATCACATGAACTCCGCTGAGCTGCAGCCAGACAATGCGGCGGCAGTAACAGACTGTCAAACTATCCACTGAGTATCCCGCTTTTCTCAGTCTTTAATGATTTAAAAAACAAAAGTTCATTGAAAATGATAAATCTCTATTTCATTCATTACTGTAGTTCAGCAGAGGAGGAAAAGATTTGGTCCTGACAAAAAAGTAACATGAAAGTGTTATGGAAATTTTATTTTTGATGTTTTTTTAATTTTATTTTACTGAACGTTGATTGAAGTTTTGAATTTAAAATGCCCTTCACTTGCACTTGGGCTTTTGTTAGACATTTTATGTTACAGTCTTTTATTGTTTAGAAAGTTTATCTCAATACAATGTTACAAAATAAAGTATTTCTGATTAAAACTATTAATTTTACCATTCTTGTTTTCATAATTAATGTAGAACTGCTAAATTCCACGAAGCACACATTTTTTTCCTAAAAAAAAGGCCACATATTAATATGCGATTAATCGCGAGTTAACTCAGGACAATGCGATTAATCGCGATTAAAAATTTTAATCGCCTGACAGCTCTAGTTAAGATGTGTGCTTTATATCCACTTTGCTCAAGACCCGATTAGTCAACTAATCGGAAAAAATAATTGCCGATTAGTCGACTAATGAAATAATCGTTTGTGGCAGCACTAATCGATATCAATATCTGCCAGGATTGGCGCAGATCGCTCTCTGCTCACGCAAAAAACAGACCAGACACCAAAACAATCGGTGCATGCGTCAATGAAAGCGGGCTCGCTCCTTTCGTTGTCTTGAATTGTAAATCAGTCGATTCGGATCAATCGCTTCCAAAGAACTCTCTTCCAGCTCTCATTACCTTCATCCTCAGCTCTCTCGACACACTGCCTCTTCTGTGGTTTGGGGTTACATGTTATGATTAAAGTTTGAAATGGAGATGCTCCAAATTCAGGAAGAACTAATGAGTCATCACCACACACTCGCGTGCGAGGCAAAAATAAATGGACAGACTGACTCAGATAAGCAGCACAAATGTACACTATAAACACACACCCCAGCAACACAGATCACTAAAAGACGCACAACAACCACCATTACCGAGATCCAGAAGTGCCTTCATTTTCCTCAATTTTCACAGGATTCCCATTAAAATCACTTTTATCTGGTGAGGCTCTTTTTACGAGTAAACCAATTTAAAACATAAGACAAGGTGATCAGAGTCCGGGGGGAAATAAATATTTAATCTTGTGCAAGAACTACAATTCATGTCTAATTCGCAGAAAGTCCCCACTAATTGGCTACAAGAAGTTTAAACTTATTGGCTATTCAAAACAGAGGGAAGGCTTCATTACCCCAGAGAAACAGGCTGTAAAAACGCTGGTTTTTCCGGCTCCAGACCATGTAAAATGGGCCGTTTTATGCATCTCACCAGTGCACTGTAAAAGCGGCATTTTCTAATAGGTTTCGGAGCATAAAAACATGTTTTTTAATGAACTGGACGAAAGTGCTGTAGAAAAAACAGCTTTTGTCAGTATTTTGAGAATGTAAAACACAAGCTCTTTACATGCTTGAACGGAACTCTGTAATGCGCCTGATGCTATTTTTATGGCCTAAAAAGCTACTTTGTTTTTTTTGTGACTGTCGTCTATCCACAGGTTTGTGTTACACTGCCGTGCTTTTTGTATCTTTTTGCATCGCAATAATCCACCTTTGACAGAAACCTTCCTCAGGGCTTTACGATATGAGGAAATCTTGCGATGTGCGATCCAGTTTATATTCTATTGGTTTATTTTGAACGATCCAATTCACAAGCCAAATATCGATCCAGGGCATTTTTAGCCAAAAACTTCAAAATACCAGGTACTCAACAGTGCAGGTGAAGTTTTGTGATTCCTCACATTTCTTGTGGTTGTTTTCCACACTAAAATAATACAAACGGAACATTATCAGAACTCCATACCCTATTGTATGGTCATACATCTTTGCGAAATTTAATTTTTTATTTTTTTTTGCTGCCATTACTTGTGTTTTGTCCGCTGTGATGGTACTTTATGTCATGATGAAATAAACCTATTGTGCCTCAATTCAAACAATATTTTCTAGAGGTGTAAAAAAATATCGATTCAGTGAAATATTGCGATACTTGATTTGTATCGACTTAAAAAGTAATAATATATTGTGAAAATCGGATAACATTAAGTATTGATAGAATTTTTCTTAAATTACCAAACAAAAAGTACAGTTTACAGAGCTCATTGTTCTGTTTATTAAATGTATTTTAGTATTATATACATGAAAGGTGTATTAATATTCAGATAAAGTTTTCTCTGAGTCACAGTTAAAAACAAAAAATAGCTTAGTATACATCCCGATATGTATCGTATTGTGACGAGTATCATGATATGTAGCGTATCGCCAGACTCCTACCATGGGTATTAGTAGGAGTCTGGCGATACGCTACACATTATGATACACATGTCACAATATGATAAAATCTCTAATACATGCCAACTTAGAAACAATATTTAGTGTGTTGCTTAAATATGAACTAAACCTTTGTAGATTCTAAATTAGCCAAAAAATAGCTAGCTTGTTATTTACATACTAGCTAAACTCCAAAATAGCCTAAAATTCCTCAGTAAACTAAATTAGTCAAAAACATTAGCCTGTTGCTAAAATAGAAGCTAAACTCTTAATTAGTCTAAAAAAACCCCAGCGGATAACAAATTAGCTGAAAACGTTAGCATGTTGCTAAAACATCAACTAAACTGCAATTAGCATAAAAAGACCTCAGTAGATGCCAAAATAGATTAAAAAAATAGATAGCTCGTTGTTTAAATACTAGCGAAACTCCAAAACAGCCTAAAATTATATATATAGATATATTTAAAGGCTTGTTGCTAATCAGTTAAAAATTTTGGGGGAATATATTGCTTAATATTTCAAAAACTCTAAAGTTTATAAATACTAAAAATAGACGCAGTGATGTCCTGAACAAACGGAACATTTTGATACCAAGATTGATGAAATCACTGAAAATGTGATTGAGTTTTACATGCCAAAAAACATATGAAAAGGCGCAGGAGAATCACTATAGTGTGAACGCTTACTAAGCATTTCAATAGGTAAGGAGTGCATGGATTTTTTTAGAATCATGAGTTTTTCCTCCTTCGTTATGTCCATTGCTCTCCCCCTCTTTTATTGGTGCTGCTGAGGAGACGAACTGAACAAAAAAGAAAGTAAAGATAGAGATGAGCACAAAGCCATTCCGAGAAAGACACCAAGGCCAACCAACAGAAGGAGACTGATCGCCTCAGAGGCTGTAAATGAGCTTTGGGGATGTGTGGATGGATGGATTGAACAAGGACAGATGCTGCACGACTCATTTCACCAAAAAGATATTGAGTGGAAACAGATCTGATATTCAAAAATCCGCCGTGATTTTTGTGGATCAGTGAATCACTCTCAACATTTTGATAATCACGGGAATAACAGGATGGATAATCATAATTCATTATATTATGTATATTTGAAACTGCTGCTAAAAATCACTATTTTTCCTGATAGTTAAGAGAACCGTCGTATTGATGGTGGTTGAGATGTAGAATAACTGCTTCCCTCAATTTGATTTTCTTTTCCAGAGCCACAAACATTTGGCTTTAATTTGAAAACTGGCTGTGGTCTGCCCTGTTTATCTCTCAGGAGAGATAAAAAAAGCTGTTGCTCTTTTCAGCTTCACACTTTGCAGATGCTCCCCTGCACATATCACTCCGTCTGATGCACTCAAACACTATCTGACTGACTCCCGGCACGGCTCATTTTCATAGAAATGAGTTTGCTGCTCCGTGTGTACCTACAGTTGAACGGCAGCATTGTCTGTGTTTTGACAACGTTTTGTTTATGAGTTATTGATCCAGGATGTTTGGGAGCCGCTTCATGCTAGGGGCTGTTTTGGAAATTTGACCTGAACTGAATTTGATTTATCTGAAAATGATCGGTTGATTGGCCAAGACCCGTTAAGCAGATGCAGTTCTGAACCTGTGGTTTTGTGGGACAAACATTGTTATGTGTTGGTAGAAAATGAAATAAAAACAAGAGTTTTTTTTTGTTTTTTTTCAGGTGAATTGTGTTAAAGTTCAAATATGTGACTGACAGTAGTCACTTTTTGTCGTCTTTTAACTATGCTTTTGTAGCCTAAAGCTTTAGTCACAACTCCCCTTAAGGCTAGACACGACTACAGGTGCCCTGTAAGAAATGAAGAAATATTGCGATACTTCAATTTTTTTGATACTTTTATTGATTTAAATATTTATTAAATTCTACTTTTGTTTTCTAAATTTTTTTATTCTTATGCCGAAAAATATTTAAACCAGGCAATGTTGATTGTTCCCTTTGAGAACAAATATTTTTTAATTTACCAAAAGAAAAGCACCATGAATTTGCTTAGGAAAAAGCAACTTGTATATGACATTGATGTTGTGATCTTCAGATAAAATGAGTTTCACCGTTTTATTACAATGAATTCATATTTAGGTACAGTATTTTTCTAAGTCATACTCTTTAAAAAATATATTGTAAAAAAGTCTTGGGATATATCGCGATACATATCGCATCGCGATACATATCGTATCGCCAGACTCTTGCCTTGCCAATACACCGCCTAACCACTGGGTAATCTTTCGCGACCCGAAACCAACACATGTACTCAAAGTTGGAGGTGAAATGTCAAATTGGTTCAAATCTTGCTCTGGGCTTTTCCTTTCACAGCTCTATTCCAATATATGAACAGAGTTCCATTTGGGCACAAACAGCAAATATTATTTCCTCCTTCATGATCAACGTAGATCCTGAAAACGGACATAGAGAATTGTGTAGCGATGTGTAAACCGAAGAGCTTTCATTGGAAATAGTTGCTTGAACCTGTTTTTTTGTGCCTGGTGTGAACGTAGAATTAGAGAAAACACAAGAGTGAGGAAGGGTAAATTAGGTTAGACACAGTTGTGTCACATAGATTTATTTTTTGAACCCACCTAAATCCCGTGGAGTGTGCAAGGGGCTGTAAGTGCTGTTCATGCGATAAGTGTGAGCTCCTGTACAGATTTGCCCATTTGTTGCCCGCAGTTAGCATGTAAGGGGAGCTGTGACTAATACTTACGAGCACATAGTGTTACGAGTACTTCCTGATACACTTATCACATTCATGACAATGGTACGTTCCAATTCCAATGAAGACGAACTGGATCCTACACCTGCGTTCCCTTTAAGATGCGGACAATCCTCTCTGCAACCCTTAGCCGATCCAAAAATTAACATCATCTATACAGTCAACCCGTACTTGTGCATGTGATCTTACCTTAATGGTTGTTTGGTGAAGGGAAAACTGGATACCTTTAATCCTTGGCGGTGTCTTATGGGGTCCAGATGACCCAAGCCGTACATTGATACAAATGTGGATGAAGGTGGACAGGATTTCATGTCTGCCTTGGACACTAGAGAAGATAAAAAATCAATAAAAAAAAGTTCAGTGAACTTTCTTGTGGGGTCCAGATGACCCCAATCCCAACGTCAACATATCTAGGATAGCCCTTAAGAAGTTTGTTCCAGTGATTTTGGACAATTCCACTGGGATTTTCGGATTACTCTTGTTATGGTCGATCACTTTGTATAAAAATAAAAGACTAGTAAAGCAGAGACAATGGAGCAGCAGTATTTTAATTTAGCCTATTTTAGTTTCAATTTCAAAGTTAGTTATGCCACATTTTTGGACCTTGATGATTCTGGATTTGTTTTTTGATTTCCTCCCAACTGGGTTCAGTTACTTGGCTTGTTTGTATGCAGTCTTTTGAATTGTGGGTCCTAAATTGGCAGGAAAGCAGGGTGAACAGCTGGAGAAGGACTAGTCCCACCGAGTTACAGAGCTGTTGGCTCAGGTGGTGTAGATGGCAAGACTTGTGTTGGGAGGCAGCGGGTCCTGACCAGGGCACTGGAACACCTGCACCATGCTTCCCTAAATCTCCCACATCGCTCCTCTAAACAACTCCCAGACCAGTCATCTCACTCCCTCACACAGCTCCTTGATAACAGTAGCTGTTCATAGCAGACACCCCCCTGTATTCACTTACAGACCATCAGGCTTCTTGTAACCCCCTCACCTTCGCTCACTCCATCAACTTCTTTTCCCTCCACTGCACACTTCCTCCAGAACAACTATCAGTCTGTCAGTTGGGTTTGACAGCGTTCTGGTATTTAATAAAAACATCTTGTTTGACCTTGAAGTTATCGATTGGCTTTCCTCTATATTTCCTCTCACTTGGCAAACAAATTCAAAGTCATCAACTGAAATAAGTCCAGATAGTGACGCGCAAAGGTTTTCTGTTTTTCTTTATCAATGCCGTCTTTTGAGAACCTCTTCATTCAGTGATACAAAGTAGATCACAGAAAACCCGGCTGATAAAAAGGAAAATACTGAATTTGGGTTTAAAGTAAAAGGAACGGTTGCTAAACAATTTTTGACCAAATGTTTTTTTAAGAATTCAGATTTAGATAAAACTAACTTAGTTTCTTTTCCTTTTTTTAAACCACTGGATTCATCTTTGGTTGAAATATTTGCTACATGTTAAAAAATTATTAACCAATATTTTGCGCACAAATTAAAGCCTATTTTTACACCACCATAGCTGACATAACGTTTTGGTAGCAATGAATTTTTTTATAAAAGCAAATTGATTCAGTTTCCAAGAAATAAATATTTAAAAAAACTAGTTTCAAAATTTTAAAACCAATGTTCTTAAACTAATATTTTGCATGCTAATACAAGCTAGCTAGCCCATGGCTAATGTGTCAGCATAGAGTTTTTGGAGGAAATTTAGTTTTATCTCTCTTTTTATCTAAATGTTTTCTAAATTTAAATTTCTAAGCCAACATTTTAACAGAAGCCATTATATATTTATATTAGAGCACATTAAGCTAATGTGTGTTTTGGATGTAACCTAGTTTTAGAAAACACCAGCTGGATTTTGTGTTTTTGACGTATTGTTTCTTTGCTGATTTAATTCTAAAAATATGTTTTCTCTGACATTTTATTTGCTAACACAAGCTAATTCTTTGCCATTTGAGTAAAACAGCTAACATGCATTAGCGATAAAGCCGGGATTAGAGCTGGAGAGCTTGTGAGTAAACAGCTCTGGCAGGTTGGTTGAGGAAGGATGTAGATTAAACGTCTGCGTTACAATAACTGTTAGTCAAGCTAAATTTGATTTTTGGGTTTTTTTTTCCAAAACAATTTGAGTCACAGGGAACAGTCACTCACTGACAGGTTTGAAAGTGAACTTGGTTAATACCTGTGTGCAGAGAAGTGTTGCAGCTATGGGATGTTCCCTTCTTCCCTGACTAAGGAGATGGATGGAGCTAAAGAGGCATGCAGTAAAGAAGCAGAAAGTTGGGTCCAAAAATAGCTCTGAATCACCAGCCTCTCTTAAAACAGGCTTTTCCAAAGTCCTGTTTGCCTCCAGCAAAAATGGTTTGAAGAATCCTTGGATAATAGATTCACCATGCACTCTTTTCTCTCAGAGTGTGGCTCCTCCGTCACAACAGAGAACCGCATTTAAAGAGAGGGGGTAAAAAACTGAGTCATGGCTCTTCCATTCAGCCATGTATCCCTTTAAGTCTCACTAGCAATAAATTCATGAGCTTCTTAACCAGGAAAATATGGAGAAAATGACAGATTAGAGTGTTTAGTTCAGCTCAGAGACTGTTCTGTGTGGCAGGAACATATCCATCTGTTTTAGAGATGAATGAAAAGGAGAATCTGAGTCATTTTTACGGCTTGTTTGGACATTTCTCGTGGTAAATGAAGTCGATTGGGCATTCTATGAGAGGGTTCTTCCATTCCGGCCAGAGGCCACCGCCACCACCTCTGTGCAATAAGTGTGTAACACATACTAAAACATCTAGGTTGGTGTGCAAACCAGAAACAAAAGGTTGCAGACGAGCTACGTTCACATTGGGCATGTTTAGGATATGATATGATACTAGCATGTATCTACAGTTGAAGGAGGCTTAGTGCGAAATGCCAAATCTTTTCTCTCACAGCTCTATTCTGAAAAGAAGACTTGGTGAAATAGAAGTCCAGCCGTCACAGACTGCAATTATCAATTTCTCCTACATAATCCATTTTCAAACGATTGGCACTTTCGTGAAAGGAAAAGGGACACCATACATGCGTCGCTACGATATTCCAGTCCCTGATTGGTCAAAGTTCTACTGGGTTAACTTACAGAGCCCGTTCAGTGACCACGTTTTGTTCAAAGAGCCCCAAAACTGACTTTAAAATGTGTGTAGATACTCGTGCAAGCCATAATTCTGAACACAAAAGCCTGATGCCCTTTTACACAGACTTTTCTTTAAAATTGGTTTCTTGAACGTGTTTTAATAAAGGCGGTGTCAACTCGTGAAAAATCAAGGTTCTAGACCACTTGGTAAGCTCATAGACCAAATACGTTAATGCTAATTTTTTACTATGTGTATGTTGCAAACAACAGGTCATTGAAAAAATGTGTACGACACACAAGGAGAAGTAAGGGTTGTTATACACATTACACATTTTTGTCAGTCCTACAGAGAGCGCAAGCTGCTTGTTGGTGCTAGTTACACATTCTCATCCCCATGTCGTCATGTATTGATGTTTGGTTCAGGACCCCTCCATATCACTTTTTGACATTTTGGGAGTCACCAACTTGTCGTTTTTTGACGTGCTAGCTGTTCGTAAAATCAAAGGTCCGCAACCCTTGAGACACCATACCAGATGTGGACTGGTCTTTGAGACGTGTCCAGTAGCGGTACCAGAACTCGGTACCTGTACTTGAATCCACCACTGGACAGTGTATCGGACTCAAACCGGTACCAGACGTGGTACTGGACCTGAACCGGTACCAGGTTAGGGTACTGGTACTGGGATTAGGGTACTGGTCAGCTCCGTGTCCCGGTACTTCGCAGGGACCTGCAATTTAATGGGAATAGCCATCACATCAAAAAATGAGTTTGGGACACTTAAATGTCAATATGTGACAAGTTGGGAGTAAGAATGTGCTGGCTTACATGACAAATGTGTGTTCTTTGCCTGCATCCTGACTGTTTGAAAGCAGAAAAATTGACAATCAGCCTGTGGTTTGTGTGGACATCCTATGAGTATCAATGGAACACCTGGACACCAGTGCAAGCAGCATTTGCGCTTAGACAGTAAGGGACTGGTCCACAGGGGCCAATCAAACTACAGCATTACTTGTAAGTAACAAATGCATACAACTTAAATTAGGCTTACAAACACCTCACAACACAATAAACACACACAAAAATAATTCTACATTCAGTTTTCATGAGGTCCCTTGACATGGTCGTAGGGTCATACTGGTCCCTTGACTTTGCCGTAGTGTCATACTGGTCCCCTGGTGTGGCCGTAGGGTCGTACTAGTCCCTTGACTTGGCTGTAGTTTTGTACCGGTCCCTTATCGTGGCCGTAGGGTCACATTGGTCCCTTGACTTGGCTGTAGGGTCGTACTGGTCCTTTGACGTGGCTGTAGGGTCATACTGGTCCCCTGGCGTGGCCGTAGGGTCATACTAGTCCCTTGACTTGGCTGTAGTTTCGTACTGGTCCCTTACCATGGCCGTAGGGTCACATTGGTCCTTTGACTTGGCCGTAGGGTCGTACTGTTCTCTTGTCATGGCCATAGGGTTGCATTGGTCACTTGACTTGGCCGTAGGATCGTACTGGTGCTTTAATGTGGCCGTAGGATTGTACTGGTCCTTTGATGTGGCTGTAGGGTGACACTGGGCCCTTGACTTGGCCGTAGATAGGGGTGCATGCGACTACGGCTTAAAGTGATATTTTCCTGGCTGTTGTACATTTAACCCCCAGCGTAACAGAAACTTGAATGAAACAACATTAAACCAGTCAGTTATCAGAAGAAGTCAGATCAGGGTCAGTAAGTTGGAAATGAAGCCTCCACAAAATGAACCAGTT
>NC_050529.1:6695404-6695720 GCF_002922805.2 Oryzias melastigma
ACTTGACTTGGCGGTAGGGTTGTACTGGTCCCTTGACTTGGCCGTAGGATCGTACTGGTGCTTTAATGTGGCCGTACGATTGTACTGGTCCTTTGATGTGGCCGTAGGGTGACACTGGGCCCTTGACTTGGCCGTAGATAGGGGTGCATGCGACTACGGCTTAAAGTGATATTTTCCTGGCTGTTGTACATTTAACCCCCAGCGTAACAGAAACTTGAATGAAACAACATTAAACCAGTCAGTTATCAGAAGAAGTCGGATCAGGGTCAGTAAGTTGGAAATTAAGCCTCCTCAAAATGAACCAGTTATGATAGAG
>NC_050529.1:6695924-6781945 GCF_002922805.2 Oryzias melastigma
CTGGCACACGGGCAGACTCTGGGATTTAAGACTCCCTATCGGAAAGCATACAGATTAGAGAAGCGGGCGCCGTCACCTCATGCTGCTTTTTAAGTTCACAACAACTCGTGGTGCCGGTTTGTGGCCACGATCCAAACAAATGAGGATGCTGTTGGGAGAGAGATTTTACAGAAGGTAGTGCTTCAGATGAAAAATGCTTTTACTTTATTACAACGTGTGAAAGAATCTGAAGATGGTGATATTAAAAAATCATTATGTGAGGCTCTTGAGGACTTTCTGATCTGAGAGGAAGAAGCTGTGGATTGTTACCAAAGCCTTAGTCACATGGACCTGTACAGGTACTCTCAGTTTATGGGTTGTCCGGGTTCAATAAAGATTGTAGAGATGGGTGATCGGGAGTGTGCCTGGCAGTACCCTTGAGGTTTCTGTGATCATCTACATCATGAAAACAGAACGTACAATTGTTGCGTGTGTAGTCAGTATATCTTGAAGTATTGGTATGGCTAATAGACATACAAATGACGCCATTGTTCAGTGCCCTTAAGGAGCTAGCACCTACCACGTGAACAGCTCTACCAGGCTGCATAAACAATGTGCAAGGTATGAGAGTTCAGAAAATAAAAAAAATCCAGAGACACTCGTGTCTCATGTACTTGAAAATTACTTTACGTTTTGGTGTTAGGTGTTTGCTACAACCAGTTAGAAAAGTTGAACATTATCACTCTACAGGCTCACCAAGCAGTCTATGACCTTATTATGTCTAAATGGTTGGTAAAAGTATTTCTTTTTACTTGATAAAAAAAAAACAAAAAAAAAAAAACAAAATATGTTCCTAAACACTATCTGTTGAACTTTTTATTTAAAACACATGAAAAACACAGAGATTTTGGTATTTGTCACTTTAAACAATGTCGAATTCTACATTTTCTGTCAACTTCCTGGTTAACTTCAGCAGTTAACAAAACATAAATGTTGTTTTGGATCATTTAACAATAAATCCTTAAAATGTCCTCCACTATTTTTCCATCCTCAAACTTTATACCGACTAAAGATCCAGTAGATGACAAAAAACGTTGAATGATGATGCGGCAGAATAAAAATGACTCAATCCTTTCATCTTAACTGACAACAGTGTTTCCAACAGAAAACATGTTTTGTAAACTGACTTTTTTCATTTTCAGTGGTAACACAAAAAAACTCCCACAATTTTACAACTTTTTCCCTCTGTTTTTTCTTCTTCTGGTCCGTTATCTCCACCATGCTCCGTCATATGACGATACATAATCGATCACGAAATGTTCATAATATTGATTTCATATTCACTATAGTTTTTTAATTAAATTAAACTAAAATATCGAATTATTTGGACACTCCTTACAGCTCAAGACTGATTACACTTGATCTTGTTATTTCTCCTTTTGTTTCTTTCATTACAATGGTAAAAAACAGATAGATATTAATTAAAAAAATAGCAAAAATACAAAAAATAATTTAAAAGAAAAAAATGACACTTGAAATAGTTAATCAAGCTATTAAGGTATGTTAATTTAAACAAATGTGGACTTATATAAATGTTTCCATCTCACCTGAGGGCATCGTACTGAGTATCCATTTTTAGACCAATAGGAAAACATACAGTGTACATGCATTTCTCCTGGATGGCCTTGATGGGGGCACAACTGTGCTGTCCGCTCATATTTTATTCAGTTCAGCTCAGTTTGTCTATTTTCAGCTCTGCAGCAGTGGACGAGGACGAGCTGCTTTCTAGAGAAGAGACTGAACAAAAAGCTCTCCTTCACTTAGCGGTCTCTCCGTCGCGCATACAAATCTGCATGTGTGCAGAGAGGCGTCGGAAAAGCGTCATCTTTTAACGGTGTCACAGGTATTTTGATTCTCCGACATCTTCCTGACTGCTCGAGTTTATTACACATAGATGTGGACGGTTTTCTATTTTTAAGCATTAGAAGACGTTCGCTGCCAGAAATAGACACGCAGTCAGCAGTGACGGGGTGTGTTTGTGGTAATGGGGAGCCACAGCCCCCTGTGGGAGGCTCACTGAGTCAGCGGTGGAAGCCTGAATAATTGGGGCCACGCTCCGGGTCTCTGTCATCATTACATTGGCGCACATATTAAATATGCAGCGAGACATTTTGGTCAGCCGTATACACTGTAGGCGAAAGGTCAACTTTGCCGGAGGAGGCGCCATGTGCCAACCGAGATATGCAAACATGCGCTCATGTTTGGGCTCGAAGGGCTGGACTCGAGCTACAGGCATGTTCATTTTCACATGGACACGTATGACTGGGTCTGTAGGAGCCTAAGGGGGTCGAGTTTGACCCTGGTCAACAAAAGGAGTCCAACTAGTAGGGAGTTAAATATTTTAGTCAGAAAAGGCTCTTTTGTAGAGGTTAACTCCATTGACCGGATATGAGAACTGACAAGTGAGTGTGATGTCATCAATAGAAATTCGTGATGACTAGCAGGTACCACCTACCATACTTTTTGGACCAAAAGGTGCACCATTTTTGAGAGAAATTTATTAAGCAAAATACCAGGACCAAAAACTGATTCTTCATCTTGAAAGGCAAATCATAATAACGTAATAGATAACAACAATAGACTGAACATGTACAAGACTGTGGTGAGACCAGCCATGTTGTTTGGACTAGAAACAGTGGGACTGAAGAAAAGACAGGAAGCAGAGCTGGAGGTAGCAGAGATGAAGATGCTGAGGTTCTCTTTGGGAGTGACCAGGATGGATAGGATCAGGAATGAATACATCAGAGGGACAGCACATGTTAGAGGTTTTGGAGAGAAAGTCAGAGAGGCCAGACTGAGATGGTTTGGACATGTTCAGAGGAGAGACAGTGAATATATTGGTAGAAGGATGCTGAGTCTAGAGCTGCCAGGAAAGAGGTCTAGAGGAAGACCAAAGAGGAGGTTTATGGATGCAGTGAAAGAAGACATGAAGGTGGCTGGTGTTAGAGTGGAGGATGCTGAAGACAGGCTTAGATGGAGGAAACTGATTCGCTGTGGCGACCCCTGAAGGGAAAAGCCGAAAGGAAAAGAAGAAGAAGAAGATAACAACAATAGACTGAACATATGCGCACTTCACTAACGTAACACATTGAAGCTTGTTTAGTTTCGTGAAACATCGGAGGAATCTGGTGAATTAGTACAACATTTGAATAATTATTCAAATTACCGTGGAATAAAAACCATGCTACCGTATTTTCTGGAAGCAAGAACTTGTTAAAAAAATGGATCAGAGCAGGAATAGTTTTTCTGACAAATAGAATGACTAAGTAATAGCAGTTTAAGAAAAGTGGATTAGTGCCGTTATCTACGCTTCTTTAGCAGTTCTGAAACACTTAACTAATGTAAAGTGTTGCATATCAGAACAAAGCTGCATTGCTCGTCATCAGTTGGAATTTTGTTAATGTTTGAAGAGTTACTGTAATTTACAGACCGTCTAAATTGGGGCTAAAGCTCTGGTTTTTAAGAGTTAAGAGAAACACTTTAGTCCAAAAAGTGTGTTAGGTTGCCGTTTGTTTGTGTGTCAGAGTGGATTGTTTTCCCATTTTCCCTGAGGCATTTGTGTGTAGGTGTAGCTGCACCAGGGCACTCTTTACACCAACATGACTTCTTTTGGGTGTTGCAAAAACAGAACCCACGCCTTCAGTGGCACAGCTGCAGAGGCCAGATGGAGTTGCTCCGTCACCTGCGCCGCTCCCAAATTTAGAAGTTAACTTCACACAAGATTATGTAACAACACGGCTGCGTTTGTTTCCACAAAGCCACGTCTCTAAGCCCGCATTGCACCTTTCATTTCTGTTGAGCTCGTCCCTGAGACTCTACCAACAAGATGAATCAACGTCCACAAACTGAAGCTTATCTGTGCAGCAGCTTGAGAGTGGTAAGGCAGCCAGATAAACCACCAACAAGATGAGGCTGATGAAACAGCAGAGGTCCAGCAGCGGTAATCAGTCCAAGAGGTTAATTTCCAGAGAGGGAGCTGACAAAAATAATCCACAAGTTGGCCCCACACGGGCAAGGCAGACGGCGGAACCTGGAATCCAGCTGCAGTCATAAACCAGGTCGGACAGGTAGTGGCAGGAGAACACAGACAATCTGGGCAAAAGTGAATTAAAGTGGGGGTGTTATACACCACTGAGGGTAACTATGAGTGATTACAAGCAGGTGTGGGATAATCAACACGACTATAAACAAGTGTGGGAGCATGGCAAGTGTCACCAACAGTAAACAAGTACAAAAAAGAATTTAAAAAGGAGACAAAACCTTTAAAAAAAGATTATTTTTAAAATCAAGAACAAAAAGCTCAACTATGATAATGATAATAGTCTTTCTTAGGGATCAAATTTAGTTTAAATACTCTGGACATCTGAGAAAAAAAATGATATTTTATGCAAAATATCAGAACAAAAGTCAAAGTCTGTTTGTTACATTAAAAAAAGCTAAAATAATTAAAATAATAGATAATAGGCCCTTCATTTGTACACACAATAGTTGTATCTCCTGTTTCCACGGGTTCCAACCTCCATGCCGCAAACCGGAACCGGCTCAGTACCGGGACACGGAGCACACCACTACTATAACCCTAACCAAAACTGGACGCATATCGGTACCGGACGTGGATCGATACCGGTACCACTTCCGGACAAGATACCGGTCACGGACCAGGTTAGGTCAGGGGACTGGAATTGGCCGCGTCCCAGGGTTCGGTACCGCGTCCAACAAAACGACCGGACTGGGTCAGATCCAGTACTCGTCCAGTGCCGGGTTAGGGTACTAAGATAGAGTATTAGTGCGTCAAAATGATGAGTTGGGGGCACCTAAAACGTCAAAAAGTGTCGAGATGGGAATGAGAATGTGTTGGATAGTCAAGTTTAGAAATATCTTCTGTAGAGGATAAATTTGCTTTATTGGTAGTCGGGAGTATCTGATTGTCCAAAATTATTTCTACTCATTGGCTTGTGGGAGAGTGGTCATTTAACACTTCAGTCAAATCTTTGATGCCTGGTGCAGAGCAAGGAGGCACTGCATCCCACTAATACTTGTATATTGGAAGTGCTTTAAAAACAGCCAAACAAAACCAGCTCTAGACGGAAGAACTGGTTGCTTTTGACCGATTGGGACTGAACTGTAAACCAAAACAAATGGCGACCCTGTGAATCTAAATTAAATCAAGTCACTAATACTAACTGATATCAAACTCTTCTAAAAAGAAGCACAACCTTTAGATAAATTGACACTTTGTGTAAAAGACTTTTTGGTGTCTTTTATCTTCTTTGGTATATATATTGTATTTGATGGTTGCACTACCTTTCAAGGCCAAACCATAAGAGCTATCATATGTCACAAAACCCAGTAGTCTCTCTAAACTCATAAAAGTGTTGCCGGCTGGAGTCCAGGCTGCTTTGACTCAGACATGTTGGCACAAAGCTTCGCAAAGCTCGCATAGTAATGAAAGAGAAGACGAATTCCACACTATTTTCTCCATCAATCCTCTTTGGAACAACATGCCGGCTGCTTGTGGCTGATGTATTGTTACTGTGCGTTCTGCAGCAGAGCTCCATTTGTCTCAATCACCAGATACTTCTGTTATCATTCCAGCTCAGTTACTTTTGGGAATGTCACCAGGCACAACAAATGAGTAATACACCACGTATTCATTACACAAATAAAATGTGAGACCTGCATGTGCCAAGCGCCTGTTCTCACAAATGGCTCTTTGGCTGAGTTGGAGACCAGTGGCTCATTTAGCCGTGAAATAATCACCAGCATCACTATTGGTGTGGAGGCTGTTGGCCGGTGGACACAAACAAACAAATGTAGCAGTGTGCTAATTGGGCCGCCATAGTATTGAAAAGTGTCCTCTACTCCCAAGAGGAATGCTTTATTTAAAAAGTGATAGTGGACTCTTAAGGTTATAGTAGACTGATTAACAGCAGATCAGTGACTCGGAGTACAAATTCTACCTCGTACCAAACTGAATTTAGAGGTTCTAATAACAGGATCATTACATTACCGCGGCGAATGTGAGGACACTAAGAGAGAGCATCGTTTTTCCGCATCAGTCACTATCTCGGCACACCGGCTGAATAGATGGTTGTTTATTGCACGGCTCTTCACAGCCATGAACATTAGTGATGGGTTTTTCCCACCGATCGGGCAGGGAAAACAAAGAAGTACTAGATTGCATGCTCATTGTCCGCTCACGGGCCGCACTGCTGGATCCAACGCTTCAATCTAATAAACACATGTCCATATTGATCTTGTCCTCACTCTGGCACAATTTCTTTTGTCTCTCCCTCTGTAAATGCAGTGGAGTTTCATCGTTAAAGCTGTATGGGAAACGGCGCCCAGCAATGTGTGGCGAAAGACTTTAGCACCGAGGCTGTACAGTTACTTAACCGCTGTTGCGTCGGACTTGACATTTCAGATACAAGGTCTGTTTAATTAGCTCCTAGTTAAATTATAATTGACCCAACAGGCAGAATGTTGAAGTTTCAATCCCAGCAACTTCATTAAAATTATTACTAAACAAAGTTTGACCATTAAATTGACAATTTATCTTTGATCCTTGCGGTTGCGTAAATTAATTACGATAATGACATGTTTCCATTGAATGATACGCTTCAGTCCACGAACCAATGGAGCGGTTAGGAAGCATGAGACCTGCCTTCGCTCAGCTTTCAGCTAATAGAAATGTTAGTGAGGTGGCGATAACTGCATGTGATCTGCTGTCATAGTTTCTTCACATATGGTTGTTCAAACCAGTCATGACTAATTATCGAGACGAGCATTAGAAAACTCTGGGATGGGGAAAAAGCCACAATTACATTTTTTTCCCTCTCTATTAGGTAAAAAAATATATGTACAAAAATACAAAGTTTAGCCTAAAATATAAAAGGGGTTTATACAAATATACACCTTGTGTGTCTGAAGCTACATAACCCCTTATTGTAACTGTAAAATCTGTCCAATACAAAAGCCCCAAATATATTATCTGTAAAATTCTATGTAAAGGATATTGGTGTGAAGCATGTAGACTTACAAGGAAACCCAAATGTTTCTGTCAAAGCTGTCATGTTTCAAAAACTATTTCTAATCAGACCCTCCAGGATTTTGCGATGTTGCGATCACAACTATTAACGCAAATTCAAGCAAACCCCACGATTTGTTGCACACCCTGCAACTTTTTATTTTCACCACAACTTTGACCAATCTACCATGACAACATGACGACGTAAACGTTTCCCTTTTTCCACAAGCCGTAATCTCTTTTATTATCACTCTTTCGTCCACTGTGACTTTTTTCTCTTCAAGATGCGCGTGAGCGGTCACCCCGCCGCAGGCGCGCATGCGGCGGGGTAGGGATGCACTGAGCACTGGCAACCACTGGCTGCGAAACGGTTTGTCATGAACCAAGTATGAGAGGAAGATGGAGAGAACACCTGAGAGAACCTCTAAAACTGAGAACATCATTACTGATAGAACAATATGTTAATATGTTAAAAAATGTTGCAGCTTTTGTCACAACTTTTCACCAAAGCTGCCACAACAGTCATAAATATCTGCCGCGAAATCTTGGAGGGTCTGTCTAATGCAATTATGTCATTTACGTTTGTATATATATGTATATAAACGGAATATATATATATATACAGAGTATATATATATATATATATATACGGAATATATATGTATACATATATATCTATAAGGGGTGTCTATTGGTAGGATTGTGGCGATGCGATACATATTATGATACTTATTGCAATATATACCTAGACAGAACTACAGGCAGTATTTTACCTTTAAAAAAAAAAGCGTGACTCAGAAAAAAACTGCCTCAATATTAATGCACCTTTGACATATATAATTCTAAATTACAAGTTACAGAACAATGTTTTTTTTTCTTTTGGCAATTTAAGAGATATTTCATAAACCTTCAAAAATTAAGCGTGTCTTTGAATCATTTTAAACCAAAGCAAGTATCACAAAGCTAAGTATTGCGATATATAACAGAATTGATATTTTATCACACCCCCTATATATATATATATATATATATATATGTATGTGTATACTTATATATATATATAGATATGTGTGTGTGTATACACATATCTACATATATAAGTATGTGTATACACACACATACATGTATATAAATATATTGTTTTTTTGCAATTATTTTGCTACTGTGTTTTTAACACGCCACTCGTCCAATAGAAGTTGGCTTGAGTCAGTTGTATTTAGGTCTCTGAGCCGTTTCTTTTAGATGGAGTAGTTTTAGATGATGTCACCAAAAGTCGTTCCTCTTTTCCTATGAGACGGTTTCCTGAACCCTGACTGCAGTCATTTAGAGAAATCCTTCCCCCATCATTGTAGTGGGGAATGTTTACACACCTTAGTGCTGTAAAAGCAAGAGTCATGCAGCAGCCAATGGGGTGTTAAAGATGGAGAGAAATGATGGGAATTGCCTCGTCGAGAGAACAGTGTGTCTCTCTGAGTCTGAGCAGTGGGACGTGCATCCGAGTGTTTTATAGACGGTTAATCCACATGCTGTCTGCTGGCTGTCTGAGCCTCTAAATGAAAGTCATCGGCTCCTGAAATGTTTTCATTTGAGATAAAAAAGTGGAGAGAGAGGCAAAGTTTTCAGGGCTGATTTCTCATTGAGAGAACCAAATCCTGCCTAGATTTAAAGGTAAACAAAGACTTTTCATTTAAGTTTTTGAGAAAGAACCAAAGATTAATTTGAAATAATTGATGAATAAATTTAGGGTGAGACATTAACCGTTTAACACCGGAGATGTCGCCGTGACACCTATTACAAAGTTTTAGGCACACCGTAACACTTCAACCAATCAATGTAATTCTATTAATTTAGAATTACGTCGATTGGGGAATCGGTCAAACAGTTTTGACAATTCAAGAACATCAATACTGTTGCTAAAGGGTTAATCTTACACTAATGTTACGTTCACACCGCCATCGGCAACTCACATTCAGGCGGACACTTTCAATGAAAAATAGACGTAGACACATTTCGGGCTTCTGGGTTCTGACTCTACGTACAAACCATGGCAATTAAACACATGTTCTAATCCAGGTCCAAATTTGACCAATTTGGGACTCTGATTTGGCAGTGATGTGGTGAGACTCTCTAAACTCAAAATATAGTTGAGTAATCTGATAAACTAAGGCAAGGCAAGGAG
The DNA here is from genome assembly GCF_002922805.2 of Oryzias melastigma. Classification (NCBI taxonomy): domain Eukaryota; kingdom Metazoa; phylum Chordata; class Actinopteri; order Beloniformes; family Adrianichthyidae; genus Oryzias; species Oryzias melastigma. The sequence continues at coordinate 6,705,170 of NC_050529.1, forward strand.
CCTGACAGCGTCACCGCAACATCTCTTGACAAGATTGTAATCCATTGCCACCATTGCGAGGAAACTTGCAAGAAATCGAACCGTTTCCGTTTGTATTCACAAGATTTGCACTACTTTAATGAGGCTCTTCCAACTGTACATGGTGGACATGCGTTAGGACACAGTAGAACAAGAAGAAGCCCCTCCCTGTTTGTCAAGTGTGAACACCATGCGCTAAACACCCATTCAAAGATGCGCGTTAAATGTCTGGTGTTAACATAGCTTAACAATTGACCTTTTTTGCATTAAAATGTCAAGATCAAACATGAAAATGTGTATTAAATTAATAGAGTTTTTTAAACCCTTCCCTAAATAATGTTTTTAATTTTGATAAGATACGGCAAAAATAATTACTGTAGCTTTATAGGCATCTAATCTTTATCTTTATTATTATTTAGCCACAAAAAAGTTAATAACTAAGATTGGAGCCTTGTAGAAACTGTACTTCTGAATCAAGGCGATCTGAACATGAGCAAAGGAAAACCAACAATGTTTTGGATTTGTGATTATACATTTATTAATGAAAGCACAACAATTTTGAAAAAACTTGCATTTATCTGAAAAAAAACCCCAACTTTTTCGCTTGAAGGAGGTGGTTTCTGAGGGTTAAAAAAAAGAAATGTTCGCATAACCTCAATGGACACAATTTTTTTGTATGAAATGAGTCACGTGACCAACAATCGGATACCACACTTTGTTGTACAGTGCTTTGGGTGCTGACATTGTCTGAATAATCACTGGACAGTGGAACATTTCTAAAATGTTGTTAATGTTTTGCCCACATGTGTAATGGAAACACAGTTAGTGTGAGGATAATGGTCCAGAATTTAGTTTTGTCAGTTATGTGTCTTGGTTTTAATCGTTTATGATGTATTTATTTCTTTTAATGTACCGTAGAGTGTTTGGTTTTCAGTGCTTTGTCTTGTCAAAGTTTATGTATTCAGTGTTTTAAAGATTCTGTCACCAAGCCTGGTATGCTACCACCAGTTCCTGACAATATTTTTAATGTAACATATGACTGAACTTTTGCTAATTGATACAAGAATCCAAGAAATACTAAAGTTTAAGCTTAATTTTCTGTATATATGCTCTACATTATCAGAAAAATGTGACAAAAAACACAATTTTCATCAAAGTATGTCTTTAAGGTCAAAGAGAAGTACATTTTTACAAATGAATAGTTTAAAAAAGGTTTACAAGAGGAGCCTAAAACATGAAAATGTGTTTGAGAGGCTAAAAACAAAACCAAAAAAAGAGAAATCTAAGGACTCTCAACCCACCGACAAAGACAGGGACTGAATTAAATCATGTTAAACGCTGCAGTTGCTAATTTTATTTTTCCCTCTCAGTTTTCAGCGTGTGTACTTTCGAGTAAACTCAGAAATCCTGCAGGAATAATGAAGACGAGCGTGTAATCGGCGCTGCATTGTAACAGGTAGCAGCTTAGCCGGCGATGCGGGCTCGCTATGCATTTCCACAAGGTTATATAACACATTATGCTGCTGCGTAGCTGGCGTACGCCATTGCTGCTATTTTTAGAAGCGCTTTGATGGAACAAACGCCGTGGCACAGAGACACAAAAAAACATCAGCAGGCTTGTGAATGTGAGCTTAAAATACACGCTGTGTTTATGGATCTCTGGATTTATCACAGTCAAGCATCAATAGGATGAATCTAGATGGATGGTTATTTAGGTTAAGGCTAGATTTCATGTATGTGTCTTTGAAAAAGTGTAGAGGAACTGGAAGGGCCTGGCGTGACGTTTCCCCCTTTGTTCATTTAAATACCTCAGAGTCCAGACATGGAAAAAATCATTATAGGAAGCAATGTGGCGTGACGGCTTTTTGATTAGCCGGAAAAAGCAGTAAGGGCAGGAATGTTAGGGGCATTAGCGCTCATTCTGCAGAGGTGCTCTGATAGTGTTCCAGCGGCTGATTGCTTTGTTTAGAGCTCTGTCTGCCACCGCGGCTCGGGTCCTGCCCACAGCTGAATTTTAATCGTCCGCATGCGAGCTGTCATCAGCTAAAAAGGGATCTTGAGCTATTTTCATCACAGAAGTCCTGGGATGAACTTTTGACCTCATCAGGGTCTTACCGAAGACCTGGAATCCAATGAGGCAGCTTTGGAAAATCCAGAAATTGAACTCCTAACACACTAAGAGTCTGAATAATGGACGTTTTTGGTATAAAACTCTAACAGTAAGCATATTTACACTGGATTTTGATTAAAACTGCAAAAACAAGTATCAAAAGAACAATAATCCTAGGAAGAAAATCACTAAAATGTAGTAAAGTTATGAGTTTGTTCAGCAACAAATGTTTAAATAACAAGAAATCTTATAAAACACATTAAAAAAGGGGAATAATTAACAAATATGGACATTTTTCAGTTTCATCAGGTTCTGAATTTTTTAAACCTTTTAATTTACTTTCTGATTTTTTTTTTGAACCCCTTGCTTTTCAAATAGCAACATTTTAAGCTCTGAAATATTATTTTCTATCTTAAATATATCAGTGTTTTTAATTTTCAGACTCAACATTTCAATGACCCAAAAATTCAATGGAAAAAAATGCAATACTTTGGCTGGATATCAATGTGCTCTTAGATCAATTAGTTGTTTTCTCCATCAATGTTTTTAATTTCCAGAGTCAACATTTCAATGGCCCAGATATTCAATGGAAAAAAAAAGTATATTTTGATTGGTTGGATGTCAATGTGCTCTTAGATTGACTAGTTGTTCTAATGAGACCGAAAAAGCGAGGTTTGTTTTTTCCATTGAATTTTTGGGCCATTGAAGTGTTAAGTCTCAAAGTTAGGAACACTGAAATTTTTAAGAAGGAAAATGATATTTCAGGGCATAAAATGTTGCTGTTTGAAAATCAAGTGTTAAAAGAAATTTCAGAAAGGAAATTTAAAAGTAAAAAAAAATTAGAATCTGCAGAAAAGCTTCAATGAAATGAAAATTATAAAACTGTATTTTTTAAAGAGTTTGTATGTACCTAATTGTTGCTAATTTCCAATACAAAAACAGCAGGTGTAACAAGTGGAAGTATTGTAATAAAGTTGGCCTATCTTAATAAATTTCCATAAAATTTAAAACTTAGGATATAATTCTGCAGTTTTGTTTTCAAAATAATGTCATTGAATGCAGTCTATTTATTGAACATCTTTAAAATTAAATTATTTTAAGGGTTATTAGAGTCTTAAATCAAGTTTTTCTATCATCAAGAGTTCGTAGCATAAACAGACATCTAGCCCTTTCCAATATAGCATCCTACTTTTCGTACGCAACAAGCTAGCATAGCGACTGTAGCCTATATAACTCATTGGTTGTATTAATGGCACAAACGGTCAAGGAGTTATGCTAGTTTAAGATGTCAAATATTGATTTTGTCACTTGAGTATATACTTCTCCAAACTCTTTTCAAATATTCTAAAACTACAAAACTAAAGAGTTTTCCTTTAAGTTGATGTTAGCATGCTAGCATGCTATTTACAAGCTAGGATCACAGACAAAAACAGCTCCCCTGACTCTTCTTCTTGCTTAAAGTCAGCTAAACGGAACTACATTAAAGGTTTCTTTATGGGCCGTAGAATCCGACAGCGCTAACAGTCATTAAGCGGAAGATATGAGCGAAGAGACAATAATCCAAACCGCCGTATTTCCACGTTTCTCTTTCCATTTCTGTCACGGGAGCCACATGCTATGTCGATTTTACCGCATGCTCGCCATATGCTGAATTAGCTGCCTGCTGTTTAGCATCTCTGCACCCGTCAGCGCGCTATAACTTAACAGTGCTCCCCGAGGTCGGTTCAGCCACTTTATTCTACAGACCAAAAACACACGTTAGAAATATCCTTTTTATGAGAATCCTTAAAACTTTGTTCCCTCAAACTCCTGTCCTAGCCTAAACACAAGGCTTAAGTAGATAAATCTCAATAAGGTCGTATCTCAGCAGCTGTTCCTGTTATGGAAGATGAGATAACTCTATAAACAGACAGCTTTGGGACTCCAGAACTGCGAGCATTTATTTATTTGATTTACGCCTCTAGTGATAGACCGGAATGAGACAGGTGACATCCACGGTTACACACGACGCTGCGAGTCTCTTCTAATATTAATACATCATTCTTAATTGATTCAGCTCCATATGGGAGGTGGTGGTGGGGAGGTTGTGGATCTATACATTTCTAATTATTTAGCACAATCTGAGTGATTAAAAAGGGGCATGACAGATTGGAGCGGCCCGGCAGAGACAGATCGAGAAACAGGAAGGAGCCGGCATCGACGGCAACCCCCCCACCACCGCCACCACCCAAAACCAAGCTGCCTTTCAAGTTATCAGAGCAACTGCAGCGCCGTAGCAACCAAACAGATAAGACTCCCGCTGCGATATCAAACAGCATCAGCAATAAGCAGCTGCCACGAGCAAACACGTTTTTGCAGCCAGCCTGTGCTCCTTGACAAGCGTTGGGGAACGGCTCCGGGCCAGCTCGCCACGTGTGCGAGTGTGTGTGTTTGTGAGTCTGTCGAGGGGCAAATAAATTGCAGATGTCAAGTTGTGCACCAGTTGACTTTCCATCACGAAGACACCACGGGGAAGAACGAATCTCTGCGGATGATGACGTGTTCTATCGCTAGAATATTCAAATGAAGCTCGGATCAACTCTGAGTTAGTCTGATGCTACAGCGTGTGGCGAATGCACTAAACACATATTCTTGAATGTGCTTTCAGTGTTCACACCGGACTGTCACTACCTGATTCTAGTGCATGGACTGTTGGAATGTGGGAGTGATGGAAATCGCTCCAACCTTGCTTCTATTACAGCTATTCCAATAAAGGAAATACTTAATGTCATATAATTCCACAAATCGCAAATCCTCCATGATCAATTTTTCAAATAGTTGGCGCTTCCGTGAAATAAAAAGTACTCCATCCATACGTCACTGACAAATCCAAGCCCCTGATTGGTCAACGCTCGTTCAGTGGTTGTACCTTTTGAACGTAGAGCTCAGTTATTTATTATTTTTATTTTTTGAATTTCATTTAGTAACAACACATAAAGTCAAAATAATAATATATGAACAAAAAAACAGTTAATAAATGAAAAGGAGCAGAAAAAAGAAAACATATATTATCTGCCCCTATTACTAAACCAAATGAAATCAAAATGCATCAAACAAGAAAAAATGATTAGATTATGGCTGTAAAAATGTGCGTAGTGAACGCGTTACATAGACTTTTCATTGAAATTGTTGCTTGTAAATGCAGAATAAAAGACAAAGTCATGATGCTATTTCAACAGATATTTTGCCTTTTTTTAAATAAGGGCTTTAAAGGGGGTAACATGGTCTTTTGAGTCAATGATCTCAACAATAGTCATTTTGTTTACAATTGTCAAAGTATTGACTTATATATCACTTATATACAAATTGGTGCATTCTTAATGCAAATACTCTTATACTCTAGTTTTATTTTTCAAACTTTATTTTTCCAATTTCCTTCATATCCGGTCTAGTTTCTTCTTTCCCTTTGCGTTTATGCTAGCGTTAGCACTACTCGTTTACGTTCTAAGTAGTGCTAACGCTAGCAATCCAAAAAATTTTGACCGCAGACTTGACCATGAATACCATAATACTTGTTGAAATACCTTGTTCCACAGTTAACCATACCGTGAGTAGTGCTAATTAGCATTAGCACAACTCGTCTACGTTCTAAAGCTTTGGAACGTAAATGAGTCTGGCTAATGCTAGCAATCCAAAAAATGTTGACCGCAAACTTGACCACAGTTCACCGTGCTAATTAGCATTAGCATTACTCGTTTACCTTCTGAAGCTTGGAACGTAAACGAGTAGTGCTAATGCTAGCAAACCAAAAAATGTTGACCGCAAACTTGACCATGAATACCATAATACACGTTGTCATACCGCGTTCCACAGTTTACCGTGCTGTGAGTAGTACTGATTAGCATTAGCACTACTCGTTTACGTTACAAGTTTTAAAACGACCGGATATGAAGGGAATTGGAAGACTAAAGTTTAAAAAATAAAAATATAGTATTTTCATTTAAATGTTTCTATTTCGATGTTTGAAGCTTAAAAAAAAAGTGGACCTCTAGTGGTGAACTGATGTAATTGCAGCTCCTCAAGAGCATGTTTGAAGGTTTTTATTTCATAATTTTATGTAATTTCTTTGTACATTTTTGTGAACAAAACAATGAACATTTACTGGATGGAAACCATTTGTCTGTAAAGAGAAGTTGCAGCCCTGCGTTTACCCAGAGGCCCCCTCTCTCAGCTGTTCCTTCAGAGAATATTGATCACCAGCTTTTGTCCCTCCTGTCACCTTCACATATCACGTCTGAGTTCCCATTCTGCACGGTTGCCTCAGCCATGCCGCAGCAATGTGCAGCTTGTTCTGGTTGGCAGAAATACTTTTACTCTTGAAGAAGGACAACACAGCACATAGCTGACGGCGGAAAATTTATCATTCCCCTCATAATACCGGATATGAATCACGCTATCTGCGCTGTCCCCCCCAACGAAGGAATTAGTTAAGAGTTGTGGGGCCGTCCCATTCCTCATCCGTTTCCCCGCGCCCATTTATCTCTGTCTACCTCCGGCTGTTTTTTGGTATAATCCTCGAATTTTGTCTTCAGCACATAGCTGCGAAGAATGTCTTACTTCACAAACAAGACTAAGATTAAGGTTCACAAAGACGCAGACAGCTGGGCTCTTTGTGAGATGAAAATGAGATAATTAGCCAGCGAGGAGATGCTCCTGGATTTTACATTTTTCAGGGGGCGGTTTTGCTCCAGCGTTACGGAGCTCACCTTAAATCGTGTCAAACGTTGCATCAGAACTTTGCTGTACTCCGAGGCACGGACGCGTTTGTCTTATTCTTTGGGGAAGATCCTGTTGCATAGCAACCAAAAGAACATCAGGTGCACAACATGTTCTGGGAGAAGTTAAACACGTGGATCCCTTTTAGCAGAACGGCCACCTGTTGTTGGAGTCTCTACATGTCAATGGCCTCGCGGTAAAGTTACGGCTTTAAAGTTTTAAATATTTAGTGTTAGTGAGTTCAATAAATGTCTGAACTGTTCGGCCCGCAACCTAAAGTGTGTTTTGGATTTTGGCTCTCTGTGCGATTGAGTTTGACGGCCATGTGGTGGAGTGTCTGTCCTCAGACTGGAAGTTGTGAGTTCAAATCCATGGGAAAAATGAGACTCCTGTTTGACAACATTGGGGTTGGATTAGGGAGTTAAACCACCAAATGGTTCCTGTTTCTGCAGCTCCCTCTGGGGAGGAGTCCAGTGCGAAGAGCCAATTTCACACATGTATGTGCGTGAAATCTTTGAATTAAAAAGGTTAATTTATTTTTATAATCTATGTGAACCTCAGCCAAATTTAACTTATCTACATTTAATAAATGCTAATTAAGTAATTCTTACTTAAAAAAATGCTATTTTATTTTTCTTTTTGTCTTCAGCAGTCTTCCACTAGTGGGTTTTGTTATTTTAGTTTGGGGTTGTACCTTGGTAGTCTTAGTTTGCAGGCTTTGTTTATTTGTTTTCTTTAGTTAATGTTACTTGCGCTTATTTCTAACTTCTATAATTTTGACAAAATGTATTTTTATGGAGAGTAAAATATTGAAAGTTATCAAAGGTTTAAGTTGATTTAACTAATTTAAATTTAATAGGTGCTAATTAATTAATCAATCAATCAATTCTTACTTAAAAAAAAAGCTATTTTATTTTTCTTTTATTTTTTTATTTTTTTCCCTCTCTGTCCTCAGCAGTCTTCCACTGCTGGGTTTTGTTATTTTAGTTTGGGGTTTGGTAGTCTTAGTTTGTTGGCTTTGTTTATTTGTTTTCTTCAGGTAGATTTGTTTAGGGGGAGCTGCTGACTCCGACAGTCTACATGTCTGGATCATTATTCTCCGTGACTTATTTTATGTTAGAAAAAGCAGCCACCATGGTTGCAGACCTCTGCATTAGACATATTTTTGAATTTAAAATCTTGTATTTTGGGTGCTTACACCCCCCATAAAGCCCTTTGTTATCAGCCCTTTTACTGCCACACTTTCTTCCTGATCCTCCAAACTGTCTCCCTGACAAATTCCCCCACTTCTCCTTCATTTGCCCCTCCATCCTCTAATCACCCCCACCCCCCTTCCAGCGCCTCTATCTCCTCCCGTCATTACCGAAGCGGCTCTTGTTGCTGATGTCACAGGTGGAGCCTGTGTGTGTGTCAGAATGATATCTCTCTCCTTCACACCGTGCCAATGAGATGATCCACCTTTCCTCCACCGCCACCACCTTGCCGCACACTTCCACTCACATAAAGGAGTCAATTTGTCAGAGATGTCAGGGGTGCTAACGAACAGCCAGCTTGTTGCCATATGCCTGTGTGTGTGTGTGTGTGTGTGTTTGTGTGTGCGACTCCATCAATACCGCTGAGAAAGTCTGATGTGTGTGTTCAAGCTATAGAGGTGGTAAACGTGTTAATTGAGACTCCATGTTCTCTATGTGTGTTTTCGGTGATGACCAGTCTATTTGACAGGCGTTCCAGTCACAGCGGTCGTGTCGCCGGAGTTAATTATTCCCGCCGCTCGGCCATCACACGGAAAAATGACGACCCGCACAAAAAGACTTCAAAACTCTAGTTTTTCCCTTGGATGTATAGATCTCTGTGCTTCAATACCAACGACAGTGACTAATGTGAGAAGGGTTGTTGCTAATTAAAGTGTAGTCCTACATTAATTACCATGAGCCTCAGTATTTAAGGTTTTAATTAAGTGCTATATGATTTGCCTTTAACCCGTCACTTTCCCCAATTTCTTTATAATTAAGGAAGGGTTCACTCAAACGACCTTCGCGGCGTGTTCTAAACGCACCATTCCGCCGCATTTGACACTGACGATTACACCGAACAGTCCCCCCCAATCCAAAGGGTTTCTGGGTAAATTAAACATCTCCCTAATAGCGGCATCGCTTTCCACCTTGTCGTTATCGTCGGAGTCCAGCCGCACTCCAAAGCGCGGGCTTCTGCAGTCATTTCTGCGAGTATCACGCTAATCCCCCCCCCCGTTATCTCACTTAATGCTACGCTGGTTAGCTTAGCGCCAAAGACATTGTTCCCCAAAAGCAGAGGACGGTCGTGTTTCTATCTCGTTTCAGAAGGGGGTAGCAGCTGGAAGTGGTTTATCTCAGCCGGGGAGCCCAGATAAAACGGCGAATTAACCGGTTCAGTTTTTTCCCTCCAATGAGGTTTTTTTTTTTCCTAAAACTAAACTTTCACTTTCATTTTTGTGAAGGAGGATTGAACACAGACCTTTCCCCAAACACTTTCCACCATGTTGAACCTTTTTATGTGTGTCATCCAAAAACTAAAAGTTTAATTCGGTTTTTAAACGTAAAACCCCGGACGATAAGTGAGTATACAGAGTTCCCTCGTTGATCGAAGGATTTACGTTTAAAAAAATAACCTTCATTTATCTCCCACTACTGTCTTTGACATATAATCTAAACTGGTGGTGATGTATTTCAACTATTTTCACCTCAATTTTGAACTTTTTGTTTATTAAAAAACATATATATATATATATAATATATATAATTTTTATGATTACTCCTTTTTTTATTTTATTTTTCTTTATCAATATATATTTAAAAAAATTAAGAAGTAAAACATTTTACTTCTTATTTAGAAAAGAAATAAAAAAAACTTACGTTTTTGGCGTAAAATCCCTAATATTTTAGATCGATTGTAAAAAATTTGTGCAAAATCAGACTGTTTTATTGCACTGTCAACATACTAACCCAAACCTTATTAGAAAAAAATGACTAAGAATAACACATTTGATTTGGTGTCGGGTCTTCAGATGCTAAAAATGCTTAAGTTATCTTTCCAATCATTCACAGCATGTAAACACGTACAATATAAGGAAAAAGACAATAAAAATGTAATATTTATGTGTCCACACTTCAAAAACTGAACCCCAAGGGCTCAAAAAAGACACTTGTTCCAACAAAAATGGTTGTCTTCCCTTAAAAAGTGAAACATTGAATCAATAAATAACATTTCTGTAATTCTTTACACCTAAAATCATTAGTTTTCATCAAATTTATAATTTGAGTTGATGGTTTACTCAACTTAAGAATTTAATTTGATAAAAAACTTTATTTTCAGTTGTAACAAATTGCAGAGATTTTGCTAATTGCCCCAAAGTTTCACTTTTTACAGAGTTACAAGAACAATAACCTTTTCAAGAATTTTCAAAATAATCTTAGTTTAAGAAAACATGTTTTAGTCAATGTATTTTTCCCCTTAAAATAAGAATTATTGGTATTACATTTTTTTATCCTTGTTTAAAAAGTGTTATCAATCAGTTGAGTGTTTTGACTTATTTCTAACTGACCTGTTTGATTGATAGTCTTTTTCTTGTATTTTTTTTCACACCGTTCAGTCTAATTTGGTGTAAAATCACAAATATTTCCGGTAAAATTCCAACATTTTCTCTGAATCAGAAGGTTTTGCTGAACCATCAATGTACAAACTTATAAACCTAAACACTCTAAGAAACAACCGGAGATCAATACTAAAAAAAATAGAACCTTAATAAAGTAATTTGCTCTGTTTTCTGTCTATTAATAACATTAGCAAGAATGTTTTTTAATTGAAAAATAATCTTAGTTTTAAAAAACTATAGTGTCAAGAATTCTCAGTAATTGTCTTAAATCAATGGCAGACCCTGATGTCTAGTTTTTAGAAGTTCTCCTTCCTCCAGTTTGATGTAATGAAGATACGTTGATCATCACATCTCAAGCTTTCAGAAGAAACGTTTCTTGGGCCTCCGCCGCGTCCCTTTTAAGCGCACGACAAGCTAAGCTACATTATTTACACTGGGAGTTTATTTTGGTGGCTAAAAACGACGTGGAGTCTTGGCTGAAGTATTTGGAGCAGAAGTAAGCCATATGTGAGGGGGCGGGGTCAGATCAACAAACGCACGCACTGTCAGGAACGCTGTGCATGCAGCGGAAGTCATATCACTGCTCAGTAATTAAAAGTAGGACATGAAAATACAATGACAAATAGAGAGAGAGGGACTTCCTGGGTACAAAGTAGAAAAAACCTGCTATGAAAAACAAATGGGAACACCAAGTGAGTGAAATGTAAATAAAGCTGAACATGCCTCACAGCAAACTCTCCAGATGCTGGTGATCGCTCCCTGACGTGGGAGGGAGGGGCTTCTGTGGAGAAGGGGTTCTATAGACGAAGGTGTTTAAACGAGACACCAGCAGCTCAGAGTCGATGAAAACGAGGTGTTAAAGCCACATTTATAGACTCCGCTCTTCATTAGCGATGCTCACCATCCTTTTTTATCCCTCCGGATCACATGTTAGAAACCTACAATCACACGAGATCATTGCATTTCTCATTTTTATGGACATGTCCTACAGATTATCCATCACAGACAGTAAACACATCATGCCTTCTACTTTTGTCTAAAACACAAGTGTGACAATATCTGAATAATTTGTGGTGCTCTCTGGGTACTACAACTACAAACAGTAGAGATGCTTGAAGAAAATTGAGCGACCTGACTGATTTTGGTCAAGCATTATGTCCTCATGTGGGAGATGGTTCTTTAAACTGGTTCTTACTAAACTGTAACTTTCGTCGCATCCCAGCCACCAAGGCCAAGTGGAGCCCATATGGTTTAAAATTGGGCAGGAAATGCGGTTCTGGTTGGGTTTGTCCGCAGTTTTTGCGGTTGCCCCACCTGTGCTTGTCCACGCTAGCCAGCCGCCTGGTACACAGCGTAGTGTGCTACTGAGCTTCACTGTGGTAAGCTCCGCTGTATCAAGCTCCACTGTAGAATGCTAGTAAGCTCTGCTGTATCGAGCTAGCAAGGTCCCCTGTATTGAGCTAGCGAGCTCTGATGTAGCAAGCTAGCGAGCTCCATTGTAGTATCCTTGTGAGCTCCGCTATTTCATGCTAGCAAGCTCCACTGTAGCATGCTAGTAAGCTCTGCTGTATCGAGCTAGCGAGCTCCCCTGTGTGGAGCTGGCAAGCTTTGATGTAGCAAACTATCAAGGTCCACTATTGCATGCTAGAGAGTTCTGCTGTATCAAGCTAGCAAGCTCTCCTGTAGCGAGTTCCCTTGTATCAAGCTAGCAAGCTCCGCTGTTGCAAGCTAGCAAACTCCGCTGTAGCATGCTAGCAAGCTATTCTGTATAGAGCTAGCGAGCTCCACTGTAGCAAGCTAGCAAGCTCCGCTGTTGCAATCTAGCAAGCTCCGCTGTAGCATGCTAGCAAGCTATTCTGTATAGAGCTAGCGAGCTCCACTGTATCGCGCTAGCAAGCTCCCCTATATCGAGCTGGCAAGCTCTGATGTAGCAAGCTAGCGAGCTCCATTGTAGTATCCTTGTGAGCTCCGCTATTTCATGCTAGCAAGCTCCGATGTAGCAAGCTAGCAAGCTCCGCTGTAGCATGCTAGCAAGCTCTTCTGTATAGAGCTAGCGAGCTCCCCTGTATTGAGGTAACGAGCTCCATTGTAGCATCCTAGTGAGCTCTGCTGTTTTAGCAAGCTCCAATGTTGAAAGCTGTCAAGTTTCACTGCAACATGCTAATGAACTCCCCTATATCGACCTGGCAAGCTCAGATGTAGCAAGCTAACGAGCTCCACGTATCGAGCTAGCGAGATCCAAAGTAGCATGCTGGTGAGCTCTGCTGTGAGGATCTTGTGATCTGCCCTGTAGCGAGCTAAGCCTACCCACCGAGTGCCCACTTAAGTCTGTGTGGGCAAACACAGATGGGGCCACCACGGAGACTGTGGACAAACTCGTTTGGGGCCCACATTTTCAGCCCACTTTTAACCACATGAGACTTGGACTTGCTGGCTGGGATTTTGTGCCTAGTTTGGGAATCTGGTTGTGTCACATTTTTACATACCTATTCATAACTTCTTCACTATTGGACCATCTGTTTTTTTTCAAAGTAAAGACTTATTTCCTGTAATTGGATTTGTTGAAACAAAAGCTAACGTGTCCTTTGACATATAAAGGTGTGTCTCAGAATCAGGATATGCTTTGAAATCACGGCTACAGAATCTTGACCAGAAACCCACTCTAGTGTCGCCAGGTCTGGACACAACTGGACCTCAAGTCGGTGACATAAGAGTTAGAGTCAAGCTTGTTTTTCTGCAAGTTGGAGAAAGATTTCTTCCAACGTGTGAGTGAAGTGGTTCACCCACGCTCTGAGGAGAAGTCACCTGTCAGTGCTGTCAGAAATGTTTTAAACAAATTGTGCAATTTAGCAGGTGAGGTGAAGATCATACAACACGAACACTTCTGGATTGTCAAGATGTGGTTTGGAGGATAATAAGACACTTGTACCTTATGCATTCCATCAGCTGTCAACCAGATTTCTGTGTCATTTTGGTGTTTTTGTGTGGATGCAGATACAGCAGCGTGGGTAGGTTTGCTTTTTTTCCACATGTGTTGACGAGGCTTAAAAAGAGGAACGCATTCCGAGAGTGGAAAATATTTTCCAAAAAGTTTATATAGGCTGTTGCTAAAGAAATGGATCTGAATATATCTACTTTTATGGGAGGTTTAGATCACTAATCCATTATTCTGTTTAACTTCATTGTATTTTCATGTACGTAGAAACCAAAAAATGTAAAAATTACAACTCATTCCGGTCGACACACGAATGGGTGCATATGACTAAAGCTTAAACGTGGATACAACCAGAGGAAAATTCATTGTCAAAGTCCTGCACTAGAACTTTGGTTTACAGCATATCTGGTGTTTGCCGTTTATTGAAGGTCGACTCACAGAAAGAATAGTGATGCCAAATGGGTTCATTTTGCAGTGAAATTTGGTCAGGAAATGCAGACAACAACACCAGATGAACATTTCCGGATTTATTGAAATGATGAGAACATTAGCATTAGCTCCGATTAGTACTGGATGTGAACGTTCTTCTTCATCAATCTCTGCATTAAAATTCCTCTTCACTTTCATGCAAATAATTTTCCTGGAAAGGATCGTATCTCTCCGTCTTTGCTCAAAAATCAATGTTCAAACCAGTTCTTCTCATTTTTCACTCACTTTCTTTGCACCTCAATCGTCCATCTGCCTGCCATTCTCGAATACGTTTCGGACCCATCCCAGAAACGTCGAGCAGATTCCTCACCAGAATGTTCTTGGATATATTTCACCGCATGAAGTTTAAACGCTAAATCCAACAAATGTTTCTTAACCATCGCTACACAGCACAAATGTCAAAGACACTTAAAGGAGACCGGTCTCTATTAGAGACCAGAATCTAAAGTAAAAAACACCTGTTAGACTTGTATTGGAGACCTGACTCTATCAGAGACCAGAATCTATGGTGGCGAACACCTGTTAGACTTATATCAGAGACCGGCCTCTATTGGAGACCAGAATCTAAAGAGGCGAACACCTGTTAGACTTATATCAGGACCGGAATCTAAAGTGGCGAACACCTGTTAGACTTATATCAGAGACCGGCCTCTATCAGAGACCGGCCTCTATTAGAGACCAGAATCTAAAGTGCCGAACACCTGTTAGACCTATATCAGAGACCGGCCTCTATTAGAGACCAGAATCTATAGTGGCTAACACCTGTTAGACTTGTATCAGAGACCGGCCTCTATTGGAGACCAGAATCTAAAGTAAAAAACACCTGTTAGACTTGTATTGGAGACCATTGTCTATTGAAGACCAGCCAATATTGGAAGATATACAGTATGAACAATCAGTTCTACAAATACTTCAGGAAACGCACATAGGACAAATGCACTTTTCTTTTCCAGTAGGGCTCAAGGGAATGCCAAGACACACCTGTGCTCCAGTAGATTGGCCAGGAACTTTCCTCTATGATGCTCCATGGGCCTGGACAACCCAAAACCCACAATACGCGTATGGGCCAACCCAAACATGGGGCATTTGACTATCCAATAGCAAAAGTTGGGTTTTGAAACAATAATTCAACGTCAAAGCAAATTTTAACACATCTTTTCTAATCCTAATCGTGAAAGACAAAAAACTGTTGTCTTATATTTCTAATCTTATATTACTATAGTTGGTTACGTCATATTCAGTCTCATTGACTATGATGTCCAAGAGTAGATGTTAACTGGAGATCTTTGAATTCCTCCATAAAGCTACAAACCATAAGAGCCTTTAGGGTTTTTCACCAGCCACCGCCCATGCTCTGTTAGCTGGCCACAGTCTGTAAGCAGGTGCCGACGTGGTCGAGCCGAAGTCACGCGCCAGATCAAGCACCACTTTTCTGCATTCTGCTCGCCGCTGCCCAGCCTTAATTATTATTGGCTGCTGTAATTAATTGCAGCGCCTCAAAGTGGCCGGGAGCCACAATCTGGGCCGACTCCGGCGGGGTTTTCAAACGCCGTAGAGACTGGATGACTCTGTCCACGAAGCTCACAGGAGGAGGCTGTAGATGACGAGTCTGATTTATTTTAGTTTATATACAAAATGATTTAGCTAATACATTAAATTGGCAGTTTAAACTGGGCAGGACTCAACGTTTATAGTCAGTAGTTGTGCCTTCCGTTGGCCTGAAGGGGCAATTATTCTTATCAGGGGCTGTAAAGATTATGGGTTTACGAGCAGGAGATTTGTCCTGTGCTTGTGGTCAGAGCGCTGTCCGCTCGCACATCGTTGCCAGGACTTAGATCAGACCACGGAATATATCTGAAATTGCACCCAGGGGGGTGAGGAGAAGGAGTCAAAACAAAAAGAAGTTTGAGGAAAAAAAAAAGGTTTGCGTCATCGCTCCTAAACGGATTAACGCTCTTACTTGTTTTTCATTCCTAACCCCCCTAATTGAAATGATGGTGGTGGGGGCCTGCGAGGGGCTTTCAAAACAACCGCACCACCTCCTGCATGTTTCATGAGGCCACACTGACGAAATAAGCAAAGAGTGATAGCCCCCCAAAAGTCTGGAGGGAACAAAGGGAGCAAAACAAATGAGAGTAACCTCCATTTTTTTCCTATTTCACCACATGCAAATGGAGCATCTTAAGTTGCAATTCGCTGCCGGCGCGTGCATCTTCACTTCTGGCGGCCCTCTGACGCCGGGCAGAGGGAGGCTCTCAGGGCCCGCACTTCCTCGTCTTTCAGCTGCCGGGAGCTGCCTTTCTTTGAGGGCACCTCATTATTTTCTTGGCCGCCGACGGGCAAAGACTCTGCACGTCCTTTGATGCGGAGATGGAGAGAAAAGAGAGGAAAAAAAGAAGGGATGTGGCAACAGCATTCGGCGCCCCCACTGCGCCGCGGCACACGGCCGAGATGCTTCAAACGTGCTGGTGCAGGAGCGGCAAGAGGAGGGAGGAAAAGGGAGATGCAAGGAAACAGATTATAGGATGGTACCACTGCACCAGGCCAACTGATGGATTCAGAGAGTGGGGAATGCCATCAAAGAGAGAGGAGAGTGTTCAAGAAGGACAAAAAGAAACTTCTGGTAGGCTTTTATACCCCGCATGAGCCCAGAAGAGACTGTCTTCTGCTTCCAGCAAACCTCATTCAGTCATTCATACTTCAGGTATTTAAGATCTCACTGTAGTTTTTTGCCACATGCCAAGGTAAATGAGACTAACCCGGGAGTTTGAAACCTGCGGCTCCAGATCAACATGTGGCTCTTTGGCCAAACATAAAATAAGTCATGGAGACTCCTGACCCAGCCATGTTGACTGTCAGAGTCAGCAGCTCCCCCTAACCAAAACTAGCTAAAGAAAACAAATAAACAAAGCCTGCAAA
Source organism: Oryzias melastigma (assembly GCF_002922805.2). Classification (NCBI taxonomy): domain Eukaryota; kingdom Metazoa; phylum Chordata; class Actinopteri; order Beloniformes; family Adrianichthyidae; genus Oryzias; species Oryzias melastigma. The sequence goes on from NC_050529.1 coordinate 6,722,027, forward strand.
CTAAGACTACCAAACCACAAACTAAAATAACAAAACCCAGCAGTGTAAGACTGTTGAGGACAAAGAGGAGAAAAAAAACAAAAGAAAAAAAGAAATAAAAGAAGAGTAAAATGGTATTTTTTTTAAAGTAAGGATTACTTAGTTAGCATTTATTTATTTTAGATTAGTTAAATGTATAAATTGATAGCTGAGGTGCACATAGATGATAAACTATGTAGGTTTTTACATCCTGTTGACCTGAAGACGTCTTATTTGATCAACTCTACCTCCAGAATGCACTGAGATGATCCTGTTTGGCACAGAGAATGTTATTTTGAAAAAAAAAGAAATTACATTTTGAGAGATGCTAGGTTCTTTTTATATTGTTTGTGCCAAAAAACAGATATAATTCATATTTATTATTTAAAAAAAGGTAATGAATGGAAATCCAAATTTCTTAAAGGCTAAAGTAAGACTATGTGGCCCTTTCTATGTTTTGATCAGTAGAAATTGAGCGAAATTAAAAAAAAATAAAAAAATGTGTTTTACATTTAAAAAAAAAACTGTCCACATTTTCATCATCCGAACACAATGGATTCATAGACGTCTTAAAAGGCTGGTATTGATTAGGTAATCACTTTATGAAATCCGGACGTCATATCCACCAATAAGAATAAAAAAATAAAGTGAGCATTGTGTTCAAATTGCTTTTAAAATCCAGGGCACTAGATAGTCCCGCACTAGTTAGTTTTTTACAAGTTAGGGATTACGGAGGGAATTTGAACATAGTGTCAATGATGACAGCTATGTTAGCGTGCAGCTTCTAGCGCTTGGAAAATACACAAAATCAGTTTAATAACTTTAAAACAAAAAGTTAATACTTACACTTAAATGTAAACTTCTATGCTTCAGAGCACACCCACATGAAGCAATGAGTCTCTCCTCTGACTCAGAACACTGTCACGACGGAGGGATACCCTTAAAAAATCTACTTTGGACACCCCTACCCCTACAAATGTCCTTACAATTGGAGGGAAGAACAATAGGGGTAGGGGAAGAATTCGGAGTCGGCCTTCAACACATGGGCGCATGGCAGAAACCAGAGGTCGACTGCTCTATCTATGAACCTTGGCCAGAAAACTTTAGTTTTTCATATCTGTGCAAAGCTTCTTCTCTTTGCATCAGAATCTACTTTACTACCGTAAAGTGTTGCATATCAACAAAAACTCTCTTTTCTCCCCTTTAGAATTTATTGGAATTACATTAATGATTTAAATACTTCAGTACTTTAAAGGCTTGGATATCAGTGCAAAACTGCTTTTTTGCATTTCAGAATCTGTTGGTAATATGTATATTTTGCAAACAATTCAAGAGTTATGTTAATTTTTTATAACGTCCACACTTGGCACTAAGACACCGGTGTTAAAGGGTGATTAAAACATGTCAGTCAATAACTGGTAAGAATGTTGCTGAAATTTACTCTCAAATCTTTGAAAAAATCCTGAGCGTTAAGCTCATTTTTAAAAGGTCAATGTCAGGATGAGCTGCTACAACTCTTAAAATCCACGAGGATCAAATTTCCCCCCAAAACTTCTATTATCAAATGTATGCACAGCTGTTTACAGCTAAGAATCAGCCAAAAAACCTCTAGGATCAGAATGAAGGGGGAGATCAGCCAAGCGCGCTCCTCTCTGCCAAAAGGCCTCAACCACTTCAACCATCTCCAGCCGATCAGCCAGGCGTGATTGATCACTCAGCTGATGCCCGTCAGCGGACGGCGCTCTGCTGCCGTTAGGAGGGACAGGTGATGGTTAGCCTCGGTGACCCCAAAAAGGAGAAGCTCAAGGGCAAAGAAGAAAAACTCTATGACAGGGGGAACTTTTCCAAAAAAGTAGAACTTCAATAATGCACTTTGTTTCAAATGTTCCCAACCAGCCATTAATATTCAAGCATTGATTTAAATGCTGCAGCTTTTGTTTACACATATATTAAGCATTGCAGAGATGATATAAAGTGTGATGTATAAGCAGATGCTTGAGTGGATGCCGTTAAAGCCCTGGCTTTGCCGCTGTAAAGCGGGCTTGAACAACGTTCTGACGGGTCGGCGTGTTGACGTTTGGTTGACGCCAAATGTTTAATGCTAGCTGCAGGTTGTGAGATTTATCTGCTTCCCACACTCCCTCCTTGACTTTGGGACGATGCATCACAAACGTCCACACCGCAACGGAATGAACTCGACAAGGGTGGAAAACAGAGGCAGCCGCTTGTTTGGGAGGCAGACAATCGCACAAATCAGCTGCTCAGGCGTCTCGCTGGCCATCTGTCAGCAACAACTAGATCAGAGTGGCAGGTCTCCAAGCCCTCCCTCTCGCTCTCGGCCTCGCCACTCTCGGCGGCATTCATCTTCATGTGCGGCGAGCTCGCCGCTGCTTCATCGCTGGTCTTTAGCAGCCCAATGAGGATGACTTCATCCTTCAGTATGCAGATCCCTCACGTTTGTCTTTTCCATCACAACATTCCCATTTAGACCAATTTCTGACTTGATTATTTCAGCATCATGCATGTTTAAGATGATTTCCACTCTTAATTCATTCGAGCCTTCACGAGGATTCACAGCTACGCTTATACTGCTGATATAAAGAGGATATTTTTAGAACTCCACCGCGTTAAAGTTTAAACAGTTTCGTAGGTTTCCTGCAGTGATCGCTGGCACAGCTGTTTGTCAAAGTTTCACAGATAAAATTCTAACATTAGCATTTATGCAGGCTCTGGAAATACCTCCAAACGTTGACTTTTTCATGTTATATGCGTTTGAAGACATGTACAAATGAAATTAAATTATCATCCGGGTAAACATCCATCCATTCTCTAAAACCATTCAATTGATTTTGGGGTTGCTGGAGCCTATCCTTGCTACTGTTGGGTAAAGGTGGGGTACTCCCTGAACAGGTCACCAGCAGGGCCACACAACCACACTGCCACATTCAAACCTTGGGGCAATTTAGACACATAAATGTACCGACGAAGCATGTTTTTAGACGGTTGGAGAAAACCGTTGCACGTACTGGGAGAACATGGAACAGAGGGGGGGGGTATCGGGTGTCAGAAAAAAAACATTTTCTCATTGATTCACGTTATAAAGTACTGAATAGCAGGTGGGTGGATTTAAAAACTCTCACTTTTACTTTGTCCTATCAATTATTCAATTTTTGACAAGTTGTTAACATTCTCGTTCCCAGGTCGTCACATTTTGACGTTTGGCTAAGGGCCCCCCCGGCGTCAAAACAAAGTTTTGGTTGTCCCTAACTCGTCGTTTTTGATGTGCTGTTGGTTCCCATTAAATCATGGGTCCTAACCTCCAAACCGGAAACCGATTCAGGTCCGGTACCACATCTGGGACCGGTTTACGTCGGATACCGCATCTGGTACCGGGTCGGGTCTGGTATCACATTTGGTAATGCATCCAGTATCACATCCAGTGCCGAGTTAGGGTAATCTAACCAGGTACCGGTTCGCGTCCAGTACCACATTCAGGCCTGGTTTGCGTCAGGTACCATGTCTTCTGGTATTGCATTTGGTTACCGCGTCCAATATCTGATCCAGTACCTGGTTAGGGTACCCACCCAGTACCACGTCCGGGTCCAGTTTGCGTTGACTGGGTCGGATCCAGTATTGCATCTGGTACTGCGTTCGGTATTGTGTCCAATTTCGCGTCCGGTGCCAATTTAGGGTACCGGTACTTGGTTAGGGTCACATCCTGATGACCAGTCAGCATGCAGGACTGTGTTCGGTACCGCTTTCTGAGGGTTGCAGACCCTTGATTTTACGAACAGCCAACACATCAAAAAATAATGAGTTGAGGATAACACCAAAAATCTCAAAAAGTGACGTGGAGGTGTCCTTAAAACATCCACAAGCCACAGCCAATTCAATTTAATTTAATTTTTCAGAATTGCATTTAGGTCTCCACCTTGTGGAATGTTGTGATATGTGGTCATAGCCTTAGTATGTACTTGTGAACATAGTATAACAAACACCACTGCATATTTTTTGGACCGTTGGAGGAAACCAGAGCGCCCGGATAAAACCCAGCCTGCTAAACATTTTTCTTTATTATTGGAGACGACTAAGCAGCATTGAAAAGCAACCATTTAAATTCCTAATTTGGATCAAACTCTCTAATTAGCTTGTTTACGTCTTAATTTCTACCTTCTGTAGAGATAAGGTGGCACTTCAGTTGGAAAATTGCAGCTTTGTTTCCGTTTGCACAACGGTGTAATCTTCCCCGTCAATATTTGAACGGCAAACACCTTCCCTGCATCAGGTTTCGGTTTATTTTCAGAACCTAAAGGCTGCAGGAAGAATCTGAAGAGCGTGATTTTTTATTTTTTTCCAGCAGCTCTGTTCCTCCACTCTGCCCTACGAATGCAGTGCAGCAAGATTCAGTATCTGTGCCTCAGGTTGCCTTTGGCCACGCCGTCCTCATTGGTGCAGCGGTGTCCTACTCACCCACTTTCAAATGTCACCCTCCTTTTAATCTTGGCAGTAGGTCTTGGTCCAGATCTTTGATGCGTTTCTGGTGGTGAAGGCTCCTTTTCGCTCAGCTGTATTCTCCTCACAGGGATGGAGCAGATGCTGTCAGCTAGAATTTTACAACGGTTGCTGTGTATTCCTGAAAATTCAGTTTTCTTCTTAGAAATAGTCCAAGAATTAATTTAAGAATAGTTCAATAAATATTCCAAGAAATATTCCTAGAAATAGTCCAAGAAGTTGTCTAAGAAATAGTCTAAAAAATAGTTCAATAATAGTCCAAGAAATAGTCTTAGAAATAGTCTAAAATAGTCCAAAAATAGTTCAGGAAATGGTCTAAGAAATAGTCCAAGAAATACTCTAAGAAGTAGTCCAAGAAGTAGTCCAAGAAGTAGTCCAAGAAATTGTCCAAGAAATGGTCCAGGAAATAGTTAAAGAAATACTCAAAGAAGTAGTCCAAGAAGTAGTCCAAGAAATAGTCTAAGAAGTAGTCTAAGAAGTAGTCCAAGAAATAGTCTTAAGATATAGTCCAAGAAATAGTCCAAGAAATGGTCCAGGAAATAATTCAAGAAATGGTCTAGGAAATAGTCCAAGAAATGGTCCAGGAAATAGTCCAAAAAAAATTCAGGAAATGGTCTAAGACATAGTCCAAGAAATACTCTAAGAAGTAGTCCAAGAAGTAGTCCAAGAAATTGTCCAAGGAATGGTCCAGGAAATAGTTAAAGAAATAGTCCAAGAAGTAGTCCAAGAAGTAGTCCAAGAAATAGTCTAAGAAATAGTCTAAGAAATAGTCCAAGAAGTAGTCCAAGAAGTAGTCCAAGAAGTAGTCCAAGAAGTAGTCCAAGAAATAGTCCAAGAAGTAGTCCAAGAAATAGTCCAAGAAGTAGTCCAAGAAATAGTCTAAGAAGTAGTCCAAGAAATAGTCTTAAGATATAGTCCAAGAAAAAGTCCAAGAAATGGTCCAGGAAATAGTCCAAGAAATAGTCCAGGAAACAGTCCAAGAAATAGTCCAGATAATAGTCCAAAATAAGCAAAAAATCTGCAATCCTTCTGTGTGCATCATACATTTTTCCAAAATTACATTTTATGATTTAATCTAAGCACCTATAGTGTCTTTAAGCTTCACTTCAATAGGATTTCCAGCCATTTTGATATTTTCTCTGCTAAAGTTGCTTTTTGAAGCTGTTTTTCCAAAACAATCAATGCATCTTGTTAATTAAGGTACAAAAAGTGTTAATTAGGAAGTATTTTATGGCCAAATTGTGCTAATTTGGAACAGATTTGCATGAAAAAATGATTTTAATTACTTTATTCTTAAATCAAAATGAAATTTTTAATGTTTTCTTGACAAATCATTGGCTAGTAAGTGAAGGCAGCTGGGAGGGGCTGCTGTGAAAACCCTGGGAGGTTTTTGTTCCGTGCTGGTGTTCATTAAACATGAATGTTTGACATGTTTCCCTGCTTCCACACACCTGATCCGGCTCAGCAGAGGTATGAGGAACGCCATCACCAGCACGGGAAAACACAGATCTCTGCTGAGAGAGAATATTTAAGATGACGCGTGCCTCGTGTTAGTATGCACACTTCTGTTAGTCTCTTAATTTAAAAAAATAGCTGCAGGCGTCTGAAGACTCACTAAATATTGACAGAAAATCAAGATGTTGGAAACCCTTGAAATTAGGTTGAAACTAAGGAAAAATCTGCATGTTTAACCCCTTAAAGACCCACTCTGGTTAGTGGACTACATGTATAAAGAACATTTCTTTATTCTGAAACAGAAAAAAAATAAAAATCAGTTTGAAAAAGATTGTATAATTTGTTACGTAGAAACCACAAGTTCCATTCTACTAGAACCATGAACGTCTTTGTTTTCCTCGTCTGAGCGTCCATCAAAACTGTATGGTGGGATAGTATGGGCTCTAAACAAGGCCATAAAGATTCACAACCACAACTATATGTTCGCACATAAATCAAGTTTTATCAAACCACAAAATAGATCTGCCCAAAAAAAATTAGGTTTGCAAATGTGCTAAAAAGGATTAAAAAAATACTTTGTGAAAACATTTCTACGTTTTGTTTTTTTTTAATTTAAAGTTTGCGGCGGGCGGAACAGCAGGAAGCCACCGACTTTTTCATTGGACATTTTGATATGTGGCCGTCCAATCATAAAGACGTATAAAGACAGGGACAGACGGGCAGGTTTATTTTGCAATATAATTAAACTTGATTTATGTGCAAACATTCAATTGCAGTTGCCGATCTTTATGACCTTATTTTGAGCCCATATGGATAGCCGTTGGACCGGTAACGTTAGCTTAGGCGTTTGTACGTTTGTAAACAGAGAGCTATCAGTTATGGGCGATGGGAAGGGGGGTGGGGCTGCACCATTCCAACTGCCTCACCCAAAACTCAGAGGTGAATTTCTAATAAATTCCTGCCGTTCTGCAGAAACTATGTCCTACACTGTAAAAAGTGAAACGTTGAATCAATTGACAAAAGCTCTGTGTTCAACATGTTTTGTTTTCTTTAAGTTACACTTTTGGGTTGATGGATTACTCAACTCAAAAATTTAATTTGATAAAAACAAAAATTTTTAAATGAAATAAATGACAGAGCTTTTGTTAATTGATCCAGTGTTTTACTTATTACAATGTAGAAAACAACATTTTTTTTTTTAATTTTGGCTAAAAACGGCAGTCGTACATTAAAGACCTCTGGGAACGCATTGAAAATAGATCAAAGGATGATCGGAGTGGGACTCAGTATTGATGTTCCTTGAACTAGCGTAGCCTTTCAACGCAATTAATTCCAACGGATACTGCAGCGGAGAAAAGCCGCTTCGCGTTGATATGCTACACTTTACGGTAGTAAGGTCTTTTATTAAAATTTCTTTACTTTGTTTTTTTATACCTTTTTCTTAGGCCTTGTACTCCTTGTACCTTGGTCATTTGTGCAGTACATTTCACTACATATTATATACTGTATACATGTATTCGACCAACAACATATTAATTCAATTCTGACTCAAAGCATTCCTTTTCTTTTACTGCTTTTCTTTGCATCAGAATCCATGGGAAGTCCATTAATTGTGGAATTGGTTGAAGACTTACGCTAGCTTGAAGAGTGTGTGTTATCTGGTGCTAAAGGGTTGGGAAAGAAACCAAAATGGTGGCCTCAATTCCTCAAATTGATTATACTTGAAGAAACATTCCATTTGATCCCTTGAAGACCTGAGATATCGCCGGCGACACACAAACTACTGCGACTCTAAACGGTTAAGCAAGTAACCGATTCTGACACAGGAAAAAAAAAAGCTTTACGTTGAAATTCAATACTTAACCAGGGAAGGGTAGTGTTTGGATTTTATTTGGTACCAAATAGTTCGACTCCGGTGCTCTAAAATGGGAAATAAGTGCAACAATTTTCTAAAAACATTTAAATATGACAAAGCCGCATTGCACTTGTGCGGCTAAGATGTTTTATTTCATTCTTTCTGACGGTCCCTACAGCAGCTGTTTTCAACCACCGTTAATCGCCATGGCAACAGCCTTTTTTCTGAGCATCGTACACTTACGATTTTATCCATCAGCTCGCTTAATTAGAATCTTTTGCTATAGAGTTTAGCCAAACTTTCACTCTCTTCGTCATTCTGCCTGAAGCCCCACCCTCATACCCACACACATTTGTATAGGAGACGCCCACAATTGGTTGAAAGGTCAAATGATTGGCTGGAATTTTACAACTAGATAGAATTGAAGTGATTGAAACATCTGAAACAAAGGATCAAAATCTGTATTTTTATCCCATACAAACTTTACACCGAGTTTTGGTGATTGTGGTCGTGGAAAAGTTGAAAAATTCAGAAATGTCAACACTTGAGCTGCAGCTTTGGTGTCAAAAAAATGTCAAGCACTTTACGTCCATCACTTTAGCCTAAATGCATTTACAGATTCAGATCAATTTGATCCGACATAGATTTCTAGCTTTTTCTTCTCTACTGTGGAAAAAGAAAAATATTTTCCTGTAATTTAGTTGGCAGTAAAAATCTCTAAAAGGTTTAAAGCTCAGCTCGTGTCTCCTCTTTACTATGACATCACCCACCGCGCTGCGATGCAAGGTCAAAACCACTTAGAAGACGGTAAAATATTTATGATATATTGAACACTTTTAATAGCTCTGCTTTCAGCCAACTTTAGCTTTACCGCACCCGGGCGGCGTCCTCCGGCCCGCGGGGATTCGTTCCATGGAAACGTCGGCCGACGCCGTCCTCTACGTCTCCCAGCTCTGGAGGATGGGGGCGGGGCATGTCAGGAGTGGGAGGATTTATTAGGTTGGAATCAGAGCGAGATGGCGAGGCTGTGCCAGTTCACGGAAAATGAAGAGATGCTCATCCTCTCTGGGTGAGAGGAAAGCCGTCCAGAGTGTTTCACCAGACGAGCCAGACGAAGTGACGGGCTGCGCCGAGCTGTTTGTGTGCGGCGTCAAAGCTGCGCCGTCAGCCTGTGATTAATCTACCACTGCGTGTCTAATTACAACCAGCGGCCCTCTGTTTCCCGCCGAAGACGACCCACGCCGGAAACTCCGCTCCCAATGCAAATTAAAGCCTGTAAATATTTGCTTTTAACTCTCTCAGACACATTGTTTCCAATTTTGCGCTTCAGTGACTCGCAACCTGAACATCCCCTCCTTCACACAGATTTCCGTTACTGTACCGCCAACAAAGCAGTGACAGCTCCCACTCTCCCCTCTGCGGCGGTCTCCTCCCGTCGGTGGTGTAGCTAACAGTCCATTGTTTTCTGCTGTTCAGCCTCCCAAGCAGAATGAATGATGTCTGCCGGAGCCGGCCAGACAATCAACTATTCATCCAAACACAATAAAATGGGTCGTACTCGAAGGGTTTCTCTGAACGTGTTCTGCCGGTGAAACGTGTAAATGTGCAGAAGAACTGAAACGCTTTGTAGAGCCACACCTCAGCAAAAGACAAACAAACTGAAATCTATATTATATAATATATTAGGGGGTGTTTTGGTAAGTGTATGGAGATACGATATGTATTGTGAGTCACGTCTCATGATACGACAAATATCGCGATATAAGCCACAACTGCACCAGAACAATTAAAATTTTTTTTAAAGAGTATGACTTAGAAAACTCTACCTGAATATTTAAAAACAACACATACTCATTCCCAAGTCTTCATATTTTGATGAACGGTTAAGGTCAAAAATTGACGTTTTGGGTTTTTCACTTAAATCAAGGCTCACCAACCTCCGGGATGCAAACCGGTACCAGGACGTGGACCGCACCAGTATCCTAACCCTAACCTTAACCCGGTACCAGACACGATCCTAGGTACCGTGCCTGGTGCCAGTACCGTTTCGTGTCCTGTACTAGATGTGGATTGATACCAGTCCCAGATGCAGCACCAGTACCTGATGCAGATCAGCATTGGTACCAGACTTGGATCGGTACTGGTACCAGACTTGGATCGGTACCGGAGGTGGATTAATACTGTTCCGGATGTGATACCGCTAACAGACACAGATCTGTACTGGATGCAGATCACTGCAACTGTATCTCATTTTGGCTACAAGTTGCTTTTACCCAAGCAAATTCATCAAGTTTTTCCTTTAGTAAATTAAAAAATATTTTTTCTTAATTAGTTATTTTTCAATAGTTAAATAAATAGTTATAGCATACTTTTGTAAAATGATATTTAGCAGAAATATTTATTTTAAAGAATACTTCTCAGTACCATAATAGATAACGAGAAACATGCATTAAAATCATGTTAAAGCCACCAAAATAGCTTACTTTACATTAATTATATGTCTTAATTTGATTTTTTTTTATTTAATAACTATTTGTTTGTTAATGATACATTTAACGATTTTACAATGTTTAAATGAAAAAATATTTGTTTTCTACAGTTTGCCTAAATTACAATAAGATACAAATTTCTTAAACACTGGATCACTTCAATAGGCATTAATTAAATATTTCTAGGTATATTTTGTCATTTTTTGTGATTATGTTTGCTGTTGTTATTGTACTTATAGGTAAGGTTTTTTTTTTGTACGTATTTTGGCACATTTTGTCCTCCGTACCTTCAGGAAGAAGCAGATCTAGCCTCTGTGTGTAACTACCATGAGATTATATAGATAAAGGAACCACTTTATCCCTGGAGGCTCTTTGATTCATAAAAACAAACTGCCTTCCTGTGAAGATTAATGGAACTAAAACACATCATTAAGTACATAGTGATGCATGCAGGACAATGAACTGATCTGATAGTTTTGCAGATGTAGTTTTTCTATGACTTTGCATAAAAGCATTAATATAACCCTGTAAAATACCTAATTTCTTCCTAATTTTTAAATATTAGAACCTTAAAATCACAAAACGTTTCTTGATATATTTGCAAAAAACTGAAACCAGAATGAGAAGTTTTGTAAAGTTCTGGCAAAAGTTGGTGATTTTCTACAATATGTTGCTACAGACTTTGGATTTCCGTACTTTATCACATTCCCTCTTGTCAAAAATGGTTTTAGATCTCAGCTGGTGTAAGGTAAGGGCTCCACCATAAAATGTGCTCTTGTGAAATCGTACAAACATGCTGGTCCGTCTAAATTAGCCATCCTATCCTGATGCTTCCTCCCTTCAGCTTAGTGTGTGATCTCCGCTCGGCCTCCTTTTACACACAAACACAGAGAGACAGGAGGATAAAAATAACAAAAATGAAAGATTAACCGCAGCCAAAGCGACCGCTGACCTGCCTGCCGGCTCTTTCCCTTTCAGATCCCACACAGAGTCTGTCAGCTGGATAGCAAACACACACATGCGTGTGTACACCTCCATTCTGGCATTAATGCGGCATCTGCTGAGGTGAAACTGTCCTTTTTTTCCCATCCCGCTCTGCTGTGGCCTCTCAAACACAACAAACGCGCTTCCCGCTCCAGTGGTTGTAAAATCAGTTGAATGATCACATCACTGATCGGATTCCTCCCGCCGTAACCTTTGACAGCTTCCTCTGCAAAGGTGAGAACAAGCCAGACTCCAAGCGTTAATGAGTGCCACGTGTTTTTGGAGCTTTATATTTCAATTAGTTCAAGATTTGATTCACTTTTGACATAACGGAGTTCTGAGGGAGCGACTTGATGCTGAACCTTCACTTGTTCTGACAGGCCAGCCGGGGAGGTGGTAAGCAATTACCCCGGAGATTCTGCTGCCGTGTTGGAGTAGGGTTGGCTGGAATTGGTATTAGTGGTTGTGAGATTGTGCTTGGTAAGCTCTCGGGCAGAACGGTGATGGATGCGATAGTGGGACTGTGATTCTGGAGCTGATTTTGTGAAGGTCTAAAAAGTGGAGGAAAGTCTTTAGCCGAAGGAGATGTTGACATGTGATGGGAGATGAGTCTCTATTACAAGCTCTGACTGTCGTGGAACGACGGCTTTCTCTCTCGGTTTCACTTCAAACCTTTGTCTTTTTGGGAAAAAGTTTGTTTAGGAGACGATAGAAAAACTGTTTAGAGGAAAAAATATCATTTTTTTTAGCCTCTTGTGACAGGAAACACATTTATTTGACATATTCAAGGTGAAAAAAAAAGTTTTTTAGGCTATTTTGGAGTTTTGCTAATACCTAGCTACATGCTACCTTTTTTGGCTACTTTAGTAACTATCGGGTTCTTAACGCTGATTTGGAGATGGTTAAGATTTTAGTTTTATGCTAGTTGTTTAGGCTAAGTTAGGCACTTTTTTCCGGTTTTTATGCAAAATTTGGAGTTTAGCTAAGATTCCAGCACTATGCTAGCTGTTCAGGCTAAAATATTATTTTTTTGTTTCATTTTCTTAGGCTAATTTGGAGTTCAGCTAATATTTCAGCACTATGCTAGCTGTTCAGGCTAAGTTAAACTTTTTTCAGTTTTTTAAGCTAATTTGGAGTTTAGCTAAAATTTTAGGGTTAGGCCAAACTAGACAATTTATTTTCACTATTTTAGACTATCGAGTTTAGCTAATATTTTGGGGTTATGCTAGCTGCTTAGGCTAAATTAGACAATTTTACAGTTTTTAGACTAATTTTTATGCTAGTGGTTTAGCTTATATTAGATTTTTTTCAGTTTTTTTTAGACTAATTTGGATTTTAGCTTAGATTTGAGCGTTATGCTAGCTGTTCAGGCTAAATTAGATATAGTTTCAGGTTTTTAGGCTAATTTGGAGTTCACCTAAGATTTTTGTGTTATGCTAGCTGTTTAGCCTTAATGCCTTCCTTTACTCTTTCAAAAGTTCAAACATTATTAGCTTATTCAACTCACTTTATCAAAAAACTGCTCTTTAGTCAAAAATACGTAAATCCAATTGATTTTTTTTGTCAATTTGTTTAACCTTGACGTTAGAAAAACGGTGGAGAATCACGAATGTGTAAATTTTATCCAAAACATATTGAAAAAATTGTTTTAGACTAAAAAATTCCCTTTTTCATTGTTCTAGACATCTGTTTTTATTAAATGGAACATTAACAAATAATAGAAAATCTAATTTTAATTCCATAAATGATAGATGTATTTGGAGAACAGCCTTTCAATTAAGTATTCTGAATCAGAATTATAAAACTGACAGCTGCAGCCATGTTGTGCAAATGAAATACTTCTTCTTCATAGTGCTCACTGGTTTAAAAAAAAAAAGGACTTGGTGTTTTAACTAAAGTGGAGCCCATGGCTCTTATTGTGAAAGAAAAAAAAACGGAATCACCAGCTCTTTTTGTACCCCTCCCCCATCTGTAATGGCAACATCATCAAAGCGCGGATTATTCTGAAGTTCAGATCTATAAAATAAAGCACGAGTAATAATTTGTGAAAGAGCGTCTCTGGTGAGACTTGTTGGCATTAATGAGGCAGAAAATTGTTCACCCATAGATGAGAGTGACATAATAACAGAAAGAGATGTGGATTTGAGAGCAGTACAGGCTTTTTTTTTAATTTCTTGTTTTCTATCAAATACATATTTTCTTATTTTCTTTCTCTTTACAGCCACTAGCGATTTAGAGGTTTGGGTTCCACCACTTAAATGTCTTCATCTGGCTTTTTATGACTAGTCCCATGACTGAAAACATATAGGTTTTCTTGGTCGAGAAAGAAGAAATATGCATTTAATTTGTCTATAAATTGACTAGATTGATCTCATCTAGAGGATTTCAAACACAGAACATTGGAGTTGTTCTAAACCTTCAGTTTCTTCTTCTGAGTTTTCTGAGTTCTCCATTAGTGTCAATAAAAAGTAAAATCAAGATAAAACTTTTAAGGTACACATAAACTGTCCTATATAATGTTCATCTTCCTTTACCTTTATATGAACCTCAATGACACCTCTTCCATAATCCCAAAGGTTCAATTGGACATCAGCCCACCCTATTCCGCCAGAACCGCTTCATCTTTCCTGGGAAGGCTTTCCATAGGTATAAGAGTGTTTTTATGGGAACATTTGACCACTTTTGTACTCTTAAATTCAATTATTTGGATGGATGGGTTAATATGTTTTTGCAGTATAGTGTATTTTGTTGACTTTGATGGTCCCACACAAAGTTGCAGTAAGAAACCTTTTTTATTTTTTTTCTTAATCCCGACATTTTCCTCCATTAGGAGTGTGAACAAGCTCGATTCTGGCAGACTGTAATGCCGTGGGTAAAACTTTGAAAGGTCTTTTTATGGATCTTTTTTGTGCTCAGATTTATTGACACAGTTGCAGTAATAGCGCCTGTACCAAGGCAGTAAAGTGGCCGACCACCGAAAATAGATTTTCTTATTTTGTATTGCATTGTCCTCCAAGGATTAAAGCGAGCTCCGTATTCAATATATTAGATTAGAAGGAGAAGGTGCGAGATGAAGGTGTTACTCTGAAAAGATTTTTTTCATTTCAGCTCCAAACTACCAGGAGGTGAAGGAAAATATTCTGAACTCTTTAATTTCTGCATATACTGTAGCTCTGTTTCTGTGCTGAGCTGGCGCCCCTTTCTCCTCTCTCTGCTTCATCAATCACTTAAGCTCTCCCACTGCTCACAGCAAAGCTGGACCAATTAGACCCTCTAATTGAGCCAGTTAGCAATTAAACACTCAGATGCACCCTGAAATTCAGGAGGTCCTTCCAGGAAGCCTCATATCTGCCAGAGTCTTGGCTTTCTACCAGAGATTCTGTCTTCTGTGAGTCTCTAGTGCCTTTCGTGCCTCCTCAGTATTGAGGTGGGCTTTAGAGCTCTAGCAGTCCAGTTGACATCCTCCATAAACCTTTGAAAGGAGGACTATTAATGTCATCTCCAAGACCCTTCAGGCTCGACATTACTTTTATTCAAGGATGCTGAAAGGTCTCTGCTGACGTGGGAGAACATTTTTCATTAACAGAACTTGTTTCCTCGACATCAACAGTCTCACCTTTCATCTCCTGTTGGTCTCTTACCAACCGCGCTCCTTTTCTTCCTCAACATTTTCATCTCTGCCTCTCAATCTCGCAGTCTCTTTCATGTGTGTGAATGTGAGTGAAGGGCTCAGCTCGGCGCCGCTCGCGGAAGCAGGCCGGCCCAGAGAATCTCGGCGGTTTAATTACAGCGTGCATTGTGCTACCCTCATCCCTGAGAGCACATATACTTTCAGACGTATGTGGACAGCATGACAGATGGAGAAAAAGGGAAAAGCGAGCACCAACCTGTCTCTGAGAGCCCTACTGCAAAAGCACATACACTAATCTACACAAGTAAAATACACCTCTCCGCTTTTTATGACACTTCTTCTCAGAAATGTCTTTTCTTAAATAGCTTTTTGTGTTATAACCTCAAAAATTTCCATCAAAAGTTATACAATTAACTTTGGTGTTCCTCAAGGTTCGATCTCGGGCCCATTACTTTTTTCTCTTAATGACGTTTTAATTCATGTCAATACAGCACATTGCCTTAAGTGCTCAAAGGCATCAGATTTTTGGCAGGAGAGGCAAACACACAATTGTTATGACACAACTCTGTGCGATGACTGGGTGAACACACCTGGTCCAGGTAATCAACAGCAAGAAGTTCAGGGAAGATGGTGGTAGATCTCGAGGACCAGGAATGAGCAGCCCTGTTTTAAAATATTGCCATACAGATAATGAACAGTCGTGGAGCAGAGGTAGAGTGGTCAACCTCCTATAGGAAGATCACAGGTTTAATTTCCACCTTGTCCGTCCATGTGTTGATGTGTCCTTTTTCAAGACACTGATCTCCTAAATTGCTTCTGGCAGTTGCAGGTTGATGCCAGTGTTAGTCAGTGCAGCCACTATTAGTGTGTGACTGTGTCTGTAAAGTGCATTTGGCTCTAAAAAAGGGTAGAAAACCATTATATGTGTGTTCACCATTTTTTTCCACAAGGGATGCCACAATTCTCGGCTAAAACCGAACCGCGTGTGGCACTATTGAAGCGGACAGAACAAGGTGCCTATTCTCATACAGACCATTTGGCTCTCCAGAAGGACTTCCTAAGTGTGTCTGCTGTGCTGCTTACGAGAGAAAAGTAAATTGTTGCATTCCTGCTGCATAGCCGTATGTTTATGTTGAAGATGCCAAACGCGTTGTGCTATCTTTAAGAGGAATTTATTGTCTTATAACAGTACGCCGTGCTTAGCAAAAGCCAACTGAAAGGTTTTTCGTCTTTGTTATTTACTTATTAGCAGATACCTTATACATATATATATATACACACACGCACACATTTTTTTAAGCTAAAAATCGAGGTTTGAACCAATTGAGAAAGTGAACGGTTGCATGCCTACCATTTACCATAATATGAAAAAACGTTATTTTTTTTACTTTTATTGGAGCTTTTTAGGACATTTATGCAATAATAATTATTCTGATTCCACCTACTCATTGTTACTAATTGATAAACTCACAGCAGCCTCATTTAGCACTCTGATAATGCTGATTTTAGGGTGTGTTTGTGGGGTTCCTTTAAACCCGTGTGATTATTTCAAGATAGTTTTCTTGGTCACAACTTGTATATATTAGGATTTTGTGTGTGTATTGTGCAATCCTCAGGTCTTTCTGTAGCAGGTTCTGTTAAAACAGGAATTAATTCATAGGATGAAGTCTTCATTTGGCACCACCTACACCTTTACAATAGCAGTGCCTGCAGACTCTAACGGTGTCACAACTATTGTATCAGAACCACTCTTCGGTTTTTGATGGTAATGGACAATCTTGAGCAATTTTTAGCAGAAATGAGTTGTTCTGTCCATAATAAGGGCCAACGATATCACCGCTGTATAATCACCCCCATGCTTCATTCATGTATTGATCCCGTTACATGAGGCTTTGCACATTTCCGCATTAGATTACACGAATGAGTGCACCACGTGTTGGCTCTCTTTCATGTGTGGGTCAGTCCGGGCTTACTGAGCACATGTGTGCGTCCTTGTCTTCTACTTTCAGCCAGAAAAAGTCCCGGTCCCATTGTAAGCTGCTTATAGGCGCACATTATTGACCTCTGACCTTGCCTGGTAGTGAAAGGCTCACCCTAATCTCTGTCCTCTCCTCTTCTGGCCCTCTGTCTACTGTACATCATCTCCCAAAGCCACGCTCAAGCCTGCGGGACATGAGCAAGCGTAAATGTCGAGGAATCAGTGGCGGCATTACTAGATCAGGCCAGGGGAAGTGGCTTGACCGCGTCCGCTGGACTGCATTAGCTGTAGGCGGAGATTTGAACCGCATAGGAATAAGCTGGCATGTTAAACACAGATGACTAGGAAGGATTTGATGCCTGTTCTCATACAGTTCACTTCAGGACAGGTGGAACATGTCCAATCTAGGGTTTCCAGGCATAATGCAGTAGATATGTACTGTCAATATTAACTTTTTATGAGTTTTTCTACCCTCAGATTATGCTGCCTCACCGCATAAAAACAAAATGTGCCTCAAAGCCTTTTCTGGCAATGATGTAATGGTTTGAAACAATTCAGTTGGTTCCAAAATCAGCCTGGTTTGATCGAGCAGTTCCAAGATATTTAATGTTCTCTAGTTGTATTACTTAGAACGTTTTCTTTTTAATTTTACTTGACAACACCTGAGCGAAAAGTGATGTATCATTTTTTTGTTTCCTCCTTTCTCAGAGTCTACCACTGATGCAATACTCTTGGAGTCGAAGCGGTATGGAACGCAACAGAACCATGGCTGACCAAAAGTTTCGGAGAGCAGCTTTTCAGATACGTCACTGAGTGATCACACAACTCAAGACCCAACAATCCTGGGTTACCACTCGCCTCTGGGATTTGGTCAATTCCACCTGGCTTTGTTGTCTCACGATAGTATGGTTTCCACTCCTTGCTTTTGTCTATAATCCTCATCTTGGACAATCAAATTAGTTATCCACCGTTTGATTCCAGCCATGAACCCCTTACCTCTAACTCGGCGGGGTTTGTTGTCAAGGACACGCCACTTTAGACTCATGACGGACTGGTGCTTTATAAGTATCCTAGGCCTTACCCTTCTCTTCAATTTGGCCTCGTGTCAGAGGATGGATCCCTCCAAGCACCCGATCGTCAACACCAACTATGGAAAGATCAGAGGCGTCAAGAAGGACTTGAACAATGAGATTCTCGGCCCGGTGGAGCAATACCTGGGAGTTCCCTACGCCACAGCGCCCATCGGCGACCGCCGCTTCCAACCTCCCGAGGCGCCAGGATCCTGGCAGGAGATCCGCAATGCCACCCAGTTTGCCCCCGTGTGCCCTCAGAACATACACGGGGTGCTTCCGGAGATCATGCTGCCTGTGTGGTTCACGGACAACCTGGACGTGGCGGCGGGATACATCCAGAACCAGAGCGAAGACTGCCTCTACCTCAATATCTACGTGCCAACAGAGGACGGTAAGTGAGCACTGGGGCTGGGTCGTTTCTTATTTTTGTACTTGACTTTCACCAAGTCTTATCCCTTTAGTTGATAGGTCCAATATTTGTCAAACTTTGACATTAGCCCTCCGACATCGGAGCGTTAGCTCCAGTGTCGGTGTTCTTAGAACTACTGTAATTCTTCAACCGTTTACACAATTAACATAATTCTAAAGGATTCTGAAGCTGAGAAAAGCATTTTTCTACATTATTGAGTAGATTCTGACGCAAAAGCCATTTTTCTCTACTTCTGAATTAGGATTATGCTAATTGCATGAAAACCTGAAGAGTTACGGTAGTTCAAAGAACGTGTGTATTTGCTGTTGCCGGCTCCGGTGTTAAAGGGTTAGAAACAATCAAGATTTTTGAATAATAAATAAAAGGGCTTAAATTTCAAATCAACTTTCAAGTTTTTCCCTGTTTTCATTGTACCTCATGTCTTGAGTACACACGGAAAAGGGTTGCCTGAAGTTTTTGGCAAAACGGACCAACATTCATGCAAAAAAATACTGCAAATCAGCAACAATCTTGGACCTGCAAGACATATTATTAGTTACATTTTTTTTACAAATGTGTTGTTTGTTTTTACCAATGTAATATAGCGGTGAACATAGCTTTGATTTAATCTAAGGGAGATTACTTAAACAGAATTTTTTTGCGTAAAAAGAAAGAATTTACGGATTTCATAAATAAATGTGTGTTTGTTTAACTGAACAAAAAAGAGATAATGAATATTTAATGAATTCAAGCTTTTCTGTTTGGATGACAAACTATTTGAGAAGATGTCATTTTTTGTATGAATATGTGTCTTTTATTGGAACTAAACTACATAGAATACGGTATGTTGTTTCTGTCGCTAGTGACATCCCCGTTATTAAAATGATTAAATGTGTGAAGCAAAAGACTGAAAGCATTCGCAGGTGATCTATGACAAAACGAGTCAACGCTTCAGAACTTTTTTTTATTTTTCTACAGTCATGAAGCCTTTTCTTTGATATCAGACCATAATCCCGACACTTTTGTCTGCCTGGGCTCAATTAGGCGCGAAAGCAATAGCAGAGACATTGTTCCGCCTCGTCGGCAGGTGCGGGATGAAGAGTAAAGACTCCCAGCACCCCCTCTCCACCCCCGCCTTGGGTATTGTAAGACGTGTTAGACATTTGTCGTCTCATTTCTCAGTCATACACGCCACACAAAGCCGGCACCTTCCAGAGGCTGTAAGAACCTTTCTGGCTAATTTCACTGGAAAAGATGACTTTTTTTCACCTTGATTTGACATTTTCAGGGTAAAGCACTTAAGAGTGCTTGTGCAGCATCCCAGAGCTTGATTAAAAGAGAAAATAGACCGAAGGATACCCTGTTATTTGAGAATATGAGAACACATGCTCAGATTTTCATCTATTGTCTGTGCTGAAAGAAATTATGGTTTGTTGTTTGTAATCTTTTCTTTTCAACCACATGAAATCTCTGTGCGCAAATAGTTCTAAAAGCAAAGCAGATTTAAAGATTCAACCTGGTAAGGGAATAATCAAAAATGATGCCTTGTACAGAAAGTCATGAAATCTTCACGAATGGTTGTAAATTTGACTTATTTCTTAACTAAGTCCCCTTCTTCTATCCCATTGGGACCGCCCATTTTTAATTTGAGTTTTTCCACCATTTTAGAATTTTTGTCCAAACATTCTCTCCATTCTTATCGCGTTCTTCACTAAATTTAGCCCATATTAAATTTAGATTTCTACAAATTTAATGGTTTTAACAATTTTTATGAATTTTCTTACACTTTTTCTAAGACCTACGAAACAGATTTTGACGTTTTGATGATCTGCAAATTTGCTGCTGGACGCTAGTCCAAAAATGTGTTCATAAACTAGACTCGCTGCGTGTGGGAGGAGCTACTGTCAACATTTTCAGCCTCATCGCTATGTGGAAGTTCTACAAAAGTATTGGTAATCTTGTCCCCACGTCTGGGTTCATGAGATCATTCAGAGACTCTCCCAATACGGTGAACTTCACCATCTACTGCAGGAGTTACGTCTATACGACGGACGCTTTCAGCGGTACTTCCATCTCTCTGTAACCCAGTTTGATAACTTGCTCATCCGCATTAGTCTGAGGAGAGAAAACATGAGAAAAAACAAATGAAATTAGAGGACCTTTTTATTATTGTTTCGACACAAACAAGAAAAACATAAAGTTCAAGAGAAGGAACAGATTCTTCTTCATGATTGTTTTGGACTCTACCTGCAGATTACATCATCATCATGTCCAAACCAAAGCTGACTTCCTGATTGGTCTACACATTCCCATATTGACGTTGGGCTAAGGACCTCTCCGTGTCACATAATGACATTTTGTGCGTTCTCTACTCGTCGTTTTTTGACAAATCAAGAGTTCGGTCATTTTGTCGAATGTGGTAACCGACACAGGGCTGGTACTCCATCCAACCTGGTAACCTAGCCCTAGCTTGGTCCACGTCCAGGACCGGTACTGATTTGCGTCCGGTAACAGGTTAGGATATCGGTGCGGTCCATGTCCCGGTACCGGTTTCGGACCCGTGGTTGGGAATCGTTGGAATGACTAGCAAATGAAAAACCAACAAGTAAACCAACAAAACATGAATTTTTGACACGGAGGGTTCCATAACGTTTGTCAAAATGTGACAACTTGGGAATGAGAATCTGTTGGATTGGTTGACTCAAGGTTCAGATATTTGAATACGCACCATGCCGCGTTGTTGCACCACCCCAAAAGTGCCAGACCTCTGGCTCGATGTTTAAATTCCATCGAAGGACCTCCGAGTACTCCAGTAACTAAACTTGAAACTAGACACGTCTGATACACAAATCATGTTTGTGTTCAGTAGCAGCTAGAAAAACCAACAGGATTCAGGTCCTTGAGGCCCTCAACCTTTTCATTTTAGCCCCACTGTTGACTTTCTTCTAACTACCATGACTCTTCAACTGTTAATACAAATAACAAATGAAGGAGAGATTATCTTTTAGAACGGACAGCTAATTTACCAGGACTGTTACAGAAGAATTAGCTTATTTAACTGTACAAATACATGTTTGAATAGTGTTTATCCAGATAGAGCTGAGGGATAAGTAGGGGAGAGGTCCAACGAGCCGGAGGTGAGGTCCACGGCCAAGAACAGGAGCACAGATGATCCACCTGGATTGAGAAACAGCAACACATGAATCTCACTGCACCAAACAAAAGCATAGATAGCTTAATAATACACAATTCCAGCAAAGTGGAGAAAAGTACATTTGTGCTGGTAGTAATGTGTTGTAGATCAGTTCAAAGCTGATATGAAAACCACTGGGAAGTTATGGTAGGTCAAAGAGTGTGTGGTATTTAGGTCTTTGATGTTAGAGAGTTACGGCCAACTCCTCAATTCCAAGTAAATAACGAAACTTTTCAACAGAACAACTCGACTTTACCAAAGAGGGAATCGATGATCTCCGTGATTGTCTTAGCACCTGTTGTTCTGGATTTTGTTCCATCCTATTTTCCATTAAACAATAGACCCATTGAGCCAGACCAGAGCATACCATTTTTGGGCCCCAGTTGGTTGTAAGACCATAGAAAAATGGAACGGACCGATTAGGGCGGAGCTACTGTTGAAGCCTGTTGATTGGTGGAAAGTCTTTATGACTACAGAAAGTGCCAAGAAAGCGACTTCTCTCAAACAGCAGTATATGATTTGTACATAAAATTTATTGGACCACTCCAGACCGAACCGGGCCGTACCAAAAGGGTTGACTGTACCCGTCTATAGTTGGTGCCACCTTTTTGGCCTCATCTGTGGAAATCTTTAAAAGTTTGTACAAAAAAGATCTAATATTAAAGTAAGTCTCGATGTTGCAACGCTACCTTTGACATTTCGGCCTTCCATTGTGGTTATTTTTGTGTGGATAATCACAACACGGCAGCAATGGGGCAATCAGCATTTTTATGTTTTACGCAATCACTTCATTTTCTCACAGGAACAGCTAATTATAGTCTGATGTGATGTATGTGTGCAGTTTGTTCTGTTAGGAAAGTGATTTTTCTGCACCGCCATCACTCACCGGACTTTTATTTTTAGGTCCAGACACCCTCCCCTCCACCTTTCCATTCCAGCTCCACAGTGTATCAGGCATCACAGATGTTTCTTTTTCTTTCTCTTGTTTTTGAGAAAAGGGATGTCAAAAACTGTAAATGTCACGCAGAGATTTGCAGCTCCTCTTTTCTGCTGGAAACGTCCCGCAGGTGTGAAACGCTTTCAGACAGTGACCATTCATCACGGCTGAGCGTCAGCGTTTCCGCCAGCCTCCTCAGCAGGATCAAACGTCTTTGTTGGGGGGGGCGTGCGCCGGTTATTGTCAACACTGCAAATATTCCCCGCTTGTTTTATTACCTGTAACCTGTTTTCCCTGGCTTGTCCTCCTACACTGCTTTTAAATATAATTACAGCATGTGCCGGCGAGAAGAGGCGAAGGGAATGGAGTTAGAAATCACCCGCTTTGCCAAAAAATGAGCACATTTTGTGTCATTACGACACAGTTCCACTGCCTCCGTCAGTCCCTGGAGGTCTCATCTTCTTTTTTAGGGCAACCCTCCGTCTGAATCCTTAAAAACCTTCCTCTAATTTGAAGTGGAATAATCCTGCAGAATTACCGGGTAATACCGCCATCGGTGCCAATGGAATAAAACGGGACACAGATATGTGTGTTTGCTCACAGATTAATGAACTTTTCTGGTTGTGACTTTTTTTTCTTTAATTCCACTTTGGTGCTTAAGTAGGAAAAACAAGCAAATGTTGTTTCACTCATTAATTATATTTAATTGATCCCACTCAGACATAATTACTTTTCTGAATTTTTTAATAGTTTTGGATTAGACAAAAATCCTTTTGGATCCATATTGCAAATTTGGGTTTGTTCTCATTTATTACAGTCAGGAACTCTTGTTGTCGGTTTTCATCACATTGGATTTGCTGTCATCAGTCAGACACTTATGGAACTTTCTGTCAGATGGATTTTTCCAATTAATATTATGCGGCGTTTTCGAAAAACAAGTTAAGCAATTGGACTGTTTTCACTTATAGTGGTATTATCCTAATACATCGCAAGAAAATATACCAGTATATGCGCTTTATTTTTGACTCAAATATACTAAAGTGTTTGTGATTACTGCTTCTCATGTGAAACTATTTAGTCCGGCGACTGATGGGAAGGGAAGTCATAGTGACGAGACTGAAAATCCAGGTGAGTGCAGCCATATAAAGACACGTTATGGACACAAAATTTAAAAACATCATATTCAATTAATATAGCAGAAAATCTTTCTTCAAAAGGAAAATATTTTGACCCTTAAATACAAGAAAGTTTGGGTGTTCAAGGACTAGTTTGCTTAAACTCCTGACTGTATATAAGAACTGGACTGAGCGAAACCCTCATGTTCCAAACATAGAGCAATAAATAGCTATTCCGTCTTTGAATGTTTTATTTTTTTAACCATGTTCTTAATAATCCTTGTTTTTTTGTGATATCTTGTAAAGTAAGCCATTTCCTATGGGTGACATCACACTCACTTGGTCCAGTTCTCAGATACAGTCAATGGTTACATTGACACATATCCTGATAATGTGTCACAAAATGACACAATCAATTGATTTCTTATGTTTTATTGTGAGGTTGAGGTTCATGCTGAGAAGTTAAGTGGGGCTAATGTGGGTTGGTGTTAGAATGAACATGGGAATATGTTGGGTGGGATGGGGTTGATCGGGTTGATGTTAGAATGAATTTGTGTATATGTTTAGTGGGGCGTGGTTGAGTTATGGTACATATGTGTACATACCTATTGTTTGTTTGTTTGAGGGAATGAAAAGCACTTTTTAAAATAAAGGTTGGTTTGATTTGATTTCATATTTTTTATAAAGCTTATTTATAAAGCATTTAAGATCATGTCCAATCACTCTCCTCCTGTGGGTCCATTAACAACCACTTACATCTGACAGTATAAGTTATAAACTCCATTGGTCTTTAGTTTCTTCTCCAAAACTGAAACTTTAAAAGATAATCCCTCAACATAGATACAAAAAATCTAAGCATTATAGACATGTGACTACATTTATCCTCCCAACTAGTGAGAAGTAAATGGGAGACCAATGAGTTCTCCCTAAAAAATTAGGTAACAACAACATTTTTTTTTAAATTTAGTTTGCATCCTGACACCTACCCAAATTTAGTCAAAAGATTAGGAATATTGGGGATACTTCATTCAGTTCTGACATACAAACAGCAAAATGTCATCTGCATATAGGGACACTTTATGGTTTATACCCCACCTTGAAATGCCATTAAATGGAGCGTTTTTAGATTTTTTTAGATTTGTATAGTAAGCAAAAGAAAATACATCTTAATTTTTAACTTAAAAGAACCAGTGGTGACATTAGTGAGACATAAGAAGGTCTGAAATGTCGTCTGTGCATCACCTGGTCTGTAGTATATCTCAAACAATTGTCTTTTTTAGGAAAAATGGGTTCTGATGGGTCAAGTTAGTTATAAAATCTCACTGAATACTTGAAAAAAGAAACAATCCATGAGCTAAAATATGTTGGACTTGTGATTAAATGTTAAATAAATGTACCGTTAAACCATAAAAACACAAAACAAATGCATTGTATGGTGAGAAAGGTTTTCATCAACAGCAGCATTGTTGATTAATTCACTGGGTTTTAAGTCTCTGATTATTGAAAATCCTAAAAAACAATTATTTTTTAAATATTTTTTAATGCACGTCAAAACTGCTTCTTTATTGAGGCAAAAATCCACAAGCTCTACAGTTTAATAGCTGCAACTGACCATCCGTCATCAATGAGTCGTTTTTCCAACTGATCAATCAGGTCTCATCATCATTGATTCTGAGCTTTCATTAAATTAAAGAATTGGTTCTTTGGAGATGCTTTTAGCTCCTTCTTTCATGAGTCGACGGTCCAGACAATGCCGTCTATCACCTCTTCACCAACCAAATATTGTCGTTTTCTGTGTCGCCACTCAGTCCTAATGACAGATGGATCTGGATGTTCTCTGCTCTTGTGTTTTCTGAACACAGAAGGGCTCTTGAGGTCTCGCAATGGTACGCCGGCTTATTTCCTGCTGCCCGTGGTAGTTAGAGTACCATACATAATGCTGCAGAGAAGCTGGCAGGTAGCAGGGGAGGGAGGGGCTACGACGGTTTCCGTGGAGACATAGGTCTATAAATCATAGAAAGAGGTCTTCACGTGGCTCCTGCATTCGTGCTGGATCGATGGAAGAAGTGAGGGAAGGAAATGCTGCTGCCACGTCGGGCCCTCACTCCCCACATGCTTCTATTAGCAGTTAGCAGTCGATAACGTTTGTGATGTGAGTAATGCTTAAAAACGAATAATTGCTTAGCAGGTGGTTGTAAGAATTTCTTAACAAGCAGATGCAGATGATCGTCAGATCAACAACAAGATTCTGGACAGATATCTAAAATCCTAAAAATTATTTTAACCCTGTTTTTGTGTATTTTAATATTTAGTTTTCTTTATCGGTTACTAGGGGTTTGTATTGGCATGAGTCTGGCGATACGATACATATCCCGATACGATACGTAAAAGGAGAGCGCTTGAATGTGGCTAAGATGCTTTATTTACATGACAGTCTGCACTGCAGCGCTGTTTTCTCTAAAGGCAAATTTCCCCATTTATATTGTATATTGCGATATACCGCTAAATCCACCCTTAATGGTTACAAAACAGCATCATGTTTGTTTTACTAAAACTTGGTGGAAGCTCATTTGCACCAAACATTATTTCAGTTTTTCTATTACCCTAGTAATAGTTTATGAGTTGCTGTAATTTGTCCCCATCACCAAATACAGTTGTGTCATCAGCAAACAGAATTATCTACAGCTGTATTTTGGATACCTAAGAATAGGGGTTTCCAAATTTTTTGCAAAGAAGGCAATTTTTTAGGGAGGGGAAAATGTTTCGACCTGACATTGTTTGAGCTATTTCTATAGCATTGATTGCAAATGTGATATTTAATAAAGTTTTCATTACAATAGCATTATTTTCTTCATGTAGAAACAAAACACATTAAAGTATGTTTTTACAAAAAATATTGTCAGTTTTTTGCACCCTTCATTCCCTTTTTGCCCATTGAGGATCTCATATAATCTCTACTAGTTCCTCTTGATATTGAACTCCTTGAAAACATCCACATTCTCTTGGCAGATTTGAATATTTCATATTTCACTGAAAAATGATGCTAGTTTTCAATTTTTGTGGATGTGGCGGCCCCTGCTGTTAACTTTCATTTTATTTACATTTTCTAGAAAGTAGTGTTGTCACAGTAATTTAGTCATCCGCAATCAGGAAACACACAGTGTTTAGAAAACTCTGCGGGCCGCATATTTGGAGCCTGAAAATTTGGGCAGAATGTGGCATTCTTTGGACACATGCCTCAAATTTATATGTAGAATTAATAATATAAAAATTTAGGTCCCAGTATTGACCCCTGTGGGACACCACAGTCAATGTCCGAACATTGCGAACAAGACCCATCCATTAGATAGTGTAGGCTAATGATAATGGAGCTTAGCCCTCTAGGGGTGCTGCAAAAGCTGAAAAAAAAACATATTTAATGCAAATATTTAAATACATTGGTAATATTGTTAAATCCTAAAATATTACAAAAAAAAAAAAAAAAACGAGCATAAACCAATGGCTAATTAGCAATAAAGCAAAGTATTATCAAATAAACTCCTCCCCTCTCTTCCTCCCAGCCGGTATATACCTGAAAGCTCTCTGTGGGGACAGCGTGACCTGTATTTAATGCGAGATTGATGATAACTAAACTGTCTAGAGAACAGGGAAGAAGTAGAAAGGAAGAGGAGAAAAAAATGAGGTTAAGAGAAAAAAAAGGTAAAGATGGAAGGAGACCTAAGCTGTACTACGTCGGTTATTTGGCATAAATTGATAATTAGTTTGATAGAATTAAATAGGTCTATTGTTGGGTTCCATGGAGGCATACTAACCATTCTGGTAGTTTTAATCTACATTGTTTTCATTTGTTTTCTTGACATATTTTTATAGTATTTCTGTCATCGTTATTCGTAGACTCACTAGTGATTGATGGACTTCTAAAGTGGGTGGTATATTTGGTGACTTGTAATCTTGAGTTAACTGCTAATGGACATGGAAATTCTTGCCTCGGGCGTCTCGTTGGGTTGGGCCAATGTAGTCAACAAATCATTGGCTTCTAAAGAAGTGGTCACACTTTGATGCCTTTCTTCCAGAAGGGCTTTATTGGTGGCAGGCAAAGGTTTCACCCCGTTAAGCTGGTACAAAAGTGCCTTTTAAGATGCTGGTTTTGTTCAATTAGCCAGTTCAAGAAAGGTATACATTGGTTTTGCCAGATAATCCCTTGGGATTTGAATTGCTAACCTCAGCTCTGTCAGTGGTGCTCTGCTGTGCCTGAGCTGCCGGGTGCGAGCAGAGTCCCTCATAAATTATTCCGTCCAATACTCCATCTATCTTCATGCATCAAGCTCAAACTCCCACATCACCCCATTCTGCAATATTTCATTTTTTTTCCTGAGGAGATCCATCAAAAGGAGTTCAATACTAATACAATGATGCACACAGCATCTGTGGGCCAAGCCACAGCACTGGGAACCTCCGTCCACTGGAGACGAAGACTTAAGAACAAACAGATAATAGAAAGGAAGAACATGTCACAAGAACATGTTAAAAACACCGTTTTCATTGGAGTGGGTCCACACGTCGGTGCAGCATTTGGTCATTTTTGTTCTTCTCGATACATAAAAACAAGCTGTCAGGTTGTAGTTTCCACTTTCCTTTGATGCCATCGACTTCCTTTGAAGTCACACAGAACTAAACTCAACTGATCTGTCAAGTGTAATCTTAAAACAATTGGACAACAGAGTGGAGTTCAGGTTGTCCAAATATTTAGAAAATCCATGCACCTGGTTTTACTCGGATTGCCCCTCCCCCATGCAAACAAAATGGTAATGACCATCATTTCCGGATCGATTGACATATATTTCATTTTACAAGTTTAAATAGATACACCAATGTAATTACATAGCCAAGGCGGCGCCATTAGGCTATTGATCATATTTTGAGGTTGTCAGCCTCCTTAAAGGATCCTGAAACTGTTAGAGAGGAAGGACTGTGTGAATCTGGATTTTCTTGGCTACCTTCCATCACTTCCTGTCAGGGTTTGCATCAAAGCCTGCTCGCGTTTTGTCCTTCCACTAGACTGTATCAAGGAATTGGCTGGAGTTCAGTCACAGGTATTTATAGCCCCAAAACCAGAGAGGTGGAGAGAATGAAATGAGGATAAACGCATGCATGGGTGGGTTTGTTTCCGTCGGGTGTATGCCCACACGGACACAAATAACCTCCGCCGAGTTTCGCCTCGTCCA
This sequence comes from Oryzias melastigma, assembly GCF_002922805.2. Lineage (NCBI taxonomy): Eukaryota > Metazoa > Chordata > Actinopteri > Beloniformes > Adrianichthyidae > Oryzias > Oryzias melastigma. The sequence continues at coordinate 6,750,901 of NC_050529.1, forward strand.
CGTGGGTCATCGTTTGGCTGACTGTCACGTCCATCCATTCTATTTCCCTCGTTTATCTCTCCTCTTCATGCATTAGTAGCCTTTTCATCCCCCCTCGCTCCTGCCATTTTGCTTTCCTCTTCCTTCCCAACCTCTTCTTCGCTTCGGAGGAGCAGCCGGGCCAGAAATAGGAGCGAGCATCAGATAGTCCATTTAAATGATCGTTTTAGCCTCCAGAGAGCGAACTTACTTTACAACAGTACTTAGATAATAAGCCTGGGAGCTTATTACTATCCTTGTTCTTCTGGCTGGGCTTCTGTAAAAGGGCTCCGCCACAATCTGTGACATCAACTGCCTTAACTCTGGGATTGATGAAGTGTATCTGATAGGATTTGATGAAGTCTGAAACATGCTGTCCTATCAATTAAACATCTTTCTTTCTATAATCAGCCTCCCACCAGCGGGCTTCTGCTGCAGTTTGGAGCCTTGCTGGTTAGCCGGCACCTCCTAGCTTCGGTTTCTTCTTCTAAAAACCATCAGGCTACCAACGTACACGTTCTTGAACGCATGTTTTAATACTGGACAAGCAGGGAGGGGCTTCTTCTTCTATTATTTTTCTGTTTACTAGCACATGTCCGCTACTTACAAATGGAATGGATTTGGTTTAATAAGTCGCAAACACAAAAGAATTGTTGACATAGAATTCAAGTTTATTTCTCCTCCACTTCTATAAATGAAAAGAGACACGATCCATACGTCGATATCAAATCCGAGTCCTTGACTGGTCGGAGTAGTTCAACTGTCATGGTCAATAGCTACGCAGTCATAGTAACTTGTGTAGTGATGTGTGAGCGCGAAGATTTTGAAGGCAGAAGCCCAAAACTCGCATTCGCGTTAACTTGAGTTTCCAGTACCTGCTTTGTATTTCGAGGATATTTATATGGTGTTTTTTGTACCTACATGGTACTTACAGGGTATTTACATGGTACTTACATCGTACTTTTTTTGTACCTCCTTTTTTTTTTTACATACTGGGTACTTACAGGGTATTAACATGGCACTTTTTTCATACCTACTTGGTACTTAAAGGGTATTTACATAGTATTTTTTGGTACCTACTGGGACATTACAGGGTACTTAAATAGTACTTTTTGGGACCTACTTGGTATTTCAAGGGTATTTATATGTCTTTTTTATCTACATGATACTGAAAGAGTATTTACATGGTATTTACATGGTACTATTTTGGTCTCTACAAGATACTTTTGTACCTACTTGGTTCTTACAGGGTATTTGCATGGTACTTTTTTACACATACTTAGTACTGAAAGGGTATTTACATGGTACTTACGTCATACTTTTTTACACCTACTTAGTACTAAAGGAGAATTAACATGGTACTTACGTCATACTTTTTTACACCTACTTAGTACTGAAAGGGTATTTACATGGTACTTACATCGTACTTTTTTCTACCTACTTAGTACTTTCGGGATATTTCTGTTTTTGGGTTTTTTTACATACTGGCACTTACAGGGTATTTACATAGTACTTTTGGTACTTACCTGGTATTTAAAGGGTTAATGTATATTTTTTTTGTATCTACATGATACTGAAAGGGTATTTACATTGTATTTACATTGTACTTTTTTTGCACCTACTAGGTACTTACAGGTTATTTACATGGTATTATTTTACACCTACTTAGTACTTAAAGGGTATTTACATGGTACGTTTTGGTATCTACTTAGTACTTTCTATACATACTCTGTACTTAAATGGTACTTGCTGTGTATTTACGTGGTATTATTTTACACCTACTTAGTACTTAAAGGGTATTTACATGGTACGTTTTGGTATCTACTTTGTACTTTCTGTACATACTCTGTACTTAAATGGTACTTGCTGTGTATTTACGTGGTATTATTTGGTTCACACTTTTTAGGTATTGGGTATTTTTACTATACCTACTGGGTATTTATGCTGTACACAGTCGTTTTTTACATAGTACCGACTGGGTATTTATGTGTTGTGTTAATAGGGTATACAAACATTTGTTTTGGTGTTTTACAAAATTTTAAACATCGTCAAGTTTTAGTACACACCTCAGAGTTTGTTTAGATCACTTTCAGGTATACCTCTCTGTCTGGTTGTTAGACCAAACCAACATGAAACAGCTTCTATTTTTATGCTCCCAAAGTGTGAAGTAAAGTCAGGAAAACCTGTAGGTCAGATAAGGTTGTCAGCACTTTTGCTGCAAAACCAGAAATATTTACTTTCGTGTCACCTTCAATTACCTAAACAATGTTTGCATTCCTGCTACGAGGTTTACCCTTGAAATGGATTTTGGTTACGTCCTTTTTTCTGGTAAAGTTTGTCTTTACTTTATGAAGTTTAACTGAGGGCTTTTAGCTGTTCACTAAAGTAGTAATGTGTATTCTTTTTAATCCAAATAATCTGGAACTGACAAACCCACGTGTATGTTTTCCTACAAAATTAATAGATACTCTTTTTTTTAAGTATTTTTCTTTCATTGAACATTTAGGATTCCAGATGTACAAGAATCAGAACATACTATAAATCTGACCGAACTTTGGTCTTTCTTCTGGATCCGGTTCTTTCCAGCTTTCTGGCATAAAGGTTGAACTAGAATTCATTCAGCGTTTTACTGTAGACGTCCATAAATATCCTCAGATCTCAGCGTATTTGTCCTTTATGGTTAATCATCCCAGTTATTGATACTGTTCACATTTGGAAATGCTGAGTCAGGGTTTTTCCAAATCTGCATGGTCAGCCGTCCTGGTGCCACGCCATAAATAAAACCACCAGCAACGCTGGGAAATGGAGATAACCGCGAGGAAAGAGGTTTTTTATTTAATGGCTCGACCAGTCTAAGTGATCCTGATATTAATGACCCAAATCCTCGGAAAAGGGCGGAACTTTTGTTCAGCGTCTACATCCAAAATTAAACTATTTTTGCTGACGTTTAAAGATGGACACATTTCCTCTGTCTATCGTTAGGATATGTGAACATGGGATTGTGATCATTGACTCTAACTCTGTCAATGTCGACATATTTTAAAAATAATGACTCTTTTCAAACTAATAGTGCACAAACACGGAAAAATTCAGATGACACCTGTTCCTTCCTTCCTTTAACCTTACTAAATTGTTTAAGTGTTCACTTTGACCCACAGCCAGTAGAAATAAAAATGTGCTTGAATAATTTTTCGCTACGTGTTCACAGAGTAGTTTATGGTTATTTCCTTTTTTTTAAATTTCCTTCAGAAAAAAACAGCACTGTAACAATAAGAAACAAGAACTCATAAGATTGCATACGTCAAAAATATCCATAACTTTTTTTGTATGTTTTTTGCTTATCTTGTTACCAACGTGGCACCTGCAAATAGTGGTTGCTAAGGAAAATTTAAATTTTAATCTGAGCTAGAGACACCAAAACTTTATAAAAATATGTATTTTTATCAGATATGAAAAAATATCTATGGTTGCTATGAACTATCACCTTCCTGCATGCTGCTAGTTTTGAATCAACATTCCTGTATATGTGGCACCAAACACAAACTTCATCTCTATCTTTAGCTTTAACATTTTAATATAATTTAACTTGAAAAGTTAAGAGTTAGATTGCTTTGTTTTAATAGAAAATAATCCTTGAAGATCAAAAGATTAAATGTGAAATCGCCACAAAAAAGTTGAAAGTTGCTTATTTTGTTAATAATGCTGCTGTGGCACCTGTAATTAGTGGTTGCCAGGGAAAGTTGAAGATTTTATTTTGAGCTAGAGAAACCAAAACCCTTTAAATGTATTTCTTGTCCTCAGACGAGAAAAAATATCTATGGTTGCTATGATGTATCGCTTTCCTGCATGCTGCTATTCTTGAATCAAGATGCAACTTCCTGTCAGTCTTTGCCTTTAAAACATTCCTGAACGTGTGGTTTCAAACAAAACTTCATATATATCTTGGATGTATGTAGATTTAAGAACAGTTAATAGAATTTTACCTCAAAATTAGTTATTGTTTTGTTTTATTACAAGATAAACCTTGAAGATTAGAAAATTAAATGGGAAAATAGCGACAAAAAAATGTAGCGCTAATGTGGCACCTTTAAATAGTGGTTGCTAAGCAAAGTTGAACATTTTACTTTTAGCTAGAGATACCACAACTATCTAAACATATTTGTCCTCCTTAGACAAGAAATAATATTTATGGTTACTATGATGCATCACCTTCCTGGATGTTGTTATTTCTGAATCAAGATGCACGTTCCTGTCATTCAAACATTCCTGATGTTTCAACTCTCACAGGTTTGTGGCTGGAACTACATTTGAAAGTAATTTTGACTGAAAATGTGTTTGATATTCCATGATATAGACATAAAAATAGTAGAATAGTTGTAGCATCAAGCAAAATGACATTAAATTCAATTCTAGTTTACTAGGAAATGACATTTTACAGTTTTCTGTTCAAAAGTGGGTTCACCTGTGAGCGAGTATTTATATTCAGCATCCTGAGGACTAAACTGTCTTTGTGTCGCCTTCAGGCTGCGCTCTAAAGATGCACTTGTTTACAGATGCATGCAGATCTGCACTCATTATGCACTTTGAGGTATGAGTTCTTTTCCTCACACATAACACTCGGCCCATCTCTTTCAATGCGGCTCAAAGGGCCGTCTCTTCAGGGGCTTCTGAGGTTTAGGTGGCCGGTGGCGGGGAATGCAAATCAGGCCTCCGCGCACGCTCACGTGGACAAACGCCGTCTCCCTCTGCCAGGCCCCGCTGTTCTGGGCGCCGCCCGCAACCGTGAATGGCAGAGCAGAGGAGAGACAAAAAGAGGGATTAAAAGAAGGAAGTGTTGAAGGGACAGATAGGGAAGGCAGGAGGTTATCCAGAGTTAAGGCTTCCTTCTCTGCTGAAAAAAGACGATGCTCGACTGCATGTTAATTCAGTACAGGTGGAACTGTTGGGAGTTTGACTTTCACACGTTTGAATGCATCAGTCATACATGAGTTGTACAGGTGTGCCTGACAAACGATGTGAATCCTGCGCAGAGAGACGACAAATGAACCAGAAATAGTGAAGATTTTGAATGTTTTTCTGATTTTTTTTTTTTTACTGTCCACTTCAACAGAAGTTCATTTTGTTGTTGGATTGTAACTTTAAGTTGTTTTAAGCTGTAAAATCTTCATGATGTCCCTAAAATTTCTCAGATTAACGAAAAGGTTTTTGTTTTTGGCTCCTAAAGGCAGGCCAGATTTCAGCACCATGGACAGCGCCACAGAAACCAGAAGTGTTTCAGGCTATAAGTGTATCTCTTCCCTCATTTTCATGACTTAAAATGTATTGTTTTTGAATTAATTGTTCAAATATTTATATTTTTTTTTAGCAAAAATATGTTTTATTTAAGGATTTCAGTTTTTTTCCATAAAATACTTGAGCTGTTTTCAATGTAGTATTTATTTTAGTACCAAAAGGGAAACAAATAAGTAATCGTAAACTTAAAACTGTGAAATTATCTCAAAATGAGTCATTTTCTAAATCAATCTGATCGTTTTTTCCAAGTCTTTCCTGTGGGATTGAAGAGTGAAGGCCTTTTTCTGCAGGTTATCTACCGACTTTAATATGTTTTTAAAGACCCATTCCAATGAAAATGGTGTTTTTAACATGTTCTTTTGGCATTTTTACAGAAAATGTATCTTAAAATGTCAATATTTTAATTCAAATTGTTGTGAATTAAGACCAGACGAAGAAAAGCTCTTTGAAAACGATCGTAGAATATACAGTGGTGACGACTGTCTGAGCTCAAAACTTTACATTCTTATATTCTGTTGTTGATCCTTTAATGTCACTTTGGGGGTGTGAGGGGCTGTAAGCTAGCGGGAGAGTGAGAGCTCTCAGTTAAGGCTGCTCCATGCCAATGGTCCGGCCCACAACTCAGAGGTCAATTTCTGATGAACTACGGCCACTCTACAGAAACTATGTCCTAGAAAACGACACAAGTTTTTAGATTTTTGGTTAAAAACAATTCTGACATTTGTTAAATATTTTGCCATTAAAAGTATAAAAGTTATGATACAAAATCTGCAGATTGTACTAAGTGTTACTGTTTAGTTTCTGAACTATGAAGATTTAGTTTTTGGTGAATGAGATATTCTTGTCTTTAAACACCTTAAAGAAAAAGACACAGTTTTGGTTAATGCGTATATACTTACATTTACACATAGAACTTGTTCTGCTAAAAAATACATTTTCTGGTTTGCAGATAATAAATACTGAAAACAAAAAAATGCAAATGTAGCTTAAAAAATCTGAACCTATTAGAATGAAACAACCTTATTTTTTAAAAAATATGTTGCTAAAACTACAAAAAAATGGCATAAATCCAGATAAAATGAGAACATTTTTATTCCTTCTGGTTCTTTGATGACCATCAGAAACTGAATTATTTCAAATCATGTTTAACCCTTCGTGGACACTTCGCTACGTTGTCCACCAGGGGGCTAGCTAGCGTAGCGGGCGCAATCGCTCTGAGCGACGGCCTGACAGCCTGTCTAGGGTTCATTCCGCCTTCATCCAACAGTAACCGGGACAGTATCTGGCTCCGGCTGGATGGATATTCAGGACGGAAACCCTCACATTGAGCGGCCATATTGGATTTTTTTCTTGTGGCGTCACTGGAAATGTCACATGTCCAAAGCTGAGTCCCTTATTGGTTAATGCACCACATCAGTTTAGCCAAACAGATTTTTGAAATAACGCCACAAGAACAGAGGGCGAGTGATCTGGAGTCATAGTGAAGGTTATTGCTCAGATCACCAGTAAGTCTTCATCTGCAGCCAATGGGGTCAGAGCGCCGCTCAAACAGATTGATCCTCGTTTTTGTGGACAATAGGAGAAAAAGGACAAAGCGGCGCAGAGATGACCTCACACGGCAAATACTTTGAAACACCACAACAAAGCCGGAATTTTCCATCTCCTCTTCACCTGCTCACCCGGCCAATACGGAGTTATTGTACTCCAAAGGTTCGCCAAAAGTGGAAACACCAGAAATTCCTCTGCTTTTCTCAAATTTGAGACCAGGAGGAAAAAGGAGGAGTGATTTTGAGCAGGGAAATCCTGGAGGTGAAATGAGACTTCATCACCTCTGGAGCAGCAGGAGGACTGGCGGACTCCTCCCACACTCAGAGAGGCCATTAACTTGATAGTTTTTAAATGACTGCACAGACAGAAATGAGGTTTCTGCTCCAACGGTCTCTGGGAGAAGAGTTTTGGAGAGTCCGAGCTGGAGGAACAATGACCTTGTTTTGCTGTAGAACCGTTGGCTTCATAATCCGACATCATTCAGATGTAGAGTACTGATCATTGACTGTAAATGAGAACTGGACCGAGTGACCCCTCCCCCTGATGTTACAAACAGGAAGTACCGGTTTAATAGATTCGGTGTAGAAAGAAGCTCACTCCTGATAGACAAGGGTGGTTTGATACGTTGGAAATGTTGGATATGAAGTCCAGAAATGTCAAACTTTCACACTTTTGGCTAAAATACGGAAATTTAAACGTCAAACTCCCAACAAAAAAATCGTAAACGCTGGTTAAAGAGGTGCAACTGCACTGTAATTCAACAAGCTTTTTAATTCTATTATTTCATTTTTTTTTTTAAGTTACGTATTTTCATAAAACCTGAAATACATTATAATGAATACCAGAGTACGACAGATATTAGGGCCAGAACATTTTATTTTATTTTTTAATAACAACTTATATAACTACAAGTTTTATATGTACAAGTCAAAATGTGGAAATTGTTTAATTATGAGAATAAAGTCATATATGTATAACTTTAAAAGTCACAGGCAAAATTTATGAGTTTTTTTCTCTTAAAATTATGACTTAAGTCTTAAATCTAAAGCTTAAAACACATAAATTTACTAAAAAAAAGTAAATAAATTTACAAGACAAAGACAGATTTAACGGTAAAAAAGTTATAAATTTACAAGAAAAAGATAATAAATTTAAAGGAAAAAAATATTAATTGTAAGAAAAAAAATAATAAATTTATTAAATAAAGACAGAAACTGACGAGTAAAAAAGTTATAAATTTGCGAGAATAGAAATAAATTTACAAGAAAAAAAATATAAATTTGTGGGGGGAAAAAATAAATTTAGAAGACAGACATAATTTAAAAAATGAATTTATGAGAAAAAAAAGATACATTTTCAAGAAGAAAATCATAAATGTCTGAGAAAAAAAAAATCATAAATTTACAAGACAGACTTAAATTTAAGAATAACAAAGTTATAAATTTGCAACAAAAAAATAATACATTTGCAAGAAAAAAAATCATAAATTTATGTAGAAAAAAATTATCAATTTACTAGACAAAGACATAAATTTAAGAGTAAAACGGTTGTGAATTTACAAGAAAAAAATCATAATTTACAGGAAAAAAACAGATTATAAGAAAAAAATAAATAAATTTACAACAAAGACAAATTTAAGAGTAAAAACAGTTCTAAATTTATGAAAAAAAAAATACTATATTTACCAAAAATAAAATCATAAATTTATGGGGAAAAAAATCATAACTTACAAGACCAATACATATATTAAGAGTAAAAAAGTCATACATTTACGAGAAAATAATAATAATATAGAGATAATACACGATCGGCTGAATTTGACTCCATCTGAAGGTGATTCTCCACAGATACTTCTAACCGCTCGACGTGTTCTAAAACAACCATAAATTAGAGGTAATAAATGCGAAAAAAAGGTTAAAAACTGGAGTTTTACGATAGGACATGAATTGATTTAGGAGCTCCGGTTCGCCGCGGTGCTTTGGCAGACGAGCCGTCGGTCGTGTTCCTGAGCGTCTGGCTACAAGGGGAGAAAATGGCTTTAACCTTCATGCTTATTCAATCATCACCACTCTGTAAATGTCACTCCATCTGCCTCCCCGCTGCTCGCCACATCTCTGTTTACCCCTCTGTGATTCTATAATCCCGCGCCGTCAGCCGTTCATCTGAAGCCGTCCGTCCCTCGCGTTTGTGCCCCACCTTTCACCCCGTCGGTCTGTTTCATTCGCTGCTTTCATCCCCTGTTCGTACTGAACTCTGATGCTTTGTTTCTTCTGAGCGGTAGTACTGCAACGTAGTAGTAGTAAGTACTACCACTATAATAGTAAGCTGTTGTAGTCTTCACACAATTTCACACACATGCTGCCACCTTAAATCTACAACCACAACCTACGATTTATTGACCTTTGACCTTTGAAAGAGGCCGCCATCTTGAATTTTCCAAAACAAATTTGCTTTAGTACCTTAGAAAAATTTAGCATCCTACTAAAAATGTAAAAACTATTGCTTTCTTGCTAATATTAGATAAAATGTTGGTTTTTGAAGTTTGTAGATTTTGAACGGCGTTAGCGTAGCGAGCTAGCAAAAGTGGCGTTCCGTCGTTGCCCGCAAATATTTCACCGGATTATTGTGAAAATGTAATACATAAATCTTTGTTTTAAGCGAAACAAAATGATATAATAAACAATATGAACACATTAGAAATGTGGCCGTGGTTAACCAAAAACCTCCGTTGCCAAGGAAACAAAAAAATTACTTAAGTGAATTCTTCTAAAAATTACATAAATGTGTTCGTCACCACCAGGCCACCAAAAAATAAAGTGGTTGCTATGGAGTTAAAACCAACACAAAGCCACCATTTTAGAGGTAAAAACTAACAAAACCAACCAACGTATTCCAGATCTCCAAAAAAGGTGTTGAAATTATTATGGGATAGCCACAAACATCCAGCTTTGCTGCCATTTTGTATCAAAGTGTGACATTTGATACATGAATCTCTGGTTCAAGCTGAACAAAACAATATAACATACAATATGAACGTGTTAGGAATGTGGGCGCGGTTAGCCAAAACAACCGTTGCCAAGGAAATCTAAAGATTTACTTCTGCCGATTCTTCTAAAAGACACATAGACCTGTCCGTCACCCCTTGGCAACCAAATTATAAAATGGTTGCTATGGAGATAACCCAACAGAAAAGCTGCCATTTTGAAAAAATGTTTTTTAATTAATTTGTCACACGCAGCTCTTACCTGGGTGGCAGAGGCAGGAAGTTAGACTTAAGGGTAGTGAGGGCAGACAAAAACAGGGTAACTTGGGGGTGGCAAGTACGTAGTGCCCATAGAACGCCATTTGCGGCTTCAATTTCTATTGGTTTTGCCTTTTTTCTCCATATTGTTTCCTGTTTGACGTGTCCTTTTCCTCTCTTGTGCATGTCTCAAAAGCACAGTCAGCATCTACCGCTCCATCTGTCTTCTATTCCCCCCCTTCTTTTTCTTCTCTGCCTGCCCGGTTGTCCCAACCCCCCCGTTCCGCCAGCGCTGATCGATATTTCTCAAGTTTTCACTCTGAGGCTCCAGAATGAGGCACCCAGGGACGGGAAAAGTGAGCCAGAGTCGACGGCGAAAAGAAAAATAGTGTACGAAAAGGACGGAGAGGAGGAAGGGTATGGAGAAGAGGAGGGAAATTAATAGAGGGAAAGAGAGGCGAGGGAAGGAGATGATGCATTTCAGAAGGAGAAGGAGGCCAAAAGAGTCTTATAAATAAAAAATGTTCCAGCGAATCAGCGCGGAAGGCAGCAGCAGACATCATACCTCACTTTGTTGAACCATTTTGTTCTGCTGAAGAATGTCAGCTCTTTCTTCCCGATCAGGTACTTTTATTTTTAAAAGCTTGATGACAGCTCACAGTCGGCTGCTCTGACAGCGGAGCTGCATTCAAAGCTTTCATGAAGCCACTTTTTACTATTGTCATTTATTTATGGACATTTTTATAGGACAATCAAGAGCTTAAGTGCTGTTCCAGATACTCTGCATAGTTCTCAAACTGTCAGAACTGCTTATGGTTACGGTTGTTGGTTAATATCCAATTTTCTGATGGGCTAAAACTATTTTAGTGTTATTTTATCTGGATACAAACAGAAAACCAAAACAAACAGACTGTAAATGCTGGTAAATATATGTTGACTGTTGGTCTTCTAATATGCTTCTAACCAGCATTTGCTGTTTTATTTGTAGCATTTAAGGTCACTGTCATCTTATTTTTTCCTCCTGCACGTTAATATTTCTTTTTAAACCATTTATACATTTATTTTCATACTCATATAAGAAGTTGTTTTCCTATAGGAAGGACAAAAATCAATTTGAGTTATCCTTGTTTAAGAATCAGTTATTAAATTAGATTAAATTGGTAATACTTCAGAGATAATCTCTGACTTTATCCATAGAGTTCAGAACAGTGAAAAAAAAGCCTGAAGTGAGTTGGGGATAGTGACTCCGCCCACTTTTGGGGGTGGGAAAAAGTTGAGTTTTGATGAGTCTACCTATCTGTCAATCAAAAAAAAATTAATAAAAGACAAATTTAGGATCAGATTCAAATCTGAATAGCTGATTTTTATACAAACACACATGGAGTAATCATGAATCAAAAAACATATTTTGGACATTTTTAAACCAGTTTGTACAAAACTCCTTGAGGTATAAAATTGTATTTTAACCTGGGAATCATGAGGGATTTACTGACTTCTGACATCTGCCCCTAGTGGTCATTTAGTGAACTGCAATGTTGGATTTTTTTTTCAAACCCGTCAAAAAGAAAAAAGTGAGCTACCAGTAACAGAATTATCCATTTATAGTTAAAAAATAATTAAAAAAACAAATAAACATTTTGGCAATGGGAGGAGGTGATCATTGAGGTGTCAAAATGGACACATATTGCAAAACACTTTAAAATAAATAAATAAATGAGTCACGTGACCACCAACTGGATACCACACTTATCTCTCACAACATTGTGTTGTTTTGACATTTCTAGAATTTCAATAAAGTTTTCTGCATATTTATAACTAACTGCAGGCATTCATTTGCTTTTTGAAGGCCCTGAATCCTTTTTTGGGGGGTCAGATGGTTGCTGGAGCCTATCCTAGTTGTTGTTGGGCAAAAGGTGGCGTTCACCCTGGACAGGTCACCAGTCTGTTTTGGGTCAACACACATTCACAGTCACACCTAGGGATAACATAGAGTCACCAGTAAACCTGTGAAGGATGTTTTGGGACTGTGAGAAGAACCATCTCTGTGAAAAGTAGAACATGCAAACTCCACACAAGCGGGATTTGAACCAGGATCTTTTTACTGTGCGGAAAGACTGGTAAACGCTACACCTCATGCATCCTCTGCCTATTAAGGTTTTTTTTTTTTTTGCACCTGTTTCTTCATTTTTCTGCACGTGTGACGTTACCACAAAGCTACAAAAGGTTGGGAGCAAATAAAAAAGATGATCTCCTGGCCCTTCGTTGCATGGAATAAAGTGCAGCCTTAATCACAGGGACAGTTGTGGTTCTTTTTTGTGTTTCTTTTGTCAAACCGTGCAGAGAGTTAGCCGCCCACATTAAGAGCAATTGTTCTTAATAAAAGGGACTAATGGAGGGGTGAGATGTTGTTAACCTGCAGCTTGTTTGTCTCCAAGCTGCATGACTGAAATCATAAGGAGGAGTTTATTAACCAGGAGAACAAAAAAAACAACTTTTTGGTTTCTACTTCCTGTTGCATTCTGCTCTGCTTTTGTAAAGACTTTCTCCGTCAAGTCCTGTTTGTTGAGCATCAACGTTGCAAATCTAAGCAAAGAAACTTGTATTTACTGTGTTTTGCTCACTGGAACGAACTTCCAATTTGGGCCCGCTAACGGAGGCTTGTAGAGTCTGAGATGCTTCTATGCGTTCGGTTAATTTAAAAACGGGCTTCAAATGCTGCATCACTTAAGCCCCTCCAAACCATTTCCACACTTTCTCATGAACTACCAGCCACGTTCAAAGCCTTTAGAGACAGGAGAATCCCATATATTGGATGTAGGTTTTACAGGATAAAAAGTGGCGTTTCGGTTTTTGAATATCTAACACATAGATCAAAGAAGAAGTCGTATTTTTGTTCTCCAAAATAAACGGTGGAAATTGAAAGCGAGCGCTCCCTCTTTGACACGCGGTTCTGTCCCTGTTATCTTGTACAGACACTAGGAGAGAAATGACATTTGGAGAGATGTGGAGAATGCCAGGACCCACACTGGGTTACTGTAATTAGATCTACTGACAAGTGTCTGATTCAAAAGAGGAGAGGGACGATCCGATTTGATCATTTAAAACAGAGAAAGTACCATTTTTATTCTTGTACGTCCACGGATAGAAGTAATGTGATGACTTTTCAAAGTTTTTTATTGTTTATTTTAATTTAAATAGTTTTTTCCTTCAAAAATATTAAAATATTACAATTTTCTTAAGTTAAATGTGCTCTGAAAAAGGTAACAATGCAGGATTTGTCAATATGTCTATTTTTTTCCATAATGTTGGACGACTCCTGAACATTTTTTCATAGTTTAAAGTTTATTGTGAATGTAGAATATTAAGATAACTGTTGTTTCAACCCCCTTCGCCCCACCTCCACCCCATCCTTTCCTTTTACAAGCATTGCAGACAGGAAGTTTGACATTGTTCCCGGAAACCCTAAAGTTTGTGGCTTTAGGACCACATATTCAAAGAATCAACGAGAAGCTTTTCTTTCAATCAATCATTTTATCTGTGTACCACCTTTCACCAACACATGTAGAACACCAGCCACTTAACACAAAGAACATAAACACAGGTTAAAACAAAAAAAAAGTGAATTTAAAAACACAAACATAGAAAAGACAAACATTAGATGTTACGAAACACTGTGACTAGTGAGTTTTGTTTGTCCAAATATCCTCCAAAACTAATTCTGTGCCAATATTATTGCTAGAGCTCCAAAAGGAACAAAGTTGATTGATGGTTACCAGTAGTTTTAGTGAAATAAAAGTTCATACTTTACATTTCTTAATAAAATTGTTACGGTCCTAGGTCTTGTGAATCTGTTCCTGCCCCTTTTCTCTTCCACCTGCTCCGGTGACAGCTTTGACAATCAGATGACGGGATAAAAGAGGTTCTTCCTCTGGAGCTTCCTGCCACGGCCAGATCACTGCTGAAGGTCTCAACTCCCCAAGTCGGGGGCTCGTCCGGGATTGGCCCTGGACCGTAGCAAATAAAAGGGGAGATGAAACTGGCTTAAGCACTTTAGTATATGTAAAGGCTAATAAACAACCAGAAAAATAAAAACTATGAAAGTATGTTGAATGAATATCTGGGAATAAACAAAAGTCAAACAGATGAACGTTTGTATGCAAGGGAACTGTGAGGACACAGAGCTGCAGCATGGCAGGAAGCCTTAGAGAAAGAGTGATACTGAAGCACCTGTGCTGTGGATCTTTTATCACTGGAGCCTCCTGCCACGGCTGGATCAGTTGCTGAAGCTCTCAACTACCCAATCGTAACAAGTTAGGGGCTCGTCCGGGATAGGCTCGTGTCCGTATCAAATATAGGGGGATACAGACCTGGTTTTAGCACTTTAGTATGTTTAAAGACCCATGAACCCATGAAAGCGTGTCGTTGAATGAATATCTGGGAATGTACTTTTATGTTTTAAATGGAGCAAAATGAACAAAAGCCAAACAGATGAACGTATGCAAGGGAATTGTGAAGACACAAAGCCGAAGCACCTGTGCGGCGGATCTTTTATCCCTGTCATCTGATTATCAAACACCTGCACCTGTGCAGGAGGAGGAGGAGAAAAGGGGCAGGGACTGATTCACAAGACGTCACAAGGCAGTAACAAATACGATTACAGTTTTCAAGGGTCAAGAAATTGATGTGAAACCCCAATCGTCAAGCAACAGGAAATATTATGGTTTTGTTGGGTCTGGGGTTGCTGTTGTATTTAATGAGAAACTAATGTCTGGTTTCCACTGAGCTTTACGGACCGGACCAGTCCCCTCTTGGCCCGTTTAGAACGGTCCGGGCAATCCAAGTGAGCGTTTCCGTTGAGCGTTGGACCATCAAAGCGCATGCAGGGTGTATGTATGTGTCTCTGAATTTGTGGATTCAGCGTATCTCCGGTCTCCAACCCCCCACGAATAATGGGGAATAGTGTCTATAAAGATTTTTTTTATTATTTGCAAAAAGATTACGAGGGGACAAAGAAGAATACAGCCGAAAAGAAGAAAAAACTTTCAATTTAGATTGGTAAAAGCACTGGAGGGACGCTTGTTGTCGTAAAACCTTTCCGCCAGTCAATGGGTTACATCGTATGATGGGTCCATTCCATTTTTCTATGGACCTACAACCAACGGGGTACCAGAAATGGTACCTGTCGGTCCTACTAAATGGGTCCATTTTGTACTGGATAAGCTCGAAAGTCCGGTCCAGTCTGAACCTTCTTCTTATCCCATTTTTTGGTGTCGCCACAGCGTAACAGCACCCACTGTTTCGCATCAGTGATTTGGCAGAGTTTTTACACCGGATGCCCTTCCTGACACAACCCTGTACTTGGGGGGCACAGGGACCCAGTAAATCAAGGGTCTTGCCTAAGGACCCAATCTGGATGGAGATCAGTGGACACCTTGGGGATTGAACCCTAGTTTCCTGCATGCAAACCCAATACTTAGCCCAGTGAGCCATCCAGCCGGTGCAGTCTGGACCGCTCAGTGGAAACAAGGCTATAGTGTAGTAAAACAGCTACTACAGCTCAATGGTGCCAAGTTCGTTTGATCGGGCTTCATCCAAATGGTCTGACTGAAAGTTCTGGTGGTCCTGGTCGTCTCTGCTCTCAAACACCAACAAGCTACTCTGGAATGAGCTGAAAGCATTTGTTTCTATGTGGAGTTGGCATATTCTCCTTGTGCACGTGTAGACCGTAAAGTTGAGCCTCGAACACCGGCAACAGCCAAAAAAACACACATTCTTTGAACTAGCTTAACTCTAGCTAACCATACCATAAATTAACTCAAGGAGTTACGGTAGTTTAATATTTTTTCTAATTGAACTGATAAAGCTCTTAAGGGTTTTATTGGCGTGATTTCTTAAAAAAAATTAAAAAGTTGGGAGATTATTGAATTGCAGCTCGATGACGGCTGGCAGCGGCAAACACCTGGTGACAGTTTGAGGCTCAGAAATACGACTCAGAAAGGCTTTAGCAGCTCAACTCTGAATCCTTTTTTCCAGCTGCCATTCACCTGAAAATGGACCTCACAGCTGTTTGTCGTGACGGCAGAGCGTCTCTGAGCTCCTGTGACACTCGCACACATGCTGGGCTTACAGGAAGATTGACAGCGGTGCTTCCCCCCCGCCCGCTTGATCGTCGGAGCGTTTCACGTCTAGCATTATCACACACACAAAGCCCAACGTGCACTAAGACTGCATGAAATAAGGGAAGCCTTTGTGGTTGAGCAAACCTCAAAGACGCAGTCACATCTCACTCATTCCTCATCTACAACCTGCTCACACACTCAAATCTCTTTGAGTTATTGATTGTACCCTCTGCTGCGATATTTTAGCTGGAGGATAAAGACTATTTTCTGCTTTTATCTCCATTTGGCTCTCTCCGACGAGCCTCAAACTCGCGACAATCTTTCATGGTTGATTTTCAGTCTCACAAGCTGTCAGACACGGTTCCATTTCCTTGTAGATCGCCCGGGATCGCCTCACATCCCTCAAATGAACTCCCCCAGTCCGACTTGCTCTTTTTCCAGCACATAAACAGTCCAACCCACCCTCCCGCTGGTCAATAAACCCACGGAAACAGGGCTGCGCTTTTGTAGGCCCAGCAGAAATGACAGAAAGGTTGCCGTCGACACTACAGAGACTCAATTAGCGGATGCAGTCATACTGAGATCGGTACACCTCCAACAGGCTTTTCTAGCCCATTTACATTAATAACACCGACTGACGATGAAAACTGACCGTCAAACATGAAAGTTTACCTGAAAGTTTCTCTGCAAAAACTTAATCCCGACTGTTGTTTCAAGAGCAATAGTATTAGCAAAAATGGTTCATGAAATTAGCAGGCACTCAGTTCACGAATGTCGCACGAATAGGTTATAGTGCGTGATACGTAAGTGACCATAGGATACCCGTAAGATACTCACACAAACTATATCTAATTTCTCTATTTCCACACACAAGGAGTGCATAAAGAGCCCACACTTATCATGTAAATAGTACTAACAAGTCCTTGCAGAGTCTACAGGATTTGGGATGGTTGAAGAATTAAAAAATCTGTGCAGTACACCCATTGTCTTACCTACTACTGATCAAGTGTTCACCAGAAACTTTTGCCTCAACCGTTCTTGTAGGAGAGACGTACATGAACATTTTCGCTCTATGGATTCACCAAGCAGCCTTGATATCTCGTGTCACCTCTGTGTCTAACACTGGTCTCTGTAGACACATATCCCAAAATGCCACCAAACAATGACCCAAATGTAGGTTTTTCAGTTAATTTACACATCGAGCAACAGCCATGGAGGTTTTAAGAAATAGCTCAAATTTTACAGTAACCGCGCTATGTTTCTCTAAATGTTGACATCAGTCAATGGCAGCAACTGACTGTTAGGAGGGTCTCCAAGATCCCCTAAATCGTTTGGTGATTGACTGATTTCAGACCCTCCAGCTATCTCCCCTGCCCACTGCCACCGTCCGATTGTTAGAAATCGTACAGCAGCAGTGCAGGCACTCGACAAGGGCTAGTGATACGGACTGGGGGCCCAGCAATGACCAGACACCTATCTGGCAGTCCTGACCACCGTGAGTCCAAATGGGGAGACGATGTTGATGCTACACAAATCTCATCATGGCGTTGCTAGCACCACAGCAATTCAGAGACCTATGTGTTGACAAATTATGGTTGATGCCGAGAAGAACATGTCTCTTGGGAGACATGTTGCTTTTTATACCCAAGGCGGTTGGAGGCCATTGATATGGACAACCGCGGTCTGGAGACATTTACACATCGTCCAGTCAGAGCTACTCCCTGTGGCCACCCAGGTGTTGCCCGATTTTGTGATGCTGCCATCTCCAACTGACTGACCCCCGTTTACATTCATGACCACGCCAACAATTTTCAAAAAAATCATTCGGCTGCATGAAAGCTTGAAGATTCTGGCGATGTCTCCCCATCGCGCTGTTGTATTTGTGTCCATACCATAAATTTAATTCTGTCTTAATGTGAGACTCGAGTGTGACTCAAATTCTAGTCCGAGTGCATTTAGCATATACCTACTATGGAAAATACTGAGTTTTTACTATTTTTATCTTAGCACCTATGAAGTAGATGAGCATTGAGAGTATTTGTAGGTAGGAGTTTTCTTTGTCAATTGGTAGAGATTGTTGTAAGAGGCTCCTCCCACTTTGCATTCAGTTTTATTTAAGCTTTTTACTATCACCAATAAAGAAATGTACCAATTTTCCTAATATATATTAGACTTGTTAACATCAGCCTCTTGTAGTGCCATTAACTCTATCTTTTAGGACTTGTTGAAAAATAATAGCATTTCATTAAATCTCTTGCATTTTAATGTATTTTCTTGTATTTTTATTAATATCTGGAATAAACTATATTATGTGTTTTCATTTAAAATAAGTTTCTTTTTTAAACATGAAATAAGTCTAACTATTAGAATATAAAACAGTCCAGAAAGGTAGATTGATGGTTGGATTATATGTTTGGCCTGCAGGCACTGCATGTATCCAATCATGTTTATTCATGGTCATAAAAAGGCAAACACCACCAGCATAGAGGCCTCTTCTGCATTGGATGCACGCACCTTGCACATGAGCTTTTCTGAGACTGTCAGACATCTCCACGCCTCGTTACGTGTCCTGTGAAGAGCGGCGCTGGAGTGGCGTTTATAGGAGTTTTCTGGCCTTCGGGAGAAGCCGATCTGCACTGAAACCTTATATAAGCGGCTTCACAGCGAGCTACAGACGCAGAAAAACACAAAAAAGGAAAGTTGTTAGCTGTTGTTTTACACATAATGTGTGAAATGTAGAGTTATGATGACGTAAAAACCTCGGAACGTCTTTTTTAGTGATGTCATGTGCAGGTATGTGTGATGCTTAGACTTGTTCTGGTTCTGAATCACGCTGGTCATCAATGTGATTCTGTTGATTGGAGCGGCTGGAAAACCGGCTGTATTTTCCACCACATGCTTGATTCGAACCGCCTTGATTCTCATTGTGGGAGACGTCAATCATCCCTTTTTACCCAGCAGCCCGCTGGGCAGCATGGGTGGCTTGATTTCTGTTTTTCCCACCTTAAACTTTACTTCACCACAAAAGGGTATTTTTCCAGAAAACTCCACATATTTAATGTCCATCTGTGTATTTCTTACATACATTTTTTTTATTTTAGTAACAGTAAAACACTAAAAAAGATCAGGATCAAAAGGAATGATTTGCATTTTAATTTCTTCTCCAAAAACTGTCAAAATAAGCAAAAGAAAAAAAAACAGAGCATAAAATACACAAAAATAAATGTCTTTAATCTACTTTATAGACCCTTTTTGATGAAAATTGTGTTTTTATGGCATTTTCCTATTGATGAATAAAAAAAAAGTTGACTTTCTGGGTATTTCTTTATTTAAATCAATGTGAACCATATATGCTATTTGAAAAAGATGATATTTTTTTATGTAGATAAGCTCGTTCTGATGCATCCACTCCCATATTGTTGGCCATTAATGTTAGGTTGGGGCTGTAAGCTAGCGGGAGAGAGAGCAAAGAGAGAATGGGAAGGAGGAGGTGGGCGGGGTTGACCCACGCCCACAACTCTTATTTCTAATGATTTGCCGCTCTGCAGAAACTATGTTCTTAAAAAACACAGTTTTTTGGGGGAGATTTTAGCTAAAAACAGCAAAATCATAACTGAAATACCACTGGGAGTGATTTCAAAATACACCAAAAGATGGTCAGAGTTTAAAGTGTAAACATTTCAGTTTTCCAAAAGCAGCCAGAGGGCGGATCAAATCCCCCTCTACCTGCACGCCTTTGTGCAATTAGCGCCAGACGCTCTTGTGGTTTTACATCGACGCTCTGTTGTTGTGGTGCGTAATTACCAACCTGCCGGAGGAGGGGCGGTGTAGCGTAACCGCTAAATAATGACAACACACACACGGGAGCAGCTGTTCCTGATTTCACCTGTTTAACATGCTTTTTTCCCACAATTCCAGGGTCACGTCGCTCCGACGTGTCTGTGTTATCAAAGTTTGCTGAGGTTCCTCAGCGTTTGAGCATCAGGACCCAAACCCGCCGCTCTTCCTCCACATAGGTGTCCTCTTTTTACATTTTGAAACGGGTCATATTTTTTCTTAAGTTTGGAGGGAAGGGCTGGGTCCTGTTCTTCAAACCCCCTCCCCCTTTTTCAATTTCCCCACTTTTCACCTCCCCCGCTCCACCGCAGAACAGTTTAAAGGAGAGACTCACAAACAATGGCAGCCATTTTCTTCTACAGGGGGAGAACGGACGAATAAAAACAAAGTTTTCTTTCATCTTGTGTCTTTTCTTGTGATAAATCTGTGTCTGTGATGCTTTTTGTTTTTGTACTCTTTTTATAAAAAAACGAAAAAAAAAGCCCAACATGAACTCTTGCTGATTTGTCTTTTTTGCTCTTGCTTCTTTTCTTTTTTTGGTATTCTTTTTTTTTTCTTTTTCGGTTTTTGCCAGTAATCTTTTTTGAATTTTCTCTTTTCTCTTTTTCCCCCCTTTTTTTCTTAACCCTAGGTCCGCTCACAAAAAAAACTGATGAATCTTCAATGAACAAGCCGCGAGACGAAGGTATTTTTGTTGCATGTTTTTCCTTTTTTCTTGTTTTGAAGTCTTTTTTGGGGGGTGGTGGTGGGGGGAGGGGGGCACACAAAGAGTAGAAGTCAAAAAAAAAAACAAACACACACACCCAACACACACACACAAGTCTTTGGTGGGACTTCATGACAACATACATGTGTGTTGCTGATCTTTTTTTAAATAAAGGTGTCTCTTTGAATGCTAATTATTCGCTTGGTGTAACCATTGACTGTATATGAGAACCGGATCGAGTGACTGTGACATCAACCATAGAAAATTCTGATTCCAACGAAATTAAGTCAGTTCAGTCGCCTTTTTCTTCTGCGATATACACCGTGTTTTAGCCAAAACGTGGTTAGTTAGCAGGGATTGGTCGGAGTGGGTCCGAGTTTCTATGGCAACCACTCTTGCTAATCAGAAGTGAGCTTGTTGGAAGGTCACACCCACTTGAAAGCGGGCTAAAAACGTCAAATATTTTGAACATCAGGTCAAAAATAAAAATAAAAAAATAAGCGCTAAAAAGTAAAAAAAAAATTAGGGCGGTACGATGTGAGAAAACTTGCGATATTATCGATCAATATTGCGATAACGATATGAATTGCGATAATCTAAAAACATTTCAATTTCACTGCAACAGTTTTAAGGAATTAAAGCAATCGTGACATTAAACTCCAAATGACCCTCGTCTACATAAGAGGCGGAGTTCTAACATCAAAAGGACTCCATCGATTGGTCAACGGCGGTTAATCCGATTGGTCAAATCTCTAAGGAGCTTTATTTGATTTGTTAAATCTTTCAAGCATTTCATTTAAGAATGTGTGTAAACATTTAAGGTAACAATTTAGTGCAGTTTTCACTGTCTTTCGCAAAACGCACAGATATCATGATAACAATAAATTTGCGATTTATTGTGCAGGCTGATAGTAGAACAATATAATGACGGAATAATAGATGTTTATTTCTCAATAAAAGGGGTTTTGGTTCCTGAACTTACCAGGTGCTTCCTGTTTGGAATGACAGGGAGAGGGGTCACTCAGTCCAGCTCTCATTTACAGTCAATGGCTGTAACCTTGCTCTGGCTCATAGATGCCCTTAGAAAGCCCTGCACAACGAAAAATAAAGGAACTCGAACGCCATAATGGCTGCTGCAGCCTTGAAAACAGCAACATTGTTCCCCAAATCCAAACCGTCAGGATTCAGAACACCTATTGAAACCGGCACACACAATGAGGCGTTATGACAGCTCCAGCGGCGTCCGCTCCACAATAAAATTGCAGTCGAACGAGGAACCACACAAAACATTAAGCTGCGCTCATTCCGAGTCAGTGACGATCATATCCAATCAGGTAAGGAGAAGAGAAGCGGGAACGTCCAAGGACACTCGTGCCCCACTTTTGCAATCAACGCTGCATTTCACTCACCTCCTACCCGCAGCAAACACCTACCACCCCTCCATTTTCTTCTTTTGGATCCTTTCTTAAAGTGACTGGTGATATTTTGATCCACGTTTCTCTCTTGTGCTATTTTAAGGGGGTGAATCTTTTTCTTGCTCCTTCATGCTCTTTGATTCGGTGCGTTTTCTTCTCTTTTTTTTATTTTTTTCCTTTTTTTTCTTTTTCTTCAAGTTGGCAGCCGGGGAACGTTTGACACGAGGATTTTCTTGGTGATCAAACGCTCTGGCACAGACACAACTTTTTGAGCTGCCACAGCCAGCAGAGCATTAGAAACACTCCAGCTCTCGCTAGACAGCCCCTGCCTCCTTCATCCTTAATTACAACGCACAGTCTAAGTTGTTGACTAGGTCATTAGTGGCAGCTAGCGCCTCTTTACCAGGCTCAAACCACTGTCACAGGTAGTGGAAACCCCTTTGAATGCAAATCCATGGATTATATACCAGACCTCCTCTACATAAGGTGACTTTATTATGGTTTTACGCAAATTCTTTTCTCTGAAAATAGCCTTGACTTTCAGACTGAATCCTTGAATGTAAAAATAATTTAATTATATATATATATATATATATATATAGTGTGTGTGTGTGATTTGGGAGGCTTTTCCTTCCACAATGTTTGTTTTGTAAAATATTAAAATGAGTGTTCAGGAAAAAAAGCACCTAATTTGCCCGTTGTCTTAAATTTGATCCACAAAGTTTTAATGTGGTGTAATTGTTTATAAAGAGTTAATTATCAACATATGTTGTATTCTTTCAATAAAGTAAGTAGTTAAATACATAAATTAAAAACAATAAATGAGTCATTCTCGTCATAAAGTTCTAAAAATTAGCTAAACTTTTTCCCGCCAAAAGTGTTTTTGAGATTTCATGGGGGCAGCCATTTTGAAAGGAGCAGGAAAAGCCCTTCTACTGCCCCTAGTGGAATAATGATGAACTGCATGAAAGAAAATATGGACCAAGCAATAAAACATGGGTCTTAGAAATACATGTATCAAATATGATACAAGTGCTATAAAAGATTAACCCTGTAACGCCCACCATGTCACAGATATGACAAAATATTGATAATTTTTGTATTAAGATGTTTTTAAAGCTTTTGATGAGAAAAAAAATGCAGCAAAAATTTTAATGTAATATTTTGGTTTATTTTTTGCAGCAAAATATAACAAAATGTTCTTATATTTGCTGCTGAATCAAAAGGTTTATGCTCAGATATACAGTATAGATATATGTATGTATAGATATATAAAACAACCTGAGTACAGAACAAGATTTTGGAAAGGAAGGGATGAAGCTGAAGGACAATTAATATCATCCCTTTAGTGGCTAAGTATAAAGTTTTATGTACAGTCAGAGAAAAAATACAATGTGTTTATTAAGTAAAGCACAAACTTTTAGACATATTTTCCACTTTTTTATTTTCAGACTACAACAACTCCTAACAATATTTATACGTGAATGCTTTAGCCTTGTAAAGTCGTGACTCGCTTTTGTGAATTGACAGACACACTACTGTTTGTGTCGTCATGTTTCATCGGAAGATCTTCTAAGACGAACTTCATTCTAGTCCAGGAAAATAAATAAATATAAATACAATTCATACAAATAGAAGTGTCCTTGTCCAAATGTGAAATTGCTTTATTCTGATTTTTTTTTCCCACTCAGGGGCTTTCAGAGACAACAAGAGCTGTTGGACGGCTGCAGCAGCTCCAGATCGATCCTCAGGTTGATTGACGGAGCTGCTTGAGCGTAGTGTGTGTGTGTGTGTGTCTGTGTGTGTGTGTGTGTGCGCGGCGTCGGTACCGACTGCATTCAGGCTGGGTGGAATAGAGGAAAAAAAAGCACTAGAGAGTCTCACTGCGCCTCCACGAGTGTCAGCTCTGATCAGAGGCAAACCAAAGCCACCTGAGCCCCCGAAGCTGGAACGCGTTTCCGCTAGCAACAATGGCAAACAGGTTTGACATACGGTTGAGGACACAGCCGAGAAAGGAGAAAGGAACGTCCCATCGTGTGAAGAACACAGGTGCAACCACAGCTTTATGACACTCCAAAAACTCCATTTGCTGCCCTTCTAATCCATGAAATTCTAATTATTCACTCATCTGTAGACACAAAATGGATCTAAGAAAAGGAGTTGAGGCAAATTTTCAACCTTTACTAAGTGGATGCTGCTCTAATACCTGTAGACTGTCAATTATCTTCTTAAAATGCTATTTTCATCACATTTCATGGTGGATTTAGAGATTCACTCCAATAAAAATGGTGCTTCTAACACGTTCTTGTCGCGTTTTTCTCATAATGGAGGACATATATTAATTAATTTAAGACTAAAACTGCATTTCTGAGTGTTTTATTCAAATAGCATTGGATCTGGAGCAAATGAAAAAGTTTGAAAACTTTTTGGAGTTTTTAAAAAAGTTTGGAAAAAGTTCGCAGTCACTGCTATGGGCGGGCCAAAGCCACTCCAATTCTGAATCATCCACAAAAAATGATGCAGGGTTTTTTATTTTAGTGAAAAACTTTACATACAAAAAAATGTAGATGACTTTTTCTGGTTTTCCTGTGCTCAGTTAGCATTTATTACCTAAATTACCCAAAATGAAACCTTGCCTCCTGTTTTGTTGTGACGAATCTACAGTTTTTCAACTGTACAGGATAATTCATTCCTTTTTATGAATGCGGTCCACGTTCTATCATGCAAAAACTCGTTTCTCCTTCATTAGACAAAACTCATTAATCTGCATACATTTCATTTAACTCTTGATTTTTATTCAAATTTTATTTCAAGTTTAATTTTCAGCCGGTTGCAAATCCATTTTGTGTTTTCTGAGCCCCGATCAGGAATTTTCTAAATTGTGTTAGTGTCATTAATAACATTTTGGTTTATATGATCAGATTACGAGAACTGATAATTCCTCAGAGAGCCGAATTTACATGTAAATGGTGATAAGTGAAGCTCAAAACTGCAGTGATGGAAGCAGATTTTAGCATTAGCTGAAACATTAGTAGGACAGGCAGCAGGAAATTTTCATTTTTATTATTTTAGCCTTTCAGACACTTTTTTATGATGATCTTCTTGCAATAATACTAGTAAAACAGTAGAATGTAGCCTTTACTCTTACATAATAATTAGCTGTCACTTTTAAATAGGGTTTACGTCCATTCTTAAGCAGTCAGTTTACATTATTTATATGTATAAAATTTACTTACAGAGACTTTTGGTATCGATCCGAAACCAAGTAATAACAGGGGCAGTATCGTCAATATCGATACTTTTTTCTTGAAGTATTGTATTAGAGAATACTTTCAGAAATACATAATTTTTTGTTTCTTAAATCTATAATAGAACACAGGACAGAGACTTTCAGCAAATAAAAGAGTTTCTTTAAGCTCTTTCCTGCATATATTGAATAAAAACTACAACAAAAGTATCGACAGTATCGATCCCGATAGTATTGATATCAAGGTGAAGTATCGATACTATCAATACTCAAATCGATACACCAACCCCTAGTTTTATGTCTATAATTGTGGTGTCCAATACATCAGAATAGGTATATCACAGCAAATCAACAATAAATACACAAAAAATACATATGTATTTTTTTATGATTATAAATGTATAATTTTATTCAATTTTTACAATACTTAATTCGATTTTTCCAATTTTAAAGAAATAACGCTGTATTTTGTCCGTAATTAATTAATTAATTGCGATAAATGCCATAATTTGACCCCCCCCCCTAATTATAGTTTCACACTATCATGTAAATTCTAAATTTTAAATTCAATTAAAAACTCATTAAAAGGTTTTTTATTTAAGTACATATGAAAATGTCAAATTATGATTGTATTATTTGCTAATTAATAATCTATTAATAGTTTCAAATGTGAGCATTTTTTTCTCAATGGAGTTTATGGATTAACATTGAAGTTACAAACAAACCTGTGGGACAAATGGGGTGCTCAGTATTTAAGTTATCCCCCGAGAGAGCGTTTTGTCGTTAACTCTTCAATAGGGTGCATAAAAAAGGGGAGAGAAGAGCCATCAAGCCGGTTGTTTCTGCTCCCTCTGTGGCTCCTACAACCGCTGCACATGATGCCTCCAATTAGTCTAGATAAACAGTAACAGATCCCAATAAAACAAAGGAAGCCAGGATAATGCGCTCCGTGCTTTTGCCTCAGCCGCTAAGCAAAATATTAAATACAGAGCACGCTATTCAAATTTAATGCCTGTAAAAACGGGGAGTGCGAGACGCGATTTCCCCGCAGACCGCTGAGCGTTCGGAGCACAACAACAGCTCGGCATTACTCCGTTGTTTAACGGCCTGTAACAGCGGCGCTGCAGAAACGGGTTCCGCTCCGGTGAGCACACTTTACAGAAACGGCTCTGAATTCATGTCTTTCATCCCGACGTGTCGCAGGCAGTAATGGCTGAAAATGCTCTGGAAGATCTGCGTACAGACTGATTTCAAATATCAGTCTGTAGTTTGGTGATCGATGGAGTCTGCTCGTCTGTCTAAGATCCTTTTTTATGATACGAAATGTTCTATTTTCTTCTACAGAGCTTTAGTGTTGAATAAAGACAGGAACATAAGGATGGGGGGGATGTTATCTTTTATTTGTACTGTAGAATCGGCGCGTCTGGAGAAGCTTTCCTGCTAAATCTTTTCTAGGTTGCCGTTATAGAACGCTCCAGTATTCTCTGCTCTGTGCAGGTCACATTGTTGCAGCTGAATCTGTGAATAGAACAACAGGGAAACAAGATAAGCGTGAAAAATCAGCACAAGAAAACACATTATAGGGTTCAATTTGGCTTCATTGTCTACTGAGTCGAGATGACTTCATAAGAGGATCGTGTGTAAAATGTGAAAGTGCTGCAATAGGAGGGATCGTTGTGAATTCAAGAAGGGAGAATGAAAGTAAAAAACAAGTAGTTTGTAAGACTAGAGTTCTTTTATAACTCTCTTATTGTCATTGATGAGCAACCATCTTACGGTTGGGTCAGCCAACGTTATGTATTAGTGATGTTTCGTTTGTGGGAATTAGGGAGTAGTTATCAGAAAATATAGGTAGAGATTGAGGTTTGAGTAAAGTCGTTTCTATTAGCATTAGACAATAATATACTGTATTTTCCGGAGTATAAGTCGCAAGAGCAAAAAATATCTAATCAAGAAGAAGAAAACCATCTGGAGTAAAAGTCGGATTTTTAGGAGAAAAGTCTGACACTTCAGAACAAATCCGGTTAGCGTAGCATAGCTAAAAAAATAAATAAATAAAAACAAGAATGCTAATCTTTTGATCTGTATAGGACAAATATCAAAGTTTAAGAAGAAAACAATCAGATTCTCTTCCATGTTTGTTTTGGACGACACTTCTTCTGCCACTGTCTGTAAAAAATACTTATACTCAGATGCAGCGACCCCTAGTGGTTGTTAGAGGAAAGAACTGCTAAAAGACAACTAGTATTTACTGAGAAAATAACAAATATATGAGCCTATTTATGTCTCAAAATAAAAATAAAAAAATCCACAAATAAGTATTTGAGTATACCCGGGCTAAACTATGAAAAAAAAGGAAAACGCAACTTATTCTCTGTAAAATACTGTCCGATAGGACAACACATTCTTCCTCCCAAGTCGTCACATTTTTGACATTTGGTTAAAGACCCCTCTCCGTCACTTTCTGAAATTTTGGATTTCCTCAAGTCATCTTTTTTCAAAGTATTGGCTATTCCTAGTAAATCATGCGGCCCCAACCTCCAGACCGTGAACCAGAACTGGTCCAGTACTATGACGTGTAGTTCACCAGTGTCCTCAAACCTGACTACTGGTACCCTAACCCGACATCGAACCAGATATGGTACTGGACACGAACCTGTACCAGGTGCAAACTGGACACGATACTGGGCACGAACCAGTACCGCGTTAAGGTTAGGGTACCAGTGCTGGATGCGTCCTGAGGACCTGGTACAGCGTCTGGTACCCTTCCCGAGGGTGTCCTCAAACCTGACTACAAGTTACAGAATCCAGTCAAATCAGGTGACTGAGAAACCTTTTGAGGAAAAAAAGGCAAAAGAACAAGGCAAGGAAGCAATGGAAGAGAGTTAGATAAAAGGATTAGAAACCAAGGAACCTGGAAGAAACGCCTCCTTGTCGGCCAGATTGGAGCTTGGAGGAAAGAAATCAGCACTTGGCTGAGTTTATTGCTACGAGGGACACAACAGCGCAGGCTCTCTCAGGCCTCCTTCCAGCGCAGTGGAGGACCCGGCGCAGCCTCAGAGCTTCCAAAAGCTTTTGTGGATCTATTGAAACCCAATCAATACTCTTGGAAGTGCCCGCTGAATCAAATCAAGTTCGGAATTGTCAGAATGTGTTGCAGAGAAGACCTCCCAGCAGGCAGCCATGCCAGTGAAGCATCGCGGAATTACACACTGCATTCAGGGTTATACAGTTATGAGAGGCAAAAATCAATGGGAGTGCGCTCCGTGCAACAGAAGCAAATAGTTGCAGCACTAACACGATGGATGACGGTCGAGGACAGCTGCCCTCCTAAATGCTCTCCTTCCTCAGCTGTTCGGGCTCCCATGATGGCCAGTTAGAAAATAAAGTCAAAGACGGAGAAGCGAGCCGTCGCTGTCGAGTTAAGGGATAAAAGGCTGTGAAACAGTGTGTAATGGATGGGATTTAACAGTGTGATGCAGCTAAAGGGTGCACGCCATGCTTTGTTAGGAAAGTTCTCTCACCCCATATTAATCTGCAGCAGACCAAAGACTCCAGCTTAATTCAGCAGAACAAAAGCTTTTATTATAGGAAAACTCATTTGATGGGTCCAATCTTTGACTTTAAAGGCTGTTCTGCCACTTCTGCAGCTCTGTCTGTGACCCAAAGAGGCCGATTCACAAGATTATGATAGATAAAGACACATACCTTTCATATTTACAGCATGTATAGATATAAGTCCCTCTTAACCCTTTATAAAAACCAGTGCTATTCCTGGCAACACACAAAAACACAGACACTTTGGACGACTCTGATGATTCTGAAGCAGAGAAAAGCAGTGTGTTATGAAAGTTTTGAAACGTGTTGCATATCGGCCCCAAGCCTCACCAAAACCCCACTTTACAACTACACAGCAGTGCGTATCTCTGCAAAGCTTCACTTTAAGGTGGTAAATTCCTGCATGTCAACTCACAACCTCACATTACAACCACAAAGTGTTGTGTTTCTATGAAAAGCTTTACTTTATCATCGTGAAGTGTCTTAATTTGACACTTAACAACATAAAAATGTTGCCTTTCGACACAAAGATTACCTTTATTACTGTAAATTGTTGCATATTGGCGAAAAGCTTCACTTTACTACATTGAAGTGTCGAAATTCCCAAAATGCAAACAACAGACTTAGTTTGTTCCCTTTCACCACCAGGAAATAGTCTGTTCCCACAATGGCAAGAACAAGACCTAGACGATAAACATTCCAAATCCAGCACCCTGAGACTGTATGCTAGCCGTAAGGAAGGAGGCCGAGGACTAGTGAGTGTGGGAAGTACTATCCAGGATGAAACATTCAAGACGCAGGAATATGTCAAACTCCAGGCTCCAACTGACAGTGAATGATTCAAGCAATGGAGAGCAGAGGATGCGATGCTGGAGGACAGAACCTCATGGGATGTACCACCGGACAATAGCTGAAGTGGCTGATATCAAGAATTTCTACCAATGGCTAGAGAGGCCTGGCCTGCAGGACAGCACAGAAGCGCTGATCCTGGCAGCACAGGAACAAGCCCTGAGCACCAGAGCGATAGAGGCTCAGATCTACCAGACCAGACAACACACCAGCCTGGGGACCTGCTCACTTTGGCCCACTCTGGCTAGCTAGATAGCAGCGTGAAGGTTCTTGCTGGATTAGGCTCTTATGGTGCATTCACACCGAACGTGGCAGACGGCGTCAACTTTCAATGTTATTTCAATGTAAAGTCGGATCTGCCGCGGCGCGATTTCGGCAGCAAGCTTGACGCAGCCCATCAACCAATCAGGGACCCAGCTTTGGGCAAGGGACGTTTTCAGGGACTAGATCAAAGAGTAGAAGTAAACATTCAATATGGTGGCTAGATGCAAGGACTGTCTCAGTTCCTGTTGGGTGAAGGCGGGATAAACCCTTGACAGATTGCCAGCCTATCACAGGGCTTATGAAGCTGGATGAACGGCTACGCTAGCCGGTGAATTGCTTAGCAAGCTAGTTAGCGCTGCTCCCCAGGCTCCAGAAGAGCTGATGGCAAGCCCAGCTGTCTAGGCGCCCGGCAGATCTAGCGGGGTCTACTGCCCAGGCTGTGGGTCCCTGGGCAGCGGACCCCGCTCTGCCCTCCCGCCGGCGGTTAGCTGCCCAGCAGCCTGGAGGTACACAGAACTACTGGTACTCCCAAGCCGGTCGTAAACATAACGAATGGCTGAAGATCGAGGCTTCTAACCGGCTGGAAGCCATCTATTCCCTCCATCCTGAAGGGGATGTCAACACCTTGTCCAACAAAACGGTGCTACAGGGAGAGCAGCGTCCTCATCTTTATGGAGACATCGCTAACCAGCCATGTACCACTAGGAGAGCAGGCCGCGACCCTGAAACCAGCGGGAAAAGCAAAGGAAGTGGTCTAATCCTCTATGCTAACCATACAATCTAGATACATATCTAGCTAGCTAGGTAATCTCGCACTTATGTATATACATACTGATTTAATTATGCTTTTCACGAGTGTGTGACTAAGTATGTGTGTGTAGTACTTATACAGAAAGTTGTGAACCGCTCTTAGTCTGGCTCGTCACCAAGGAAGTGTCTGTCATGGGAAAC
>NC_050529.1:6783229-6804691 GCF_002922805.2 Oryzias melastigma
TTTCTTTGGTCTCTGGTGCTTTTGAAAAAGCTGAGCAGACGGTGGAAACCACTCGCCTTCAAGAATTTTCTGACAGTGACATGATGATGTCAAATGATGTCATAGCATCATCTCAAACGACACTATGATGTCAAATGACATCACACAGGGAGATTTACGTTGACAGGGTTTGCTAGTTATGGGAGCGCTTCTGTGTGATGTCACATGATTTCGTCATCTAACATTCATTTTATTTTATTTATTTATTTATTTATTTTTGTTCAACATGTTTTTTATTTATAAAAAAATGCACCTCTGAACAAAAATTTGTCATGTTTCCGTTGTCATGGAAACATGACAACATACCACCTAGCTGACCTTGACTGCATCAGCTAAAGAAAGCACAACAAAGCACAACAAATGCCCCGGCTTACACAACTCAATTAATCCCCTTACCAGTGATAATCAGCAAAAAAGAAAAAAAATCATTTTAGATGCAGAATACCGTATATACTCCATTTGTGTCCTGTCTTCAATAAATTTCAGCTCAAATGGTGTTTGTTACTATTTCCGCGGCGCTACCTTAAGACGCCACCTTAAAACCCGGTCCGCACAGCACGTGCAGAAGCCGCGTGTGTTTGTGTTGTGAAGGAGTTTAGTGTTGGCCAGACCTACGAAAGGCAGATATATCATATGTGCATCCATCTTTGAAGAAGTTTGGATGATTTTCGTGGGATAAATACAGGGACACGGATTTTTTCTGGGATGACGTCATGACGCAGACCGCAGCAGCACGCAGCGGCAGGCGGAGCTTCAGGAATCGAGCCGTTTTACTTCCGGGTAGGGAAAAATTCATGAAATATAGCTAATATTTCATAAATAATTAGTTTTTTAGTGGTCCAAATGTAATATATGATCATATATATGGATATAGTTCACTCTGAAAGGCTTAAAAAATCGTGGTTGGGCCCTTTTAAAGTTTTAGTAAATTGTTGCATAGCTATGTAAAGGTTTACTTTGGAACCATAAAAGGTTGCTTAATTCAAAGCTTTAATTTATTACCATAAAGTGTCACATTTTAACGCAAATGTTCTTTTTACTACTGTAAAGTGTTTCATTGCATCACAAAGTTTTACTTCATTATTGCAAAGTTTTACGTAGAGCTGCTTTCCTTTATGTTGTAATCAATTAAACATTTTTACTACTGTAAATTGGTTTATTTAAGTACAAAACAGCTTTTGTTCAGATTCAGAATCCATTAATTGTCCAAACAGCTTAAGTTTAAGTTTATGAAATGTTTCAAGCATGGTAAACCACAGCACAATTCAATCAACATAGAAGCATCATATATAAATTAACTAAATGACCTAAATTTCGTCACACTTTTACCTCTTATATCCTTATTTTCCATTATATAAATTAAACAGTCAATGAAACATTTAAAGATTTACGGTCAAATTTTCTGTCGTCAAAGAGTTAAACTGGTTTGTCCAAGAATTGTTTTAGTGCACAGAAAAAGAAAATATGACAAACATCACAGAGGAAAGCAGTAATCACAGCCCGGACCAGCCTGCACCACTTTTCTAAAAGCAGCCAGACAAAATATTTACTCGTCTTTAGGAATCGATTGAATGATTCAGCAGGAGAAACAATCATGTCCAAGGATTCATTTCTGAACCCAAACTTCAAGCTGCTTCCTCTTTTCGTGTTTAGTCGTATCTAAGCCAGCGAGACGCTGCTGCACAGGCTGCACTTCCAAAGGTTGACATGGAGGCTCTCCATTCATGAGGCGGCGTTTGATCCCAGATGAAGCGTGTGATTTCTGCTTTGGCATCGGCAGCCCGTTGTGGAAGGAAACCACACTCCTGGCAGGTTTCTGGAAGCACGCCTCGCTCTGCAGGAATCCCACATGAAACGCTGACACGAGCTGCGGGAAAGGTGTCTTCAGTCCGTCCCTCTGGAAACACGCCGTTCTGCTGATGCTCACTTTAACAAGTTGCATCGTTAGGTTGCAAAAACTTTCGGTTTGACCAGCTCTTCAAAGCTGTCTTTCTCCAGCTTGGATGTGTGTTTTTTTTATTTTTATTTGGACTGTACAGTAGCCGTTGAGGGAGCGTTCCAATTAGGGAGGTGTTGTTAAAAAGTGGATAGAGAGGGCTCCACGGTGACAGAACTGACAGCAACACTCAAAGGAAACACTCGTTCTGGAGCAAAATCTGAGCTTCTCTACATCCAATTTATAGTTTTTCTGCTGCTCGTACCCGAACATACAAACTCAAAAAGACACCCCAGAACCCTCTCAGCTTTAATCCCAACTGTTACTAGGAGAAGATTTAAGGAGATAGTCGTTTGGAGAAGTCGCATTTTCACGCTCTTGTATAAAAAAAGAAAAAAAAAGAAGTAAAAAAATATTTAAAAAAAGTTTTCATATTTTCTTGAAACAACTTTCTGCTCTGGTTAATATGGGGAGTTACATTCTTTAAAAAAAAAAAAAAAAATCCTCAAAGTTGTCAACTTCACTTTTCTCCAATAATTCTCTAAGTTTTAAGGCTGTAAAACTCCTCACTACAAACTTTATACACTTTTCTCAAACAGACATGAACATTTTTACACGTTTCTCTCTTGTTTGAACTCTCAAAGTTCAAACCTTTAAAGAAAAATAAGTCCAGTTTAAAATTCAAATTAAAGATCTAAAGTTTGTCAAATTCTGTCAACAAATTCTCACTTCCAACTTCGTCACATATGGACGTATTTTCAGAGCTCTTGCTAAATTAAAAGCCCAAAGCTTGGAGCTAAGAAAAGCCAAACCAAAAGAAATATTTGGAAAGTTTCCGAGCCGTCGCCATATGCCACAGAGACGGGTGGATGCGGTGAATAGAATCCGGTAGTTTTCCAGAATAAAACTGTCTTCAGAATCAGAAAACATAAAAAAAATGGATAGAATCAAAGTGTAGAGTATGCATTTTTTTCCTGTATTTGGTCTGGACTCAAGTGGCTCTTGGACCGGTACCGATTCACTGCCTGGGGTTTGGGGACCCCTGTTTTAATGGAAACAGCCAGCACATCAAGAAACGGCTAGTTGGGGACACCCAAAACGTTAAACAATGATGCAGAATAAATAAGTCCACGTATGACGTGTTGGGAGTGAGAATGTGTTGATTCTTTACAGAAGACTCAGCTTAGAGGAGATTGACAATCACCTTCAACCAATCAGGATGTAGGACAGAGTGAGAAAACAAAAAACAGAGGGGGATGTAAAATCGTTTAAAAATAGCTGGATCGCGAAAAGGGATCTACAATATAGCGAGGGAGAACGTTCCGCATATATTTTCTATGATCAAATCGTCTTTTGAGGATCTTCAAAAGCTGAAATCCAAAAGCAGAGAAGCCATGGCACAACCCAGAGAAATTCCATTCTGAACCCAAATAACAAACAAACACTGATAAACAAATCGCGGACGAGCCAGTCCACAAGACAGAGCGGGACGGATTGCAACAAGCTAACCAAAATCAGGCGTACTGAGAGTGTCATCAAGTAAACAGGACACTACAAACCATTGAAAGACCAGTGGTTGAAGTTCATTTGTAGGTCTTCAGGTGCTCATTCCTGGTCCTCAAGGTCTACCACCCTGCCCGTTTTCCAGATCTCCAAGCCCTGCCAGCTGCTGATTAGCTCAGTCAGATTCTGATTAAATGAACACACAAGGTCGTAACTCAGACCTACAGAACCGATGGTGCCGCTGTTCTGCTACATCTGTGGTGTAAGCCATCATCTTTAAAATCGTTTTATCTTCTAATCTCCTGTAGATCTCGCCGTCGTTCCTCCAGTTTTGGTTTTATATCTGTCATCACTAGCAGAACAGATTTATTTATTCACCACAAAAGTATAAGGTACATGTTTAGTGAAGCAAAAACAGTCACATCGTGTAAAGACTACACTACCCAGAATGCCTAGAAGAGCCAAGAGGCAGCAGGCAATTGGTCAAAGGGGTTAATGGGGTATTCTGTACATTTTCAATATGTTGTTATTCATGTGCTGTAGGGTGGGGCGATAAAATAATAACGATATGTATCGCGATTCTCGACAGAGAAATGAGTCTATCGCGATAGACTTTTATTTTGAAGGGTCTGAAATTGACACTCACCAGTTGTGCGCATTTTCTCCTCTTTGGGGAGTAAATACTAGAGAGTTAGTCACCACATGGCGAGTAAATGTCTGCATTTAGTTATTTAT
Source organism: Oryzias melastigma (assembly GCF_002922805.2). NCBI lineage: Eukaryota > Metazoa > Chordata > Actinopteri > Beloniformes > Adrianichthyidae > Oryzias > Oryzias melastigma. The sequence continues at coordinate 6,787,443 of NC_050529.1, forward strand.
GATTATTAGCTCTCATTTTGGTCATTTTTTCTCACACTTAAGGCGTGCAAAATTATTAACTGTACTGTTGATGATTGAGTTGACAAAATTATTTTAAGTTCAACCATGCTTTAAAAAATACCGTACATTTATTTTTTCCGAATAAAAGAATCCACTTCCTGTTTACACAAAAATAAACGATGATTTATGGAAAAATCAGTCATTTTCATTTAGATTATCTTTCATTACAAGGTCTCAGACATTCTTTAAGAAATAACTGACAGCAACACAAGCTCAGACTGGTCACTGTCGGCCTGAAGCTCAGCCAGAACGGTTGCCGTGGTTTTGATTCGGTGGGATCAAAGGAAGGGGAAGTGAAAAATGTTGAAAGGCCATGAAAGGGGAGTAGGCTGGACCGTGGATAAGGAGACGTTACATGAAGGCAACAAAGCAGGAACACAAAGCGGTGCACTGGACCGTGCTTCATTACACTTATTTATAGACGCACAGCCAAGAAATAAATTCAGCTTTTGTTCTGACAGGATCTCCTGAGAGCAGACTTCCTGTCCTCATAGTAAATAATAGTAGTCGACGACATATGTAAATGTCCTTAAGCTTCTGACCTTTCCAGATAGATCAAGAATAACTGTTTTCAAAATCTGTTTTTCTAAAAACACAAAGCAAAAAAAAACCAAAAAAACGTGTCAAACAAATAAACACACAAAAAATAAATTTCTGGAACATTTTGATCCTTTTACTGCTTACAGTTATTCATGTCTATACATGTGACCAATATTAAAAACATGCATTCTTTGTCAATCTCAGTTTTAATAAAAGAACACTTTTTAAACCAAACAACCATCCGTCCAACCAACCAACCGATCAACCAATCAGAGAACCAGTCAACCAACCAACCAAAATAAATAAATCAACCAACCAACCAAACATCCAACCAAGTAACCAGCAAGCCAGCACATCAAACCAACCAACCAACCATCCATCCATCCAACCAATCAGATAACCACTCAACCAACCATCCAACCAACCAAAATAAACCACTCAACCAACCAACCAACCATCCATCCATTCATTCATCCAACCAATCAACCAATCAGAAAACCATTCAACCAACCAAGCCAATCAGTTGAAAAACCAACCAAAAAAACTGCTTTGTTTGTAGAGCATCTTTCATTAACATACATAGAACCCAAAGTGCTTAACATAAAGACACATAGACATAATCTTGAAGTGGAATCATAACAACCGGACTTCACATCTTTATTTCTTGAAACATTTCATCCAAGTTGCTAAATCAGTATCAGTGGTCCTGGGTTCAGTACCACATGTGTATCCTCCCGGTGGGTCCACTGGAGTTCTGGTCTTCTTTTGAACTAATCAAAGGCCAGCATGGTGAATAGGAGATAAATTGTGTCTATATTTTACTACCACTGGACGAATCGAGGTGTGACATCACCCATAGAAAATGCATTCTTGCAAAATAAGGCAATATATGTTCAGCCTTTCAAAATAAAAGCTAGATATTTTGTGTATATGAGTTTTTTTTAGGATCTATTTCACAGAAAAATAATCAAATTTCCGTGTTCAGATTTCTATTCTAACTAAATCAAAATAAGTTGTTTTGTTGGTGTTTTCTGATTACAAAATGTGTACACAAACTCAATGTTTAGGTCATAGACACAAGAAAGATATTTACAGATCTTTTTTTTTCTTTTTTTAGGGAAAAAAACTGAATTGAGGAACTAACTGAGATTTATTGGACATAAACAAAAATAACGTTTAAAAATAGCAAAATAAAAGTCTGAGAATCCGATTGAGTTCCTATGATGGATTGTGGAGCTCGCTCTGTGTTTTCGTGTTTCTGCAAACCAGCGAGCTCCGGTACTATTCAAGCATAAGGAATTTGGAGATGAGTAAAACTGAAATAAAAATAAGGAAGGAAAGAGGGGGGAGGGGTCAATTTGAGTTCAAAAGGCCTGAGGCAAAAAGAAAAGGATGCTGGGAATGGAAAAGAGGGCTGTTGCTTGTGGAGAAGAGGAAGCCAGCAGTAGTGATGGAAAAAAAAAGAAAAAACAGGGGGACAATGCTCTGTTTGTCTCTTCTTTGTCGCTGTGGCATTTCCCAGGACTGAAGGGGAAGGGGGCGGGGGGTAGGGGGGTTGACTCTGCGTGCTCAGTCGCTTCCCAATCCACTCAATTTGTGAAATTGATCCGTTCCCTAACAGTGTGCAAAACAAAACAAAAAAAAGGCCAGCTACTGTTGAGAGAATAAAGCGGAGGGCTGGTGTGTGATATTTAACAAAAATGTGACAATAGGGCAGAAGAAAAGGCAGGGGTAACTCTATGTAACCATTAATGTAGACTTCCATACAGGCATTTCTGAGATCCCCTATCTCGTTAGCAAGATCCAAATTTTCTTTAAAAAAGACATTGTTTTTAACTTGGTCCATGCTTTCTGCCCTGTAGTTCATCATCCTTCCAGTAGGGGCAGTAGAAGGACTTTTTCTGATCATTTCAAAATGGCTGCCTCCATGAAATCTCAAAAACAGTTTTGGCGGTAAAAAAAGTTTGGCTAATTTTCTAAACTTTATGGTGAGATTAGCTTATGTATTGTTACTTATTTTGTTAAATGACTATTTGTTTGATTGAAACGATGAAAATAATTTGATAGTTAGTTCTATATAATACTTTTACATCCTGTTAAAAATGTATGCATCGAATTAGAGACATTTAATTATTTTACATCTTAAACTAACATTATTGTTAATAAAAACTCAATGTATCATCAGAGAAATGATCTATATCTTTAAAAAAATAGCAGAAAAAAAAGTATAATGTCATAATTGTTACACTTTTTACAAAATGTTTATAGTTTAATGTAGGTTTGACTAGATTTTTGAAACATTTTTTTTCATTGTTGTCTTTCACTTGTTTTCCAAAATATAATTTTTTCTTGTATGTACACTTTAAGAATTTGCTATAAAACATAAAAAAAACTGTTTGATCTCAACTTGAGGCATTTTGGCAGTAAAAAAAAATGACCGCATTTAGCATTTGGAATTTTTTTGGACCATTTCAGGCAGAGTTGTCAAACATAATCACACTCTAGGTCGAGGGTCGAACAGGATAAACATTTATTGAAAACTCTAAAACAATGACAATGATAGCTGAAATCGCTGAAGCTGAAAGCCAGCTAAAATATTAGCTAAATGCCAAATTAGCCTAAAAAACTTAAAAAACGAAATAGGTTAGCCAAAACAGCTAGCATATAGCTGAAATATTAGCTAAACTCCAAAACTGCCTAAAAAATCTTAGTAAATGCCAAAATAGTCCAAAAAGCTAGCAGAATGTGAATTCTTAAAACTTTAAAACCGTAACTTTTAAACACAATTATGAATAATAAAAAGACAGAAATATTATTCCAGAATAAATCAACTTAAACCTTAAATAACTCTAAATATTTTAGTCTCCATTAAAATATATTTTGTAAAAATTATACAAGTTAGAAATAAATGCAAGATAACATCGGGCCGTTGATAAAAATAAAATTTAATCACCCAGCGGGCCGGATCCGGCTCCCAGGCCTTGGCTTTGACACACATGACCTTTTGTGGAACTATTGTGTAATATAATCCAAAATATTTGTTAAAAAAAAAAAGAAAATAATCTGACGGAGCTTTGACACAAAAAAACTCTAAAGTCCCACTCCAACATGTTCTTGTGGCATGGAGGACATGAAATAATTTAGAATATTTTTTAGAATACAAATTGTGTTAGATCAGGAGCAGATGACAACCAGATCGGGTTGGTGACAAAATTCTGAAATGTAACAAATTACAGAACTTTTGTTAATTGATCCAATATTTCACTTTTTACAAAGAATTTACAGTAGAAAAACATGTAAAAAAGTTTTAAAAAATGCTCAGAGAACCCAAACTACTAATGACTAAGATGAAAAAAAAATGTCAAGGTGACTAAAAACAAAAAAGGTAGTATTAGTGAGGAAATGGAGGTTGGAAAAAGTGATGAAGAGAACCTCCAAAAAGAGACCAAATGGGAAATGAAGTGAGATGGATCTTGATGGAAGCAGAAGAGAGGCTGAGAGGAGCAGGAATGGACGGACCGGGAGGAAAAAGTTGTGTTTTTTTTTTTAGATGTGGCTGAGTCTAATGAGATGGTGTTGTTGCAGAGACGGGCCAGGGCGGCTTCTCTTATTCCCCGCGGCCCCACTCATCTTCTCGCTCTGCTCCTTTGTTCCTCGCCCACTCTTAATCTGTTGAAGGAAGCGAGAGGCATCGCCGTTTGGTTTGGGAACGGGGCTGCAGGAGCTGTAAGGAAGAGGGAGGGGGGGTGCCAGGCGCATTGCAGTCGGTTGATTCTTCTCCGGGAGCAGGTTGTAGTTGTTGTGCAGCGTCAAGCTGTTCCTCCTCCCGATCTCCGAGAGCATCTGGAGCCGTGAGGAGGGAGGCGGCGGACGCCAGCCAGTCAAGACAAACAGCAGAGGAGCTGCTATCATCCAACTCCACGCTGGTCCCTGCAGCCCCCGCTTTATGAACTCAGACTGACGGGGAGGACAGAAGCCGGAGTGCTGTTTGTGTTTCCACGCAGGACGCCGGGAAAGTGCTGCCTCTGCTTTTATTTGGACAGTTTTTTCCGCTCGTAACGAGAAAAGAAGCTTTAAAAAACAGAAAATAAACGTACATCCGCATGAAAACTAACGTCTAACAATTAACAATTTAATTTTTTTGAGTGTAACACACATTTATCCAATGGGGTTCACACTTGACAAGCAGGGAGGGGCTTCTACTTTTTTTCTTTATCTTCTTCATCTTCTTCATGTTCTTCGTCGTCGATGCTTTTGGCTTTGGGCACATCTTCACTTATAACGTCCAACAGTGTTGAATGTTTACTGAAGTAGGGACTGGTCTAAGCCGACCGGTGTCGGTAACACGAGGGATTAGACCGGGCTGTTCACTCTCTGGACTGTTGTATAGCCATGGAGCCCTTATTGTGGAGATTGCCAACTCGCATGGCTGGGATATCTATGCCTAAGGTGTTTATTTCTGAGCCTTTAACAGTCAGAGCTTATGCTGATGATGTAACTGTTTTTGTGTCTCATCAAGATGATGTTAATAACTTGGTTTAGAGTTCTGCCAAAGCCTCGTGGAACAAACGTGAAGCTTGTTTGGTCGGGGAATGGGAAGGGAACACACTCCTACTTTACCAGGTAGTATAAATTGGGGAACTAGGAGTCTAAGAATTTTGGGCTTATATTTTAGTTTCAGACCCAAAATTGGGTTGGGTTGTTGGATAAAGTCTATGCCTGGTAGTCTTCATGGAAGTAGTTGCTACCCCAGTTAAGACTGCACTGTTTTGAATTCTTGGTAAGCTTTCAAAATGGAACGAGAAACCACGCTGACTCCTGTCTATGGACACTTCAAGAACTAGTATTTTACAATGGACTTTACTCTGTGAGAGCAGCATTACCGGAAGCAAGTTGTGTCAAATCAGGATGTCTAGCTGCCTCGTCCAGAGTTGTGCATGCTGTGATGTCCTCGATTCCTCCTAGGACCCTGACTCATAATACAGATCTCCGCCTGTGACCATATCACACAACGCGAATGACTGGATTGAAGTCCCTAACAAACTGCTGGACCTCAGTCAGTCAAACCGTGTTAGCTTTGAGACCCTGCACTGGTAGGTCGCTTATATCTTCTGTGACAAAATGAGACACTTCAAGCCCTTAAAATGATCTGGAAGGCCGGATATAATTACCCAGGGGCCGGATCCGGCACACGTGTGATAACGGGATAATAATGGAAAGCATGTCAATCTCTGTGTGTTCGGGGGTCCACAGCTCACAGCTTCACATCTATAGTCTGTAGCATCATGTTATTTTCAGCAAACTCACCTGCCTGCTCACCTTTGCACAAACATAGACCTTTGTATGCAAGCAGACATGCATGATCCATGAAATATGTATGTAGTTGTGTGTTTGTTGGCTTGTTTATGTAGTATTTGTGCATCACAATGCAGCTTTTCTGTAAAAATGTACAAGACTGAAAACTTCTGGACTTAATTTATTTCAAGCAATAAAAACAAAAAATACTAAAGATAAACAAAAGAGATACATCTACACATAGTTATGTCACATTTTGAGGGATTTATTCTGACTTGATTGCAAATTTTGAGAAAAAGTTGAAAGTAAAACATACATATCCAAATATAATTCTTTGGGGCCGTGGTTGGCTAGCTTTTCGCAATCATTTTTTGATAAATGGCGTTTACTCAGAACTGGAAGTCTAGCCTCAAACATTTGCAGATTATTTTGACCCCGGGGTCACTCTGTCTATTGCTTATATAGTCAATGGAGTCAACTGCTATACCTGTATGGGTACATGTGACTAAGACATTAATAATCTACATCTTTACCCCCAATTAGTTGGTGAATTCCACCTTTCAACTGTGAGCCAATGAGACGACAGAAAATAATCAGTGCTCAGGTTCAATTGAAACACTCTAACTTTAACTTGAAAGCTATCAACTTACCGAACATGAATAAGCAAAAACAGTCAGTTTGCAATATTTATGAGATTTTTGAACGAACCACGAAACCAATTCTACTGTATTGGTAACCCTTAAACTGTTCTTGTTTTTGTTGGCCATCTTCTATTTGCATCTTTTTTTTTGCTTTGTTAAAGTTGTCCTTTGTTTTATACAGTATATTCATTTTTTTATTTCTAAAAAGCATTGAAAGGAATAAATCAACTCTTTCATAACACGAATAAAAATGTTTCAGGAAAACATCCAGTTGAACCCCAGGCTGACCTATTTCTAGTAATTTCTTTCATTACTGTCACATATTCAATAATTCATGATTACATTAAGCTAATATGAGTCTTATTTTGAAAAAAAGTTGGACTTCAAATTAAAAAATACTTTAAATTTGATGTGAGATGGGTTATAATAATAGTTAGCCGAATGATAAAATCGATCTTCAAAGTCTAATAACTCTGATTTTCCACTCTGCACTGGTATTAGATGGAACAAAATGAAAAATGCATCAGTCAGCCGGGAGTTAATCAGCTTCATTAATAAGTAAAAATACGTTCAAAAACATGATTTCATTCTATGCAAGAACGTTGAAAATCCTAGAAAGAATTCCAGGACTTCAGGAGATCTCGTTTCTGGACACACATACTCACACTCGTCTGAGATGCAATCAGTGTGGCCTTTGGTTTGATCCATTGTGCTCTAATGATTTAGCCCGAGCCAATCTTGGTGGTCAGCTCTGCTGCTCCGCATCTCATCACCTTCCATTTATCACCCCCGTTGCCCGAGTCTTTCTTCGTCACACCAGCCGGCCGCTGACCGCCTTTCGACTCGCGCGTGTCCAATTTGACTTAGAAAAGCAACACCGTTGGATGACGGGACACTGTAAGTGTGCTGTATGCTTTTATTTTGTTGTTTTTGGGGGGTTATATCTGTGGTTGAGCAGATTCACAAAGAATAAACTGATTCTGGGTACTTTTACTTTGAATTTGCCAATAGAAATCTTGACTGTACTTGGCCATCAGTAGAGATATTTCATGAAAATCCATCGATTTTGTTCCACTAGTCCGGGTTGCGGGTGCAGCAGTCTAACTGAAAAGGCCCCAGACTTCCCTTTTCCCTTTCCCCGGCCACTTCCCGGCATTCCTAGGCCAGCCGTTAGTGTCCCAGGTCTTTCCACCAAGTGGGACATCCCTGAAACACCTCCCATGGAGGCATCCGGACCAGATACCCAAAGCACCTCCACTGGCTTTTTTGGTTGTCCAGGCCCATGGAGGGTCGTAGAGAGGACTGACTGGACCTTAAAGATGGAGCAGGTGTAGTTTCCTCGAATCTAACCTCAAGGGACGTTCATTTATTTATACTGATATGGTAAAGTCGGACAAAGTTTGACAACTTATCGAGCGATCAGACCCAGTCCCAGTAGGGATGTCCCAATCTGTTTTTTTTTTGCCAGCTTCAATTCCAAGTCATTTGATTTTGAGTATTTGCCAATATCCAGTCCCGATCTGATACTTTTGTAACAAATTTAACAAACAGATTCAGGTTTTGACCTTTAACATTATTCTATCAATTGAACATAAATGGACCATATTTGTGAAGTAACTTTAATAATCAAGTAAAAATAGTGCAATTATTACCTAAATAATAACTATTATCTGGTAAATATAGGTGGTCAGCTTTAATATCTTTAAAACTATTTAGCATTTTTAACCAAATGTCATTCTTCATTTGAAATTCTTGAAAATGAATGATGACTGTTGTAGCATAAATACAACGATGAGTATTCATAAGTAGCTGATATAATTAGAGCCATTTATTCATTTTTTTACATTATGGGATTCTTTTGTTAGCCTCTTAAGACTTTAACCTCTTACATCATCACATTTTGGGTTTTATCACTAAAGTAGTTAATTTTCTTAACTTGGACTGATGTTAGAGAAACAATAAAAAGCATATAACCAAAGAGCTAGCACTTAGCACAGTTAGCTGCTGCTGTGCAGCCGTCTGTCTGTCGACAGCACAGAGAGCTTAACATTAAAAATAATCAAAAAGTGGATCTTTTTTTGTGTTGAAATCCATCATTTGCAGGTTGTTGTTCGAGTTACAACAAGCCAATAGAGACGCTCGTCAGCTTAAGGCCTTTTTAAAAGAGTTATTGATTCAAAAAGTTTGGATTTGTTAACATCCTGCTAGCTTGACTGAACTGTTTTTGTTAGCAACCCGCTTGAACTGCTGCGTTTTCTGGTAATAATATGTTGTGATTCATTCATGACATGCAGAGTTCTAGAGGATAATTTATCTAAGCAAGAAATATAAAGTGCTGATCGTAAAAATAATAAATTAAATATACTGATCAGTAGACGGCATCCGAGATTGATCGAGTCATCAATCACGTGATCGGGACGTCCCTAGTCTGTACATTGACTCAACATTATAATTTGATGCACAAATTTCGTCCAGTGTGAACGCAGCATCAGTGCTCGTTAAGACCCATCCCCGCAGCACGCCCATAGACAAAAATGTACATGAACCTTTTCACTGTTTGGGTGGGTCCTGTACAGGTTTCACCATTTTTCACCGGTGGTCACATCTTAGAGCATTTGTGACTGAAGGAAGCGGCAGAGGAATTCTCATTTTGATCAATTGTATTCGTTCAGTTTTGACCCAAAATCTCATGACCATAACTGAGGATTGGAACAAGTTTCACTTTCTGATTCAATTCCCTCTTCAACACAACTGACCTGCTCAGTGTCTACATAACATGAAAGTAATCATCATTGAAAAATGTGCTTTTTGTGACAAATCTCTACATCCGTAAATAAATCCCATCCCCTGAATAGTAGAAGAGTGCACAAGCAGATTCCCTCCCTTGCACTGATGCAACACTTTTACCGCTCCGTAACCTTTCCTGTTAATTGGATCATCGCTATAAAGGACCTGTGTTTGCACAGAGACGACACTTCTTCATTTTCTTGGAGTTTTTCCTGTTATTACTGTTCGGACCCCAGTGTAGAAGGTCAGTACTTATCTGCACCTCATGTGCTCACACCCCCACACATCCATATGGTAATGAAAGCAGAGAAAAGTACCAAGTCAACCGTTTTTTTTTTGGAGAGAAAAGAAGCAAAAATGCTGATTTGTAGAAAACCTGCTTTCATAGTAACATGATTGTGATTTAATATCTATTTAATTATGGTCGACTGAAAGGAGCGTCCTCCACTGCCGTCTCTCATTTGTTAGCTTATAGGAAGATGATATCTCAGCTACTGCCCCCTCTGCCCCCCGCTGAGCTAGAAAAGGGAACGTACTATAAATCGGCAGCCCTCCTAGGCGAGATGGCGCTGCTGATTAAGCAATTAATGACTAAAACATTAATGGGACCTTCCTAATCTTCCAGTTTTTTATCTCCGTCATTCAAGTTGAAGGCTTGAACCCACTTTAAGGACACACCGGTCTCCTCGACTGACATCGTCGATCAGTGCGTCATCATGCAGGGGGCGGGCGCTGCACCACGCTGGAAACACTCGACACAAGTTCAGGCCTAATCGTGTCATTGTCTCGGTTCTGCTTGAGAGGATCAGCAGCTTCTCTAAGCCCCTCTGGGTCCCGGCCCTCTGCCGCTCCGCTGCCATCTTGCTTTGTCTTCGTTGCTCTTGTTTGTCTTCCATTGTTCTCGGCCGGCATTGTTTGGGAATTTGATTTTCCGTACCTTTATGGAAGCCTTTTCCCAGCCCCTCTTTGTTTCCCGTTTTCCCTAAATCAGAGTAAATTGTCCCTCCAAACGAATTTCTCAGCACTAATGATTTTTAAATCACTTCTCAAGAACGGCTGTATTGAGTTTGGATCGGTTAAAACAAACCAAACACGAAACTTTAATGACTTTTAAATGCTTCCCATGAAAAAGGAGACGTTAGGGGCATTGACTGTATATAAGAACTGGACCAGTCTGACCAATAGAATGACTGAATAATAGATGTTAATTTATCTTTAGAAGTCTATGGGATTTCTTGGAGCCACCTGGTGGTTCCTGTTTGGGGCCACTCTATCCAGTTCTCTATATACAGTCAGCTGCTATACCTCTGCATGTGACTAGTGCTTTATTAATCTGCACCTTCATCCACGATCAGGTGGCAAGTTCCACGAGACAGAAAATAATTGGCCGCTCTGTCCAGTTCTCTTTATACAGTCAACTGCTATATCTCTGCACCACTATGCATGTGACTAGGGCATTACTGTTCTGCACCATCGTTCACAATTTAACATCTGAATCATGTTTGGCTTGAAAGCAGTGTTAGCTTCTTAGCATTTGGGGGCTAACTATCACCCCCATTCAGTTTTTATCCTATTAAAATTTGGAGTTGATTGTTTAAGCAATTAAAAAAAATGTTTTATGTTTTCAAATGTAAATGATGACATGTCAATGCAAACAATCTTGATGTCTTTTCTGAAAAGAGTTCTTCCCGTCTTCGGTTGGTCAAACAGACCCGGAGACATGTCTGTTTACGAGCGCCAAATGCCAAACTTGGGCTGAGGACGTAACCTGACCGCGCCGGAGGCTGAGAGAGAGAATCCTTAGAAAAAGACGGATGAGGAGGAGAGAGAGGAAGAGCTTGTAGCCCTCGAGGGCCTCGGTCTTATCTGTCAGCGCGCCGCAGCCAGCCATTCGCCCTGTAAGTGATCCGTGGTCGCTGAGTCCCCGGGTCAAGCATGACCGCCTGCTCTGTGAGCCTCACGGGAGGGCGGTGCATCTGCATCCCGTCTCCCAGCATGCTCGCTGCTGTCAGTTTGCGTCTCCTCCAGCAGAGTCGGGCGTGCGCGAGCAGCAGGTGCGCACGTGCTCATTTGCCACTAATGAAATGACACGCGGGCTGAGAGGTTGCGGAGGGCATCGCGGGGCTCCAGAGCAATATGTTACCACGGCAACAGTCAATGAGACCTCTCTCACCCGGAGCGGGAAGGAAAAAGAAAAAAAAAAGGAGCGAAAGTGAAGCAGTTGCCATAGCGACTCCCCTCTGCAGCTGCCTGTAAATTTCTCCTCTTCCCAGAGCGCCGAGCGTTTTCTGTTCGGACTCACGCATCCATTTTCCTGTCATGGCTGCTGGAAACGCGTGTGACACCGGAGAGCGTCGCGGTGCGCGGGCGGTGCACGTGTCGCCGCACATAAAGAGGTGCAGGAATGCAGCCTCCACCCACCCCAAAAGCAGATGCAGTTGTCGTTAGTTACGGGGTTGAAGCGCTCGGCTGCTCTTTTGGTCGGCACGGGAATAAAACCCACACGCCAGAGCCAGCAGGGGGCTGACACTGCAGCACAGCTCCGCGTCCGGTCAGCCATATGCTCACGCGGGCTCCTGGCAGGCGGAGGAGTCCGCCGTCAGCCGGGAGAGCGGTTCAAAGGGCAACGAGGGCCCATCAGTGACTGTCCTGCCTGTGCACACAGCTCCGCCGGAGCGCTGAGCTCATCTCGTTAGCAGAGATGGATTCTTCCTGAAACCATTTGCATGTTACACAGTCGAACCGACAGGAATCAAATATATGCTCTCAGCCTCAACTTATGTTTTTCTTTTTTTGTGCCCATTTATCCTCCAGGACTAAACCTCCAAACATTTGGCTCCAGCTCAGTGTTTTCTAAAGAGGTCCCACCGGGGTGCTGACCTAGAAAGACTCTGAGATGGCCGCCTGCTTGTACTCTGCATTTATTAACCCTGTAAAGCCTACTATATCAAAGAATTGATAGAAAATTCACATTTTGACGGAATTAAGATCTATTTTAAACTCAATCTATCGAAAATGTTCTATTGTTCATGAATTATAGATGTTATCAATTATGATAGGTTGTTGGTGATTTGGTTAATTCTTGCGCAAAACAATGTTAGCTTATATGGAAAACATTTTTGACATGGATGTTCAAGACAAAAAAAAATCACCTGATTTACCCACTGTTTCAAATTTGATACATTTTAACATGATATGATTGTATTATAAAGAATTATTTATTAACAAATTTTACATTCTCACAATACAGCTAGTAGTCATAAAAAATATAAATAACAATCGATGAGTTATTCTCACCATAAAGGTTTGAAAATTGGAGAAACTTTTTCCCGCCAAAAGTATTTTTGAGATTTCATGGAGGCAGCCATTTTGAAATGAGCAGGAAAAGCCCTTCTACTGCCCCTAGTGGAATGATGATGAACTAAAGGACAAGTGGCTTTGGTCCCGTTTCGGAAAAGTTTTGACCATGCTATTGAGACAGGGGTCTTAGAAATATGTCGAACATGATACACACGGCTTTATAGGATTAAAGAGCCATACCGATAAAAATTGTGTTCTTGTGGCATTTTTCTCCTGATGGAGGACCTTTATAAACAAACTTAAGCTTTAAATTGTATTTTTGTGATTAATGTTTGAAAAAGATCACATTTGTGACATAGAAAATACACTGGGCGGGACACAACCTCCCATCCTGCAGACGAATAGATCCATGAACGTCTTTATTTTCCTCATCTGAGCTGATATTCAGATCATAACGGCACTTTTGTTTCACTGGTAATGTTAGATTGGAGGTGTGGCTGTAAGCTAGCGGGAGAAAGTGTAAACAGAAAGCTCTCAGCAACAGGGAAGGGGGGCAGGCTGGTACTAACAGAAACAACGTTCTAGACATTTTTTTTTCTTTTGCTAAAAATGGCATAATCACAATTATATACCGCTGGGAATGCTTTGAAAATAGATCAAAAGATAATCAGAGTGAGTCTACTTGATGACTCATCTTCATGTTTGTGTTTTTTAACTTTGAACTTGGGCTTTGAACTTTGACTGGCATTTGCTTTCTGATGCAAATAAAAATTCCTATGTGAAAAATAAATGGAAGAGTTTGTTTTTTTGTATCAGTGTCTTGTACAGTGGTCCCTTATTTTTACAGGAGTTGCGTTCAAAAAATAACCTGCGACAGAGGATGTCATCTTTAGTTAATATAATAACCCATGAGATTTGAGTCATGACCCACCAGATTTTAGTCACAACCAATGAGATTTGAGTCACGACCCATGAGATTTGAGTGATCTCTCACGTGATTTGAGTCACGACCCACGACCTTTGAGTTGCAACCCAGGTGACTTGAGCCACGACCCACAAGATTTTAGTCGCAACCAATGAGATTTGAGTCACAACCCACGAGATTTCAATTCCAACCCACGAGTCCTTGTGAGTCACGATCCACAAGATTTGAGTCAAAGCTCACAAGATTTGACTCACGACCCACGAGATTTGACTCGCAACACACAAGATTTGAGTCATGACCCATGATATTTTAGTTGCGACCCACAAGATTTGAGTCAAAGCTCACGAGATTTGACTCATGACCCACGAGATTTGACTCGCTACCCACAAGATTTGAGTCATGACCCATGATATTTTAGTTGTTACCCTTGAGATTTGAGTCAGGTGAACCACTGGAAGTAGGTTGGAGCGGTTTGCCTTGCCTGCTGTACTTCAATGTTTTTCATTACTTACGCTGACACACCTGCCTAGAATCTAACATTCAGTCGGATGGACCTCTGTTCTTTCGTCTTAACCATTGTTGATCCAAACGTATTTAACTTTCGTCTCGTTTTCATCATTCTTGCAGATATTCGTGACCGCAGGAAGAAGCCGGTGATGATGTTCATTCACGGAGGCTCCTACATGGAAGGCACAGGAAACATGTTTGATGCCAGCGTGCTCGCCGCCTACGGCAACGTGATCGTGGTGACCATGAACTACCGGTTGGGAGTGCTAGGTGAGTCTCTTTAAGCTTTTTTGTTTTCTGAAACTCACACATCCCTCCGTCTGCAGCTGGTTTGGATTCTTTCTACTGTGTTTGATATCAAGTGAATGAATTTATGGTGCAGGGTTTGAACTCTGTTCTGTGGAGGAACAAGCAGATTTTCGTTGCTGTCCCTGAACTGATCAATTCTGGATTTAGTTATTTAATTTTCCATTGCACATACAACTGTATTTGCCCTGTATTTCTGGAATTTCAATTTCTAGAAATGGTATATGAACATAGTGTAAGCAGCACCGCAGACATACTTATTAGTTTCCCCAAAACAAGACTCAATTAAGAAATCCATGTGTGTGCTATATATTTGGTTTTTGAAATGTCATTTTTACCAATAAAACAAATAAGTTTGAGGGTAAATCCTTAGATTCACATTTGATTTTTTAGAGGATGTATGATTTTCTAAATCCACAGTTAATTCTAAGCCTTGTTGATTTTAAATACATAACAAATAAAGCACAAATATTCAGCAAAACATAGTTAAAAGCATAATAGGATCTAAATAGGAAGATAGCTTCATGTTTTTATAACTTGTAAATAAAATGCAAGAATAAAAGCTTAAAATACACAATAAACGTGTGTGCATTGCATATTCTGTGCAGAAAGCAGCCGTCTCTATTCTATATTCTGCTAAGATTTTTGCAGTATCATTTGTTGAAGCTCAAGGACCCACTGGAACTGGAAAAGTACATTCTTTATTTCCTGTCCCTTCATATATACTTCTTCAATATCTGCAACTTTTTTACTGCAAATAGATTCTATATTCCGTTAGTTATTGGATGTCTGAGTCCTTTATTTGCCACAAAAAAAGTCCTTATGAAAGTAAATGCAAAACAGGGGAACAAACATGCAAATCAGAGCCAGCCTGTCACTTTTACTGACACAGAAATGCACCTCACAACTCCTTCTAACGGCGAGCCCGCGCCTCGCACCCTCTAAATGTCTGCTCGGCGGCGGCGTTAAAAAAAAGAGTTGGGATTGTAAAACAGAGAAGGAAAAACTTGATACAGCGGATGATAAAATAGGAGAGAAAAGTGTTTAAAGCAGCTTTTTGGGGGCCGAATCCAGAAAGAGTGGCGGCTCTGCAGCAGAAGCTCGTCATCCTTCTTTTCCTGAAAATACACTTGACTTCTCCTCTTTATTACTCCCCGCTCTCTGTCTCGCTCCACTGAGATCGAGTAATTTCGCTTTGAGAGGAGGAACATGCCTCTAAGGAGGCAGGTGCTAACTAAAGGAAACTAAGTGCATTAGATATTTCATTAGCAGAGCAGCTCCTGGAAGCTGTTTCACAAACACACTGCCCGCCTTAAATATGTTTTGAGGCCTTCGTCTAAAGGACGTTACAGTGTGTTTTTTTTTTTTTATGTAACGCCGCCATTCCAGTGCTGACACGTTTTCATTTGCATGTAATTGCCTAAAGTGTTTGCTTTTAAGTGCATCTTCATTAAGTTCATAAGTGTTCTCCCTCTGAAATGTGCTGTGACTATTAGTGGAGATCCTTTAAGCGGAATTTCCCTTAAATAATCATTATTATTGCAGACGCTTCTTTACAAACATGCTAGTCATTTCCATTAGGGAGCATAGCTCATCCGCGATTGAAAGTTCGTGAATTAATTTCAGAAACTTTCACTGAATCAATTAATGGATCTGTTGCCGCTCGGAGCAGAAACAAAAACAGGCTTGAAAGGGAAAGTGTCGCTCAGTCATGCCGAGTTTGGAGTCGTGTCTTCCCGAGCCGGGCGTGTTCAGCTTTAGTGGGATCAAAAAATTAATCCTGTAAAAACAGGCATCCAAATAAATGGATTACTAACGGCGTGCGTTTGGTTGTAGAGCAATCAGCAGCTACTCCGAGGTGTTTATGGAAGTGGATCCGCATTAGAGTTCCTTTGCCGCCGTCCTCCTCCCGCGGGTGCGCCCCGGTGGCGCCTCCTCTTCCTTCAAACCCCCTCAACGCAATCTGGGAGTCAAGGAGAAAGTGAAAGAGCATTCGTTATTTGCATGCAGAGAGACCGCCGTAGCTATCTCCCAAATATGAGAGCCATCCACAGCAATTTGGCCTTGATTGGGAGAAATGTGAGTAATCTTTCACCCCGTGCACCTCGCATGATGGATGGCGTTTGCCTTTGACAGGAAGAGGGTTGGGGGGGCAGCACAGCGAGTGTGAGGTTCAGTCTGTTTTGTTTGGAGCACGTGTAGCTGCGCTCATGCATGCCAATGTCGCCTGATGCCTTCTGCCGTGTTTGTCTTCCTGCCTCAGCGATCCGACATGCCGTTTTGGAAAAGCCGCCGCAGGAATTATTGATACAGCGGCCGGGACGTGGTCGCACGAAATCCAAACTCGAGGTGTGGACGGATCTAAATAAAACACATTTCCGTAACAGCTACTGAAATTCTTGCACTATTTTCGAAAAACAACCGTGCGCCTTATAATCCGAAGACCCTTATGCATGGATTCGTTCTGCTGCAAATAGGGTTGGGTGTTATTGTGAATACGCTAATGCGGCTACATGCTAGCCGCTAGATGTAGGCTGTTTATTTTGTGTGTATTAAGCTACATTCACAATCCTTCTGCATCACTTTCGATAAAAAGATTTATCGGACTTCTGCGTTCAAAACTAATGAGTTCTTGTGCAGCTACTCAAGTTTCTTCGATCATTTATGTGTTCTACTTGCCAGTGGAAGTCTAGAGAGCATCAATGCACTGGATTGAGAATTCTGGGAAATTTCTAGGGCACTCAGTGTTAGAATTATAGATTCAGACAGCTCTACAAAATGGCGAACGCACTATAGTGCACTATATAGTGAATAGTGAAGGAATTCAGACATAGCTCTAGAGTTAGTACGTGGCATAAGTTTGAAAATAGACGATTCATTAGCGGTGC
>NC_050529.1:6805569-6867887 GCF_002922805.2 Oryzias melastigma
TGACTAGAATGGAAACAAGGATAGATGTAGGCATTTGCTTTGTAATGCAGAAGAAACATTAGTACAACATCCCTCAAAAAAATCATTATTGGTGTTGGCCAATATGGATATTTCAACCACAAAGTATTTTAAATATACAAGTTATATAACTGTGAACACATCAGAGGACCCAAAACCACTACAGCCTGTCAGCCTAACAGTCAGTTTACATCATGAAGACACCCTCAGAACCACCGACTCTTTACTTATGTTCATAAAGACCTTCTGGTTATCTTTATATCTACTGTAAAAGCGTTCCCAGTGATCTTTTAACAATATACCATTTTGAGCTAAAATATTTTTTTAATGTAATCTTTTCTAGGACATAGTTTTGGCAAAGGGGCAGTAGTTCATTTGAAATTTACCAATGAGTTGTGGGCGAGACTGTTAGCGTAGAGCAATCCCTTCACCTCCTTGAGCGCTCTCTCCTGCTAGCTAATAGCCCTTTAGATCCCCAACTTCACATTACAGATGCAACAAAAATAACCGAATAAGTTGCCACCAGTATGAGCCAGCGGGTGAATGGGACTGAACGAGCCATAAAACATGGTAGAAAAGTCCGATATAAGTATGAGCCACTAATTGCTTAGTCATGTTCAAGCACATTTGTTTGTACAGGGATGCTGCCAAAACAGCTATAATGCAGCTGAAATATTAGCTAAACTTCAAGATAGCGTAAAACAAACAAACAAACAAACAAAAAAAGCCAAAATTAGTCAAATTGCTAGCATGCAGCTGAAACATAAGCTAAAATCCATAATTGCCTTAACAACAAGAAGAAGTCTAAATCAGGAAAAATAGCTAGCATGTAGCTGGAATATAAGCTAAATTCCAAAATAGCCTAAAAAAAGCCTAAATTAGCCAAAACAGTTAGCATTCAGATGAAATATTAGCAGCTAAATTCCAAAATAGTCTAAAAAACAAAAAAAAGCCTAAATTAGCCAAAATAGCTAGCATATAGCTGAAATATTAGCTAAACTCCAAAATAGCCTAAAAAAGCCTAAATTAGCCAAAATAGCTAGCATGCAGCTGAAATTAGCTAAACTCCAATATAGCCTAAAAAAGCCTCAATTACGCAAAATAGCTAGCATGTAGCTAAAATATTAGCTAAACTCCAAACTAGCCTAAAAAAAGCCTAAATTAGCCAAAATAGCTAGCATGTAGCTGAAATATTAGCTAAACTTCAAAATAGCCTAAAAAAAGCTAAATTAGCCAAAATAGCTAGCATGCAGCTGAAATATAAGCTAAAATCCATAATTACCTAACAAACAAAAAAATACTAAATTAGCCAAAATAGCTAGGATTTTGCCGGAATATTAGCTACATTTCAAAATAGCCTAAAAATCCTTAATAAATGTCAAAATGGTCTCAAAAGCTAGCATAATGCCATCATAACTTTCAAATTTTCTACACTCTGACACCTTATAATATAAAGTAACGACTAATCGACAATTGAATTAGTCCTCAACTATTTTGATAGCCGATTAGTCGTCGATTAGTTGACTAATCATGGCAGTTGAACCACATATACTACAATTTTATGACGCCCTTTGAGGTAGCCTCACTATCCTCAGGGGAACTACAAGACACACCTACGCTCTCCTGAGATTCAGCCCATCCTGTCTCCGACCCTCTAAAAACACCCAAAACCTGCAGCACTCATAAAAGTCAACCTCCATCCAATTGACTACGGCTTTATCGTACGTCTTCGCATCTCTTCCACTTTGTGTAGAGAGCGACTCCCCTCATGCACCTCTTTTCTGGGTGTTTATCTTTAAAAACGAGCGTTGTGTTTCCCTCCTCAGAGTTAACGTAAATGCATCACGTTGCCGTGAATGCAACAGAAACTGGATGTTCCACTCCCTAAATAAACCACTGATGCGTTCCATGCATCATCAGCTGACTAGCCCCTTTTCCTTATAGAGAAAGAACCGTGAAATGTACTCTGCGGGGGGAATTTCCCCCCATAAATCAGCCTGAAAGTGGCGATCATTTGTTTCTTCTGGCTGGAAGGCTACATCCTGGGCCTCATCCACGTGCCGGATCTATGTGGGGTCCCTCCGGCGAGTTTTAAAAGAGCACGGGACCGAGAGGTCCCTGCAGGGAATCCAGCTGCGTTAAATATGCAATAAAAAAGCGTCGCCGGGCCACTTGACCTTGCCCTGGCCGCCGTAGCGACAGGCTACAGTGCAGACGTCACGTCCACCCCCCAACCCTCCATCCCCACCCCCTGGAGGTTTTTACATCCCTTTACTGCCAAAATGAGAGACAGGCCGGGCTGCGCGGGAGCAGGGAGGGGATGAAAGCGAGACGGCGCATTCATTCAGACATTAACTATGTTGATGAGAGCAGAGAGGTGGAACCGTACAAAGCTCACCGCCGTTTGAGTGCAGCAACACTTTGAAGCACATCAGCGTGTGCGGCCATAAGAAACGGGTATGGGGGGGCGGATTTTCGGAGATGAGAGGAGTGACAGTGGGAGTGGGGGGGTACATTAGCCCTTTGAAGCTAAAAATAAAACCTACGGAGCGTCCTCTGAACGTTCAGGCGAGCAGTCAGCTGCTGCACTACTGTACACGCTCTCCCCGTGAGGAAATCTGTCGAGTACAGACACGCTGTCAGGTTTTTAATAATAAAAATGGAACAAAAGTCATACGATAGGAGCTTTGAAAGGTCTGCAAGAATTAAAGACTTCAAAATAATATGAAAGGACACCAATAATTCACTCTGTTTATTATGAATTCCTTTATACATCACATTGTTTTGGGTTAACACAACTAAAGCTCGGTCTGAGCCGGGTCAAAAAAAACTATTTGAAGTGCAAAGAAGAAGAAAAAAAGGAGTTGGTGATATTCCATTAATACAGCAGGGTAGAAACTTCATACATAAAAGTAAAATGTTATTGGTGCTATAAAAACAAGTTTATTTAAAACAGTTTATTTGTTTGACTCCTGGGATGCATGGTAGCACCACCTGACTTTTCTGGTTTTAGGCAGACATACTCATCCAACAGAACCAACAGTTTAAGCAGTGATTGACAGTCAAATGTCAGTAAAAACGCCATGTCCCCTTTGTTTTTTATTTTGTTTGCTTTAAAGGCGGTAAGAAATAATATTGTAATTCATGAAAGTTTAACTTGGTTTAAAAATTGGCCAGTTTACATGAATGTGAATGGGGATTGTCCCCGCTTCTGGAACAAGCCGCCTAGTGGTTACTTTGGGAATTAAATCTACATTAAATCTAGTTTTAACAGATTATAATACGGAAGTGGAAGGGACTGGTTGTTACGTTGGAACGAAGTGCAAATCACATCAACAAATCACTTGACGCTTAAAAATGTGGAAGCAAAACAAACATTTAAAAAACAGCATTAGATTTGAGAAAACAAAGGAAAATTCCAGAAACCACACAGTGACAAACATAAATGAGAAATACATTTAAAAAAACAAAAGTAATTTCTAGAAATGAAATGTAACATAAGAAATTGGAAAAGGTACCTACTATGGGACATCGCTTATTGGAAGATAATATCCAATATCTCTCTCTCTCTCTCTCTCTCTCTCTCTCTCTCTCTCTCTCTCTCTCTCTCTCTCTGTATATATATATATATATATACAGTATATAAACATACAGTGAAAATATATATATATATATATATATATATATATATATATATATATATATATGTGGATGTGTGTGTGTTTCATTCACCTTCGCGTTTTCAAGTATTTCGCGGATTATATATATATATATATATATATATATATATATATATATATATAGTATATATATATATATATATATATATATATATATATATACTGTATATAGTGTATACAGTATGTACAGTATATAAACAAACAGTGAAATTATATATGTATGTATGTATATATATATATATATATATATATAACTATTTCACGGATTTCAGTCATGTGACAGTCATGGGACTCTTGCGGTTTGTCACAAAATTTCCATCAACTCTAGACGCTTGTATGAAACTTTTACTCCTGAAGGAGGCGCCAGACCATCAGGTACCTCCCTCTCCCCCAATGCCCCTCCATGGAGAAATGGCATCAGCTGACTCAGAAGCGGAATGTAAATATATATATATATACATATATATATATATATATATGTATATATATATATATATATTTGCAGACTTTCTTTTTTCGATCTACAGAAGATTCCTTTGAGTTTCACTGCTTAGGTTTTTTTTCTGTGTTCATGGAGTGCAGGTGTGAATAATGGCTGCTGCAGACTTCAGCTCCTCTCTGTGTGTGGGTTCTGTGTGTGTGTGCATGCAAGCTTATTTTGTAAGAAAAAGCAGGTATAAAACAAGACCTGACAGGACCAGGCAACATATTAAGACACACTCTGGCCTAACACCTGTACCAGAGACACACGCTTGCACTGTTCTCAGTCTCCATAGCAACCCCCAACAGAACGAATGAGCAAACTCCTACCGACTCTTTGTGAGGGGAAAGCAAAGAGCACCGCGATGTCTGTAGTGAGTATGCCTGCGATGGCCGGTTTGACTTTGAGGGTGAGGACGGCGCTGTCTTCTAAATTCTGGGGGGGATTCGCTCGTCAGCTGGCCAGCGTCACGCACACAGACTGACACATTCACACAGTCACACATGCCTTTAGGGACACAACACATTGTGTCTCAATGACTCCCTGGACACTGTTTCTCCTCTATGAGTCCTCGATGCTCTCACCTCATCCTTCACCAGCTTCATTCGTAGTTCAACCCGAAGATCGTAAAAGTGATGGATGCAGTGGGTGGTCATGTTGTCCGTTGAAAAATATTGCCCTCCCCCCTCAACGTTTGGGAACTGGTTTGATACAATACACAAAGTTTAAAAAAGGGAAAAATTGACACACACTAAAAATTCTAAAAGACAAGTTTGATCAAATTTGGGCCAAATTCATGTTATCTTATCA
This sequence comes from Oryzias melastigma, assembly GCF_002922805.2. NCBI lineage: Eukaryota > Metazoa > Chordata > Actinopteri > Beloniformes > Adrianichthyidae > Oryzias > Oryzias melastigma. The sequence continues at coordinate 6,810,559 of NC_050529.1, forward strand.
TTCAGGTTATGTATATATATATATATATATATATATATATGTATATGTATATATGTATATATATGCCTTCAGCCAGCAATAGTAAGTTTAGCTCCAGCTGCCCCATGACTCAGAAAGGTATTCTGCAGATGGATTGAACAGCTAAACTGTTGACTAAAAATGACATCACTGAAGTATTTTTATTATCGAAAAGTTAGTAAAATCTTGACAAAACAAGACTCACACTCACTCCTTAAGATCGCTGAGAGCTCCGAGTTGGAAGGTCCTAGGACAGTCAAAAGACAATACCTTTAAAGTGGAAATTAAAGTTGATAAATATTCATACCACTATAAAATCTGCGAAGTTGGGATTTAAATCCAGCTACAGGGGCTACTTTAGGTTTCAAAATGGATTAATCGGAACTGCTTTTCCACCTAGTTATTACCTGGTGAATCGACCTAACTTTAGTAAAATTCCTTTTTGAAAAGGTTTCAAACAGGAAGTTGGGGCGTAACATTTCTGTTCCTGCACATTCAGGTTTTAGTGTCATATCATCTTTTTAGAAGTATTTACAGGACCTACTTCTACCTTAAAAAAAATAAAAATAAAAAACTGACATCATAAACTACAAACGCGATCAATGGTTTTTCACTTGTTCTGAGGATTTAATCGTCTTTTCTACTTTAACCATGTTACAGAACACAGAGTACGCCTGTTTGATGTTAGACTGTACCCTTTAATGTGTTATCTACACAAACTACTCTCATCCTGACACTTCTGGGCCTTGGGCGACCACACACACGTTAACATGTGGTGTTGTTTGAAGCGACCTATTCATCACACTTCGAGGAAAAACATTTTCAACATGCTCCAAAAAATGTCTGGACTTCATGATTTTTTATATATATGTGTGTGTCAGAATTTAAGCTATTTATAACAGAACAAGTCTTCAGGTGTAAATTAAAGCATCTGCTGGAAGGAACATCTGATTTAGCCTTTGAGCCCTTGGTTATTTTAATATAAATCGATGTCAGGTGATCTGATGAGCTTTTAGGCCCCACCCACTTTGTTGAAAAAGTTGTTTTGAAATAATTGAACAATTAAAAAAAATCAAAAGTTGATTTTAATATAGTAAATTACATCTTAATTATTTTGTTTTTGCATTAATAAGGACGTTTAAAAGCAAAATGATAAATATTCTGTTTCAAGACTTGTTGAATATTATTCAATTGTTAGAATTTAAAGCATTTTTATTCATTCACTATTTTCTGAAAATCTGAAGCTTCATATTTAGAGTGACAGCAGTACATCAATCACAGCAGAAAAACACTCACTATTGTTGCTTCTCTAAACAGAGGTTGATAAAAGGCTCATTAAACATGACCGGTGCATAAACACAGAGATAACGACGTGCCAGACAGAATATCTAAGCACACAAAAATGTTGCTCTGACCCACTTTAATGGGTGAAAAATACAACAGTGGTTCATCTTGACAAATTGACACCCAATCCTATCTTGACAAGAGCCGTTTTGTGGGGCGAGATCCACATTTGTCCTCTACCGAAGAGTTTACCCGAACATTGACTGTAAATGAGAACTGGACTAAGGGAATGGGAGTGAGTGGGAAAAGGATTTACTGGATCCAAATGAAGTCAATTCAGTCACCATTTTTTTTCGCAATATGGAGCCAAACGTCATCAGTGCAGTGATTGGTCTGAGTCGTTGTTTCTATGGCGACCCCTAGGAGTAAACCTGTTGGACATACACACCCCTACTACTACTTGAAATCTATTAATCAATGGGATTTTGGCATCTTGGAGCCAGTGGTACTATCTACTTAGTCCAGTTCTCATATACAATCAAAGGACCCATGAACACACATACCCAATGATGTCATAAACCCTCCTGTCGTCAGCTGCAGACCGCTGGTACTGGTCCTTCTACAAGACACATTCTTGGATTGAATCATGTTTCCTGCGCTGTTAAAAGGCAGATATTCCAGCAAATGTAGTTATTAATAAACTGAATCTAAACAATAATTTTACTGAAAATACTAAAAAACTACAGTTGGAAGACAGATTTAATGTCAGGTGGTTTTCATAACGATGACTGAAGCATTGGAATGCTTATAAAAGCTTTAAGATATAAGGTAAAACTTTTGAGCCCATCATGATTTCAATCTGATTTGAACTAGAGTTGAAGATGTGGGATAATCTACTCTAATCTGGGTCTGTGGTGGAATGTTACCCAGAAAATCCCCTGACGGGATGCAACCTTCAATCCTAGATGACCCCTAGAGTGATACCCAGATGAATCCAATGAGTCTCAACAGAAGTCAAGGAAACACTTAATCTATGACCGTACACTACAAAAAAACATAATTTTGGTGAGGTGTAATTACAGCAAGGTCAAATAATATATATATAATATATATACAACATATAGTATTTTTACTTGATTATTATGAACAAATTGTACCCTCACCGCCTCTTAAGAAATAGCAATGTTTACAATTTGTAAAAAACATGTAAACATTACCTCAATGGGCTTTTCTTTCTAAAATTGACAATTACGAAACCAATAAATAAATTAATTAAAAAGAAAATATGCCTAGTGAACTAGTTTTTCTTTTAATAAAAGGACATACTAGGGCTACTCAATATTAGAAAAACATTCAATGTGAGATATTAGTGATCAATACTGCTATACACGACTAAGTAGGAAAACAAGTTAAAGATTATTTATATTTTACTGCATCAATATATATATATATATGTGTGTGTGTCCATAGTCTTTTTGCCTTTTGATTTTTGAAGGATGGGACGATATGTAAGTGTGTCATATTCATGTGACACACTTCAAGCTGACTAAAACAAATAATTTTTAAATAATTGACTATGAATAATGCAAAATGTTCTGTTTTTGTACTGCAAATGTTTTTTGTTTTTTGTTTTAACCATAAGAAAATAGGATAAAATGTACTATGGTTTACTCCGTGTGAGTTCTTCTTTTGGCTTGAGTTAAGGTATTTTTACTAAAAACGTTTTTATCAAATTTGCTCAAATAAATTAGGACCATATATTACATCTGTTTTTTGGGGGTAAGACATTTTTTTATAATGTAAAGGTTTCTTCACTTGAAAAGATGAACTGGAATGTTTCAAAGAAGAATTTTGGACAAAAACGTAATATTTTGAGAAATTCTATCTTTTTTGGGGTCATCAGTGTGAAATAAAGACCGTGTCATAGTGTCTAGCCTGTCATGAACACACCGTCTCCAGATGTTCAGTATCGGTCCAGATTCTCCACACGCATCCCATCCGGGCCTTTTTGACATTCACACAACCCAGGAAAAATTCCCATTTTTCGTTAAGCTTTTGTGACAACATGGAGCTGTCTGCATGAGAGTTTAGAGCTGTGACACGACCACGAGAACCTGCGAGAAGACAGACGCCGCCGCTGACATGATACAAAGGAACGCGACGTGACTCCTGGCGGTCGGAGACGGTCCAGATGTTACGCAAGATCGTCTCTCGACATAATTTTCCGTGACTGAGAACATACTTATGAATATTATGTTCTCCACTTCCATCCCATGGAAACATGGCGAATCGAATCGCGGCCTTTCGTTTCCGCCCCCTCTCCCTCGTGCCCTTGCACCCCCTCCGCCTCCCCCGTGATTTGCTGCGGGCTCTCCTTTAAAAGCTGAGTTATGGGGCAGATTATGCTGATGTATGTTTCACATGTCAAACAATGAGCTTTGTAAGTGAGAAACCATGGGCCGGTAATAGCTCGGGATGGATCATCATTACAGCGGGATGACAGCCGCTTGAATCATGGCGCGGCGCCATGGGGCTGATCGGGCGACTCACTTCCCCCGCGGGGGGACAGTGGAGCCGTTTCGGGAGCCAAACCGCGTCCCTCGTGCGTCCGCGAATACAAATCGACACTCAGGCTCAAACCCCACTGCAGCATGGAGGGAAAAGCGCGTCGAAGGCTGCTTCCACGCAGCCGACACAAAGAGGAGAACATATCGAGGAACGATTCTCCGGCTTTGTGCGTTTCTCCGAGTGTCTGCTTTTGAGCACATTTTCCCAATAAAATCTGTATTTTGCCACCAAAATGTATTGATTCCTCTTTGTGATTTACGGCACTTTTACTTCTCTTAGAAACCCTGGAAGATCTATGAGGCGGTTAGCTCTCTCTGAGTCGGCGAGACCCCTGAAGTCATGAATTGAAGGCATTTAGTTTCTTTTTTAAATGCTTCTGCTGAAGCAGAGTCTAATACCTGCAAGGTTTAGCAATTTGAAAAGCAACACATTGATTTAACTAAAAAAAAACAAGAAAAAAAAATGTATTTTTGCAATTTTACACAATAGAAGAAGGAAAGGAAAGTTTTAAACTCTTTGAACAATCGTAACTCGTCAACCGTTTACGCAATTATCATAAATCCAAAGGATTCTTGATTGGAGAAAACAGCTTTGGGTCGAAACTCAGCTCATTAGAGTACTAAAGTGTTGCATATTGATCTGTTGAAATTACATGGCTTGGTTGAAGAGTAATGGGCACCAAAACCCAGTGCCACGTTTGTAGCTGGACAACATATACGCTTCTATCCAATTTAGCTGTACAATTTTAGCCAATCATTTTAGATTTCTAGTGATTGTGGGCGGATTCATAGAAGAAGGGGTGAGGTCATAAATGTGGGCGGAGTTTGGGCGTACTTTACAGTAAAATAATACAATTCAGCGGCCTGATGGATAAGAGAGATATGTACAGTCCGTCGTCGTGGCGATGAAATACTTGTTTAGTAGAGATGCAGGAAATAATGGCTCTTTTGGCTCTTAATTTTTTGAATCAAAACGACAGACTTTTGGCAAGTAAAAATGTTTTTTTTAGATAAATACAGTACTTTATACTGAACATACATCAAATAATAGGACATGCATTATAATAAAAATAGCAAAATACCCTTATAATAATAAGAAAAAGTAAAAAGCAAAAATGTCACAAAACAGGACTGCAAACATATGTATATACATTTTAATAAAATCAGTAATACAATTTCAAAGTCACTAGTAGACAAATGAAGCAAATAACATTGTAATAAATATAACTATTTACAACACAACAAAAAGTCCTGGCATTGTGTGCAAATATGTGGCTCTAAAGACTCTCTCGACTCTCCGATGAAGCAGGGAGGTGTGAGGAGGTGCTACCAATGTTGCCAGATTGGGTAGTTTCCCGCACTAATTGGGTACATTTTTACTCAAATTGGGCTATTTTTCCCCAATCTGGCAACACTCACTCACACAGATAGAAGCTTCGCTTGTATGAAATCCGTAAGTAAATTCAAGCTCTTTACTGTATGTATTGAAGAAAAACGTATCGAACTCATCGATACTTCACCTTGGTATCGACACTATTGATACTCAGATCGACATCTATTAAAGACCCACTCCAGTGAAAATGGTGTTTTTAACATGTTCTTGTGCCATTTTTGTGACGATAAAAGACATAAATCAAGAGAATTAAGCCTAAAACTATATTATGAGCTACATTTAAAAAAGAGCTTATTTGTGACGAAGAAGATACAAGAGCCTGGCTACAAGCTTCCCACTCTGTGCCATTCTGATGCACAAATAGATCCGGGTTTGTTTTCCTATGTTCAAAACTGTTCGTCTGGATAGCTCTGATATTGGTTACCATTTGTGTTGCTCCTCAGTACCTTACAGTATTAGTGGTTTCAGAAATGCTGCATAAAAGTTTATCTGTTGCTCAAAATAAGACAGAAGGTGTTCATTATGATTATGTTCAAGCTAAAAAATAAATTGGGATATATTTTCCCCAAAAACATGTAAGTTATGAGGGATGATTTTTACCAATTATCGCAGTATTGTGATATCATCGACATCGTGAGCCGTGTATCGTATCATATCGTGAGGTACCCAGTATTTCCCCGCCCTATTGTAAACTAGTGTGTAAACAGAGAGATGATAGGAAATGGTGGTGGGGTCACTCCATGCCAACGGACCCTCCCACTGCCGCTCCACAGAAACTATGTCTAAAAAAACATATCAATGCTAGGGTATAATCCTAATTAAAAGACCGATGGGAACGCTTTAAAATATATCACAAGATGGTCGGAGTTGGGCTTTAAAGGGTTAAATAAACCGGTATGAAGACAGTTATAGTTTTGTCAGCTCAAAGTTCACCATTTTGGACAGTGAGGCACCCAAATCAAAAGAAAGGGGCAAAGTTAATTAGTGGAGCTTTTGTCAGTTTAACGACTTCCTCACAGTGAGTTAAATTATCCTGGAGCAGGGCGGACCTCTTCCTGCCAGGTAGCTCCGCCGCCGGATCCTCTCATTCCAGAAACAGTGGAGCCGGACACAGCTGGCCGCCATGCTCCATCGACCCCCCCCCCCTCTTGCCCTCTTCTACCCTCCACCATTACGGCTGCATTAACCCAGCAAGACTACCTCCGACGGCAGCTGGGGCCAGCACATATATTGATATAAAAATTACACATATGAGATGTTCTCCTCCAGTCGATGTTTACATTTAGCATGATGAGGTCAAGGACAGGCGGGAAAGGTGATGCGGCGGCTGACAGCACCACCTGCACAGATCCGTATACACACATAATGAAAGGAAGAGGGGGAAGCGAAAAGAGCTGCGAGAACGAGAGGCGGTGTTCACTCATACGAGGAATTCACTCCTCTTCCCCCTCGGAGAGAAATGCCAAACACTGGACCGATCACAGAAGCTCACTGGCCCAGCAGCAGATGCTACACCTGCTCGCCATCCTTCCAGAGCCAGGCCATTTCTTAGCGCTTCAAGTCCAACCCCCTCCAAAAAAAAAAAAAGTCCCACAGGCGTTCATTTAAACACAAGTGATGGAATACTCTCCGAGTAGGAAGGTGTGCGCCTCACCCACCTGTTCAGCTCTCCTCTCCTCAAGGATGAAGCGGCGGGCATCTCATTAGGAGCTGCAGCAGCTAATTAACAAATTAATCAGCCTATCCTGGGAAGCCAGCCTTTTGCCAATCAGCAGGCCTGCTCGAGATGCACATCCTCTAAGTCGGGGGTGTCAAACTCAATCGCACAAGGGGCCAAAATCCAAAACACACCTTAGGTCACGGGCCGAACTCTAAAACTACATTTTAAAACTTTAAAACCGTAACTTTTTAACATAATTATGAACTACATATATAGCATTATATAAAGCATGAATTTGGCTGCTGAAAATGCTACTGCTGATAGCTGAAGATGCTGAAATTGATAGCTAAAACACTGAATCTAATAGCTAAAAACACTGAAGCTGATAGCCAGCTAAAATATTAGCTAAATGCTAAATTAGCTTAAAAAAACTTAAGCAAAACAGCTAACGTTTAGCTGAAAAAATAGCTAAACTTCAAAATAGCTTAAAAAATTGAAAAAAACCTAAATTAGCCAAAACAGCTAGCATGTAAATATGAGCTAAACCCCAAAACAGCCTAAAAAAAAAACAAACCCTAAATTAGCCAAAACAGCTAGCATGTAGCTGAAACGATAGCTCAACTTTAAAATATCTTAAAAAACATTGAAAAAAGCCTAAATTAGCCAAAACAGCTAGCGTTTTAAATATTAGCTAGACTCCAAAATAGCCTAAAAAAGTGAAAAAAAAATTCTAACTTAGCGAGAACAGCTAGCATGTAAATATTAGAATCTTTAAAACTGTAACTTTTTAACATAAATATGAATAATAAAAAAGGCAGGAACATTATTTCAGAATAAATCAACTTAAACCTTAAATAACTTTCAATATTTTACTCTCCATAAAATATATATTTTGCCAAAATTATACAACATCGAGTGATTGATAATAAAATAAAATGATCTGGAGAGCTGGACTTTGACACATGTGCTCCAAAGGTCTTCCGTCTCCCCGCTCAGGGAGCGGTATGGCGGATGATCGTAAACATTTACGCTCACACACCCGTGTGGCTGCAGGTTACACGCCAGAAGTAGTTCATGTTTCCCTGTTCGGCTGGAGCAGATGGCACCACAACAGACCTGCGCTTCTGTGTCAAAAGGCGCCTTCTTTTTTTTTTTAAGAGCTCAGTAATTTTCTCCACACTTGTTGAAAGCACACGCTAAGTGAATCACTCCTTGGAATGGCTGCATAAAGCCTCGTGGCCGTACAATTACCGCAGTCTGCGGAAAATGTTCTAAAAAGCGTGTTACGGGCTTTTATTTAATAAAATAGATCAAATGCGGTCGGGAACGGCGGCGAGGAACATTAGCAGTTACTGTCGGCACTCAGAGGCGGTGAAGGAGGGGGTTTGTTATGCCGCTGCACGCGTCTGCGTGTTTGCCTGCGCGTCCCTCCGCGGCGCCCTGGCGTCTCTGGAGCATCGTCTGCTAGTGTTTGTACATGAAGAGACTCGAGCAACTCGCGAATTAGAAATGCAATAAAAACGATAGACTTCCAGCAACAAAACAACGGGTTGAGTCAGACTGGAGCTTCTGTTTAGGCGATGATTGGCAGTAAAATTTTTTAGTTTTGACTATTAGCTAATGTTGTGACAGCTGCATTTGGTTCTTCATGGTGGAATGAGCTTCAGACAGAGATGGACCATTGTCAGTGTAAGTATTGTGTCTAATACATGGAAGGAGTAAGAAGATTTGTAAGAAAATGATACTAAGTACAGTTTGGATATGAAAGTTGTAGAAATACTCATATATATAATAGGAAAAAAGGAAAATCTTACACTTTAGTCACATGCACCTTTAAAACACATTCTCAAACCCAACTCGTCACATATTCACATTTGGTTAAAGACCCCAAAAATGACGTTTTGGGGGTCCCCAACTTGTCGTTTTTTTTTTTTTTTTTTTGATGTTCTGACTGTTCCCATTAAATCATGGATCTCCAGTCTATGGATCGCGAACCAGAACGGGTCCAGTACCAAATGCAGAGTGCACCAGTACCGGTTTGCGTCCAGTACAGTGTCTGGTACTGGTTTGGTTCCAGTACCGAGCCCAGTACCATAAGGTAAAGCTTTAAAGGGTAACCAAACCCTAAATCAATGTTTTTTATGTGTAGACTTCTATAATTGGGGCTTTAAAAGTGCTGTCTGTTGGTTGTTGCCACATTTTTTGACAAATTCAAATAAATGTGTTCATGAAAATATAATCAAAAACCAGCTCCCCTACAGGTTGAAACGAGGTAGTGCAGTTGAATTTTCTGATTGGTCAGCTGGTGTAAGTCCCAGAAGCTTCACGTCATCACGCCCTGAGGATAAAAACCCCTCCCCCATTAGCTAAAATATTAGCTGAATGCCAAATTAGCCTAAAGAAAGAAAAAAAAAAAAACTTAGGTTAGTCTAAACAGCTAGCATGTATATTAAAAATAGCTAAACTTCAAAATAGACTAAAAAACTTTAAAAAAAAAAAAGCCTAAATTAGCCAAAACAATTAGCATGTAGCTGAAAAAAATTAGCTAAACTCCAAAATAGCCTAAAAATATCTTAGTAAATGCCAAAATAGTCCAAAAAGTTAGCAAAATGCCAATTTTTAAAACTTTAAAACCGTTTTTACATAATTATGAATAATAAAAAGGCAGGAATATTATTCCAGAATAAACCAACTTATAACGTTCAATATTTTATTCTCCAGAAAAACATATTTTGTCAAAATTAGATAGCTCACATTGAGCTATTAATAAAAATAAAATAAAATGTTCTGGAGGACCGAATATAATTACCTGGAGGGCCGGATCCGGCCCTTGGGCCTTGACTTTGACACGCGTTCTTTAAGGGTTTATTGAGGGTTGTACTGTCATGATACGATATGATGTAGCGATACGTATAAGTATCGCGATATATCAGAGATAATATTTCACTATTTCTTTCAAAAAGTATGACTTACTGCATCCGGTACCGCGTCACGAGGGTCGTGGACCGTTGGTTTTACGAACTATGAGTACGTCAAAAAAAACGACCAGTTGGGGATATATCATGATATTTCATTTTATCGATTATTTTCTTACACCCCCAATAAAACCAGAAATATTTGCATTTAAAAATAGTTTTAAAGAAGTAGTATTAATAGGTATGTTGAATAATTTTTAAATATTGAGACTTAATCTGTTTCACGTTTATTATTTTCCAGTTCCTGATCCACTTGTTGCTGTTTAGCTGAATCCGGTTCTGATTGACTGAACACATTGAATCTAGATATCAGCAAATAGACCAGTGATAAATGGAAAAGTAATACATAGATCTAGAGATGATCTCTAATAAAGAAGGTTTAAAGAGTTTGGCTTTTAACTGGAGCTCAAACACCTCCAGGTTCAGAACATTTGCTTTCTAGTTCCTCGCCCGCTTTAGTACGTCGAAATGTAGATGTTTTCAGTTTTTAATTTTCCCTGACAGACACTTTAGCAGAACTTGCAGATGTGTATTTTTTTCAGTTTCTGATCATCCTGTTTGCAGAAAGTTTGCCTGTTTCCTCTGAATCCTCCTGACCTGGCCTCCTGCTCGGCTCCCTCTATCTTTACTTGGAACTCTGGCGCTTTCATTTAAACAAAACAGATGCTCATTAATTCGCTGAACAGAAACACAAAGATTAGAGCATTTATTAAAAAAAATCATTTCAGCTCATTATGGATATTAAACAGATGAGATGTTCCTCCGTGGTGGAGCTTTCCGAGCGGAGGGTCCCGGTAAACGAACAGAGGAAGGCGATCAAACAATGGGAGTTTCTGAACACGTGTAAACAGAAGATGTCTGGGTGACTTTGCAGAAAGGAGCTGGCTCTGAGAGGCCTTTGAGCAGATGTGAGTGCTGGAAAAACTAAATTGGAATTGGCAACTGTTCTGACAACTTGGCAGCGCTCCCCCCCACTACCCCACAGACTATTCTCAGTGTGGTAAAGTGAGTGCAGGCCGCGATATGGGATTAGATAAGGAGGGATTTTTTTTCCCTTCTCCTTCCTTTTTGGCCGGCTCCTGGGTTTGCCGATGTCAGCAGATCCTCAAATTACAGGGACGTTTAGAGCTGCAGAGACGCGTTATTGACAGCTAAGTGAAGAAGAAACATTCGGCTGCCCGGTTTTATCTGAGAACGACTTCATCTTTCTAACATCAAGGGGCGTTCTCACAGCTGCACCGCCTTCAAAATGAACATGGCATGTACCTCATAGGTGTCATGTTCAGTACATTTTGCCTTCTTCCACCAGCACTGTACGAGACAGTGTTCTGGATTGCATTAGATATACCATGGATAATGCATGACATGAATTTAGCTGAAGTGAAATACTCCAAGGAGCCTCTACGCCTCCGGTATTATTCATATAGCGCGCCGGCCCGGCCCGGCCCGGCATGTGTGCAGGAAATTCACATTCCTTCCAAGAGAACATCTTGACTTCTGAACCGATTTTCTTGCGGGGGGTTCTCAGTCGCACACCCCCCCACACAGTTCCACGCTTTACATCTCCCAGGATAGATGGAAACCACGACTGATACCTACGGGGGGTTCTGCTGTAGCTAAGACGCTGATTATGTAGCCTCTCTTCCTTTATTCATGGGTCAAAAATGACTTTGGAGACTGCTTTTCCTTGCGGGGGATTTCTGCGCCTCAGGTATAGAGCAGTTTGAGATGAGATCCTCCTCTCCTGCAGACTGTCCTGCTGGGATGGGTCATAGATACAGTTATCCTCATTCCAGTTTCTACGTTTGGAGTTTACTAAACTAAACGAGTGAGTGAGCTTTAGACTTTGCACTATTTCCCTGTTCTCTGTCAGGATCTTTTTTGTTTCATGGAGGACGACCTTAGTATGTGTTCGATCTCAGATCAGACCAGACGACCCGCTGGTTAGATATTACTAAGTCTGACTGAAAAGGAGCCGCACAAAGATGGATAGATGGATGAATGAATGGATAGATGGATGGATAGATGGATGAGTGAGTGGATAGATGGATGGATAGATGGATGAATGGATGGATGAATGAATGGATAGATGGATGGATAGATGGATGAGTGAGTGGATAGATGGATAGATGGATGGATGGATGGATGGATGGATGGATGGATGGATGGATGGATGGATGGATGGATGGATGAATGAGTGGATAGATGGATGGATAGATGGATGAATGAATGGATAGATGGATGGATAGATGGATGGATGAATGAATGAATGGATAGATGGATGGATGGATAAATGAATGGATGGATGGATGGATAGATGGATGGATGGATACATGGATGGATGGATAGATGGATACATGGATGGATGGATACATGGATGGATGGATAGATGGATACATGGATAGATGGATGGATGGATAGATTGATGCATGGTGGCGCTAATCGCACAGAAGAACAGACGAGGAGGTACAGGATATGTCACAAATCAAGCACCTTTGATCGGTATCTCAGTAGAACGGCATAGATTGAAATCTAAGGAAAGGGTTATGGAATTTAGGTTTCCATGACAACCGACTCTGCTTATCGCACTTTCAGCGGATTTGTTTTGCTTTAGCCCAGAGAGTGTGCCCTTGGTCTGAGAACATCCCATTAGAGATGATTTACCTTTTTATGAATTTTCTCACCAAAACACACATATAAAACATGAATTCTATGAATTCTCTCATCAATTTGTTGGTTTACAACATTAAATAAAGCAGAAGTACAAAAAAATATGATAATATATGGACAGTATACTACCAAAAGTATCAGCTCACCTGCCTTGACTCATATTTTACAGATATTACAGCTTCAACTCTTCCTGGAACCACAAGGTTGAGGAGTGTTCCTAAGAATTTTGGACCAAAAGCTCATTGGTCAGGTCACTCTGATGTATCCTGGCTCTCAGTCTCTGCTCTAATTCATCCCAAAGGTGTTCTATGGGGTTCAGATCAGGACTCTGTGCAGGCCAGTCCAGTTCCTGAAGCATTCAAAGCTCCTTTCACTGGAACTAAGAGTTTTAGGGTTGAAAGGCAACCCTGAAACTAATAGAAATAACCTGACAAATAAACTTAAAGACTTCTGATGTTTTGTTTTGTTTTTCAAGTCAAAACAGAATTGACTTCTTTTATTGCAAAATTTAAGAAAGTGCATTTCTTCCCCTTTTTTCTGAGGAAGCTCTTGAAGACGAAATTGATGTTTAATGAAAGCCTGTGAGTCACGAGGAGGCAATCTTGTCGCAGGTTTGACTCACCTCCTCCTCACAGGCTGTGAGGTCCTTCAGCAGAACACTCAACAGAACCTGGCCTTGGAGCCAGTGGTGTGTGTGTGTGAAACCACTTTTGAGCTGGTTTCTAAAATCTTTATTTAAAAGTCATTCTGCTGAGGTTTGCTTCGTCTAAAAAATATCAAGTTTTAAAACTATTGACACTCAAGTATTAAACTATTGACTAAAATGTAAAAATGACCGTCTAGACTGATGCAGACGTTTAAAACTTGAAATGAGATAAAGAAAAACGTTTAATGGTGTTATGAAGTCATTAATCCTTAAGTTATGTTTACATCAGCAAGACTTTTATTACCCTTTTTGAGCATAATTTGATGAAATAATTTGTCGAATGGTGAAACGGGAACTAAATTCAGCTTTTTTTCTAAATGTTTTTCATGTTTTGAAATAAACAAAAACCAAACTTCAAAAAAAAAAAGCCTGCTGGGGCCACGAGGTTTTCGGTTACTTTTGGGTAAAGGCATGATACACTTTGGACAGGTCGCCAGCCCGTCACAGAGCTGGAACGATCGTGCCCGCTAACGCTAACCAGCCGTTTGGTGAACAGGGTAGAGAGCTTGCGAGCACTGCTGCCCAGGATCCGGCAGAGCAAGTGAACTCTGCTGCCCGGGCTGCCGGCTCCTGGACAGTGGCGCTCGCCATGCTTTCACGCCGGCGATTAGCTGCCTGGCAGACGGACGGGCAGCCAACGGGCTAACCGAGCGGTCCATGACCGTGATATTTCGTGCGTGCCCCGTACAGACAGGCTGTATCCAGTGGTGACCGTGCTTCGTATGCTATTGTCCTTGCTTTGGCTTTGATCACAGATAAAAACTAGAAAAGTTGCATTACCTGTGATGAAGATGTTGAAGCTTTTTGGTGAAAATGGTGACACAATTTACTTTAATTACTGAAGAGATTTGCCGAAAATGCAAAAACTATTTGCAAAATGTTACATTTGTTAAGAGACTGGAAATTTGTTAAAGAACTATGAAAGAGTGCTGAAGTTGACCTCAATTTCCCAAAAATGTGTGGTAAAATTGCTTAAAAATCCCTAGTAAATAGAAATTGTGCAAATATATTTTGCCTAAATATGAGATAAACTCCAAATTAGCATAAAAAAAACACAGTAGATGCCAAATTATCCCAAAAAGCTAGCATGTTGCTTAAATACTAGCTAAATGCCAAAATAGCCTAAAATTCCTCAGTAAACTAAATTAGTCAAAAATGTTAGCATGTTGCTAAAATAGAAGCTAAACTCTAACTTAGCCTATAAAAACCTCAGTAGATAACAAATTAGCCAAAAACGTTAGCATGTTGCTGAAATATTAGCCAAACTCCAAATAAGCATAAAAAACCAGTTAATGCCAAATTAGCCAAAAAAGCTAGTATGTTGTTTAAATACTAGCTAAACTCCAAAGTAGCCTAAAATTTTCAATAAGCTAAATTAGTCCAAAATGTTAGCCTTGTTTCTAAAATAAAAGCTTGACTCTAAATTAGCCTATGAAAACCTCATTAGATAACAAATTAGCCACAAACGTTAGCATGTTGCTAAAATATTAGCTAAACTCCAAATAAGCATAAAAAACTACAGTAGATGCCAAACTAGCCAAAAAAAAGCTCTCATGTTGCTTAAACATGAGCTAAACTCCAAAATAGCCTAAGATTTGTCATTAAACTAAATTAGTCAAAAACGTTAGCCTGTCGCTACAGCAGAAGCTAAACTCAAGATTAGCCCATAAAACCTCTGTAGATAACAAATTAGCCACAAACGTTAGCATGTTGCAGAAATATTAGCTAAACTCCAAAATAGCCTAAGATTTGTCATTAAACTAAATTAGTCAAAAACGTTAGCCTGTCGCTAAAACAGACGCTAAACTCTAAATTAGCCCATAAAACCTCAGTAGATAACAAATTAGCCAAAAATGTTAGCATGATGCTAAAATATGAGCTAATCTAAAATGTTTTGAAAGTTGCTTTAAAAGATGAAAACACAGCAGATGAATAGGCTTGATGTTAATCTATAAATTATGAAATTTGAAGAGTTAATTTCCTCTGGGGTATATTTTACTCAGTATTTCAAGAACTATAAAGTTTATGAATACCAAAAATACAAGCATTGATGTCCTGAAGAACAATGTTTTGATACCAAGTTCCTGATTGAGTTTTTACGTGTTGGAACATGTACAGAAAGGAGCAGGAGAATCCCTATAAAAACAATGAGCTCATTTCGTGGTCACAGTTGATTTGACTCATTGTATTTTGTGTTGGTAAACACCTTTCAAACCCATTTTTTCTCCTCAAGTGAATGTTTTACTTGATTTAACTCATTGTGATGTTTAAATCAGGCCGCAGTCAGAACACCCACTCTCGGTCGGCACTACAGTTCGTCTCTTCTCTCCTCCATTGCGTCCTTCAATCTTTCCCTCCCTCCCAAAGAAAAGATCAGCTCTGACAAACCTGTCCTACCTCATCCGTCCTCCCCCTGTACTCTCTGACTCAGTCGGGTCACTAGAAAGCGTTCTTCCTTTCTTTCACAGCCCACCTTTCCCTCATCAATCTCCACCTCTACATCCTCCTCACCTTCCGATTCCCTCTTCCGCTCCCTCAGCCTCCTGCTTCCTGGGATGTGCGGGTCAGCTCGGTTCAGGACGTCACGCTGAACAGTCAGCTTCCCTTGTGACAGCTTGTCAAAGCAAATACACCTTGTTCTGGGAGGCCGCTCCTCCTCCTCCTCCTCCTCCTCCTCAGACCCGGCTGGTCCAATCACAGCGTGTCCCGTCGACACCAACGTTTCTGTTTTTCCTATTCTGTGCATCAATGCGGTTGTTGACTTCTCTTCCTGACTCATAACCCAGTGATCGGCCTTCCATCAATCACCGGCTCTTTTTGTCCTTCTTCATTGTCGTCCTCATGTCTCAAACATCCCTATTTTATCCCTTTCTCTCTCGGCCTTCAACTGTTTTCCCACCATTTCTTCCATTTTCGTACTTTTTCCAAATGAAAAGATTCCTTCTTCCTCCACTTCGGAATCATTCGTCTTCATATTTTACGTTCCGACCAGCCTTGCCTGCTCATTAATCTTTAGCTCTCCTCTTGTCTTTTCCTTTTCCACCCATCATCTATCTGTCTCTGTTTCCAGCTCCTTCTCCGATTACTCATTCCCATCTGAGATATACACTCCATCAAATTACCTGCGCGCGTTCATTTGCACTAATGCTGCCTAGAAGCTTCAAGCGGTTAGAAATTAATGCTAGAGAAGGATAAAACCTTTAGAAAATTAGCCCTAGTCTGTATCGGACCACTTATAATTACATCCCATAAAGAGGATACTTTCAAACAGAACCCGGTCCCCGTTGAGTTTAATTTAATTCACTAAGCAATTTAACCTTAGAGAGTATTCCCCTGCTGAGGCCTTCTCCGTTAGCGTTAGCTGCAAATAGCAGTCAGTCTTAATAATTACACTCAGCAATTTGTGTTACATAATAACGTTTGGTGGAATTTATTGATTTAAATGTATTTCATTGTTGGTCTTAATCTCATTTCTGTTATTTATCTGTTTTATGACTGTGGAATCATGGGAACTGATACGCAAATTAGCAACATAGCTTTCAGATTGGTTAGTGATAGTATTTGATTAAAAACTAAAGGAAATTCTATTTTTAATTTTTTTGGAATTACATCACTAATTTACTATATGTTTTGACTATATTCATAATAATCTAATCCAGTTCATATATTAGTGAAATAATGAGATTTTTATTATCATCCAGTATTACATAGATTCTCTAAAGGAGAATTTCTAACAAACATTTTCAGATCATTAACATTTAAACATTGTTCTGCTTCTCCTCTTTCAGTTTGGCCTCTAGGTGGCGATCACGCTGTAGCAGTACACTTTTTTCAAGAAAAATAAGCACAGAATGAGCAAAAAACTGTGTTTTAGACCACAAATATTTACTTAAAAAATATTTCCTTAAAAGAGTTTACAAATTTCATGTCTGTGAGTTTATAATTAATGAAGTCATCGATGTATGTTTAGGTCGACCAGGCGCTAGCATTAGCCGTCTAAGGGAAATTCTGTTAGCATCAAGCTAGCGGACTTTATCTTCATGTGCTAGATCGATCTCCACTTTTATGGATCGATTTTTGATCTATTAAGCTTAAAACGATTCAAATGGATTAATCAGTTTTATCAACCCCGCACTACTTAAATCATGAAGTAGGTTTTTGTGGAGCCTGATGGGTAAAAAGAGAGTTACTAAAGTGTTTTTAGTGTCTAATTACTGTTGCAAATGTCGGGCTGTTTTTAACCAAACTCCAAGGTCAAATCTTAGAAAAAACAAAGATTGGGTTCAAATGAAACCATTATAATCTAAAAAAAAATTGTACGGCTCCCAAAATTATATCACAGCATGAATAACCCAAGAACTGGGTTATATAAATATATTATGTTTTACAGTGTATTTATCATTTAGACAAAACATTAAGCAAAAAAAAATAATTTTACAATGTATATAAGCTATTTGAAACATTACAAAAACATATATTTATCTTTAAAGTAAAAAAAAAAATAGTTCTCCTAAAACTGCATTATTGAACCTTATTTCTTCCTAAATTACTAAGCCTTTACCTTCAAAAATGACAAACTTGTCCAAATATTACAGATTTTTTCCTAAACATCTGATGTTTTATCGTTTAAAAGGACAAATCCACCTTTCAAAGAAGTCAGTGATGTGTCACATTTCAGCTGTTAGTGTGACACTTCAATGCTGTTAATTCCAATGGATTCTGATGCTAAGAAAAGCAGCTTTTTGCCGATATGCAAAATTTGTAAAGTGTTGCATATCAGCGCAAAACTACTTTTCTTTGGAATGTTAATTGTGTCAAAGAGACGACAAATATTAAATGGTTAACTAGCAGCCATGTTTGTTATCTTCCTCTTTTTATTAAACATTCGACGTGTCTAAGTTTACCTGAGTGATTGTAAAGCTCTAGAAATTCTCTTTTCTCCGTTCTTTCTGGTATTTCACTGTTTTTGGTCTTCAGTTGGTTGAATTTGCCGTTTCCATCAGTCAGAACAGCGCCAGCTTTTTCCTCCACATTGGTTTGCATTGGTGGTTGGCGAGGTCAGCGCTAAGGTTTCCCTAGTCATATCCTATTAGTAGCCATTTAGCCTCAGCCTTCCCTTCCCATTACTGTGACTGACAGTGCAGCTGGGTGCAGAAAAAACCCAGCACTCACAAGACAACAGGTTCTGCTCATGTCTCCATCACACACACACAGAACCCGCCTAATGACTACATGTTCAGGAGTCCGAAACGATTCAACTATTTGGGTCTATTTCTAGCAAATTATACTTTATTATTGATAGAATCACTGAGGATTCTTAATGTGAGCTTTTAAAGAGAAAAACATTCATAATTTTTAGTAGAAAAATCTAATGAGATTGCCTTTAGGCACCAAAAATTAGACATAGACGTAACTTTAATGAAATAAAATGTCCTTCCTGTATTACAAGTGATTATCTCAATGATTAATATTTGGTGTTATTTTGTTAAGAATCCCCACACAGACCAAGCAAACCTCTGACACAAAAGACCCTAATTCAAATTAAGGCCTATTGAACCATCATTCTACCTAATGAGATAAAACTAAAACATTCTAACTTTAGATCACTCGTTATTACTGGAGTTATATTCTAGAAATTCATATTTGAGATGAAATATGTAGTATAATAGTATCGACTTCATTCATTTATTTTTGTACAAAATTCATAGAATTAACAAAATTACAAAAAAAAACATGGAAAACTGCTCCAAAAAGTCTGAAACCACGAAAAATGAAACCTGATTTCCTAATAAAAGCAGTATCTAATTATAGCTAATAATAGTTTACTAATAACACTAAGACATATTTCTAAATTTTAAGAATACTACAGAACTACTAAAAATAGAATATATTGGAGATGTTTGGACATGAACAGCAATCACTCATATTTTCTAAAAGCCCTAATTATTATTATTTTTAGCATTGAAGCACGGCGGTGGAAGTATGATGATACAGGCTTGTTTAGCACAAAGAAACTAAGACTGTGTTTAGTTGGATAAATTCTACTTCCAAAACCTTCCAACCACAATTTTAGACTGTTTTACTACCTGTGAAGGTATTTTGCGATGAACGGGCAAACTCAACACATTCTCACTCTCAGGTCGGCAGATATTGATGTTTGGTTAAAGGGTAACCAAACCCGAAATCATCTATTTTTGTCTGTTGATCTCTATAAATGGGGCTTTAAATGTGCTGTCTGTTGGTCAGTGCCAAATTTTTGACAAATCAAAATAACTCTTGAAAAATATACTCAACATTGTGCTGCCCCCTACAGGTTGAACCAATGGATTACATTTGAATTTTGTGATTGGTCAAACCATTTAAGTCCTATGCCATGATCTTAAGCTCCAGTAATAATAACAGTCCTGTTCCCCAAGCCCCGCCCCTCTGACTGGATTTTTACACTTTGGCTGTGGGAGGAGTCAGCCTCCAACGTCCCTGTTTGGTTACCATTTAAGGACCCCTCAGCGTCACTTTTTGACGTTTTGGGTGTCCCTAACTCATCATTTTTTATCGTGCTGGCTGTTCCCATTAAATCACAGGTCCCACAACCTCCAATCCGCGAACCCCGGGCCCCAAACCAGAACCGGTCCAGTACCATAACTTGTAGTGCACACAAACCAGGTACTGATACACTAACCTGACACCAGACCAGATGCGGTACCAGACCTGAACTGATACCAGACGTGGGACCCGATGTGGTCCCGGACACATACCAGTGCCAAGTTTGGGTACCTGTACTGGACGCGTCCCGAGGACCAGTGCTCATCCAACTGGTACCACGTTCCGAGGGTTGCGGACCTTTGATTTTACAAACAGCCAGCACATCAAAAAACAACGAGTTGGGGACACCCAAAAAGTGAGGTCAAAAAGAGGGGTCCTTAACCAAACGTCAACATGTGACGAGAATCTATTGACAAATCAGTCTGGCAAACCTGGTTGGGCTCTCACGACCTGGTTACCCTGATATGCAAATCTAGAAAATGGAGGGATGAAAGTATTTCATGTTTGAATGAATAATTACCACATTTCTATGAAACACACAAGCAGTGACATATTAAGAGACTGCTTCTGGTACATTGCAAACCTCAGATCATCATCTTCACTATTTTTAGGGAAGTTCATGTTTTAAAGAAGACTTTTAGAACAGAGTGAGTTGCTCCTTCATGGTCTGAAAATTGTAGAAAAAGAACAACTGGAGCAACAAATTAGGCTCCAAACCCTAAAGCTGCATTTTTGGCACACTCATCAGATCAATAGCGGCCAAAGAGCTTCGGAGTCAGCACACCCAAAGCAAAGTGCATCTTCTGCCTTTTATACGGACTTTCAGGGTCATGTTGCTGGTCTCTGTGTTCAGAGGCGATTCCAGCCGGATAGTAATCATGTTCAAAGTTCTTTATTGAGTTTTGTAGTGCTTATGCTCGGGTTCTACATCTGAGACTAAAACACAACTTGTATTTGTAAGACTTTTTGTACACCGGGAGTTCAAAGAAATGAGTTGTAGAGGTCCAGGGAGAAAAGGCGAGGAGAGGGGGAGCGTGAGAGTGGAGTTATCGGAGGGGGTGATTGCAAAGGGAACGGATGCTGATGAGACCTGGCACACACAACTGAAGAGCTGGAAAGTTTGCTTGAAAGATCCGAGCTGACAAGAATCGAAAAGGCAGATCAAACCGCTGAAAGCGGCACCAATCAACACCTCCTGATTACTTCAGGTGTCCTGAGGGGGGGGCGGTCAGAGAGATTCACTCAGAAGACGAAGGGAGAATGACAAAAGGACTGTTGCTCTGATGACCGTATAGAAATCCAAAGGCGTGTCGTTACATACAACGACAGAAATAAGGGCAGATTTGACGTTCAACTTTGACTAGTTATTGACAGAAGGTGAAGGCTCTGAGACCCCTTTCTTAGAAGCATGTTCGATCCAATTTCTCCCACTGTCAGTCATTCATGCTTTGTGTACGTTCATTGTTCACTTAAGCCAAATATAATGCAAAGCATACAGTTAAAAAGATTGAAAAGGTGACCTTAGAAGACCGGACGAGCTTTCATGGTCAAAGTTTGGGACGTCGATACGTCAAGTAATAATCTTTGAGATGGAGTCAAACTGTGACATCATCCTCTGACCTTGGCCTGCATCAGATTATGCCTGAAATTTCAGATTTATTAGTGCAAAAATCTCCATGACCCTGGAAAAGGTTGAATCAATTTGGCAGCCATTCTTTGTGGGGTACATTTTTGTTTCTTCCATTAGAAAATGGGCCGGTGGTAGAATGTAGCACAAAGAAAACACAGATTTTTATGGATTTTATGATGCTTCTGCTTTCTGCTGCAATCCATCATCTAAACATATTTTTAATTGGGTAATCCTTGTTTTTGTAGATGCGTATTTGCATTTTGGTTCACTGACTGAAGATCCAAAACCGACTGTATTAAAGCTACGTATACACCAAGTATTGACATTTAGCCCATGGTGTTCACACTGGACAAGTCAACGCATTCTCACTTCCAACTTGTCATAAATGGACGTATGGTTCGGCCCCCTCTGAGTCACTTTTTGACGTTTTGGATGTCCCCAACTCATTGTTTCTAAACATGCTGGCTGTTCCCATTACATCAGGGTCCCCCTGTGGACGCAGTACTGGACACAATAACGGATGCTGTACCAGTACCAGTTAAAGGTACCGTACTGTGTCAGGGTTAGAGTATGGGTACCAATTCATCCTGAAGTTTGGGGACCCCGGATTAGTATCTGTGGCCCTGTACCAAGCGGCCCTTGGACCGGAACCGGTTCACGGCTGGTACCATGATTATCAAAAACCCAACAGATTCTGACGCAACATGTCATTTTCAGCAGAGTTATGCTGATTGAATTAACACTTCACTACTTAAGTGTTCATAGTCTTTATGGACAGAATTTCTTTGCGCAACCACGGTCCGTAGGGGGTCTTGTTTGGGGACCACAGTACTTCATCTCTACTTTTTGCAGATGATGCAGTCCTGTTGGCCTCATAAACCCAAGACCTCCAGCATGCATTGGGGTGGTTTGCACCCAAGTGTGAAGCCGGTGGGATGAGGACCAGTACCTCTAAGTTGTTGGCCATGGTTCTTGACCAAATAAAGGTAGTTTGTCCTCTCTCGGTGGGTGGTGTGTTTCTGTTCAAGGAAGCGTGAGATCGACAGGCGGACTGGTGCGGTGTCCACTGTCCCAGAAGAGCGGAAGAGGATGGATGGACTTAACTCAGTGCAAAGATGCTTTTCCCCTCCTCATAATCAATTGGAATTACATGAATTGCACAAGCGGGTAAAGAGTTAGGATAGCTCAAAGTTTGTCAACGCCGGACCTGAAGTTCTAGTCTTAAAAGGTCAACAAGAATCGTTTCTTCCATTTCAAGTAACAATAAGTAAAACGATGTAGGAGTTTCCCAAGTATTACTGCCCAGAAACAGTCAATTGGACTCATTTTCTTGCGTCGCTGGTTTTGTCCTGGAAGACGTTGGGAACTTCCTGTGCGTACAGTTCCTTCTCCTCCACAATGGAAACTGAAAGACATAAATGTCAGGTTGCTGGGGTGGGTGCTGTTCTTATAAGAGAGCCGTGCCACGTCATCCTTCCCTCGAGCTGCTTTTGTGTAGTGCTTTTAATGCACTAACCTCTTTTACCCAAGTACAAATACAGCTTCAGGCTTTTCAACGTAAAAAAAAAATCGAAAGGCGAAGAATTTGACCGTGCATATTGTAATTGACAGAGACGTGCTGCCAGGTGCTTCTGAATCAAAGTGCAGTCATCCGTAAGAGTCAGAGCAATGAAGAGAAAAGATTGACCCAATTATGTACCTGCTCATTACTTAGTCTTAGATTTGAGCACTTAAACATCACCTCCCTCGCTCATCCTGCGGAAGAAGATGCGCCCCCACCTCAGGCTTCTCGTTCCACTTCTAATCACAACAACAAGGCGGCGAAGTTGTGTTCGGCTGACGGCAACATGACGGAAATCAGTGTCCTGTAGCTCCTCTCCACTCGCTGCACTCCTGTCGCTCTTATTCCTCCCATCACCTCCATTAACTCCTCTCAAGGTTGCTAATGAATAATGAATCTCTGTAATTCATGCCCTCAGCCAACTCCTGCATCGCTCACAGTATCCCAACACACCTTCACCGAGAGTGAAGCTGGCGAAGTCAAGGAAAAATGAGCAGCTACTTTGTTGTTGTTACCCTGATGGGATTTAGTTTACTCAGATGGAGATAATAGGGTGACTCACTGAAAGATGGAATGAAGTGTTTCGGACTTGAAAAATAGAGTGAAAGGAAGGCAGAGCTTGCTGGTTTTCAGAAAAGAATCAAGGTTTCCCCTAAGATTAAAGAGCCTCAGCGCTCCTTCACACCCTCTCTGATGGTGGTTATTAAAACGCCCTCCTTCATTCTTGTTTAAACGTGTTTAAGACAGCAACTTTTCCCTTTTCAATTCATATGTGTGCCATTTTTTTACTCAGAATCATGTATTATGATGATTATCTTAGAGATTACAGTGGCCTCTCTTAGGAATTTCAATTAAAATATTGAAGAAGAATAAACTGGAATCGTCTAAAAATTTGTTTTTTCAAAATAGTCCAGCATGTACCTATAGTATACCAATACTTTTCTACCTATTGTATACCTTTTTTAACCTATTGTATACCTCTACCTCCCTATACCTGCCTATTAAAACCTATTTTAGACCTATATCTACCCACTTTATGCCTATTACATACCTATACCTATCTATTTTAACATATTTTAGACCTATATTAACCTATTTTATACGAGCCGCTTTCAGTGGAAGGGGTGTGGACTTCCAACAAGCTCACTCCTGATTGGTGACAATAGTTACCATTAAACATAGACTTAAAACGACTGACCGTTTTGTTGAAGAATGGCGACTGAAATGGGTTGATTTTGCTGGAGCCGAAGGGTAAGGCATTTTCCATGGGTGACATCACAGCCGCCCTGTCCATCTCTATATACAGCCAATGACCTATACCTACCCATGTTATACAGATTTTTAACCCCCACTTTTCATTTTTAAATAAAAAAAAATCAGATCAAATGATGCAGTTCCTCAAATCACCACAAGGATGGTTAAGGAGATCTTGGTTAAGGGGGATGGAGATGTTTGGGTGGAGCTCAAATTTGTGTTTTAACAGGCGTGTGTTTCTTGGATTGACAGGTGAATGGACCCATTGGTGAACCATTCACTAATTCATGGATAATAATTAAGATGGGAGGAGTTACTTTCTTTGTTAAGCTCCATAATTGCTGCTTCGGCGGCTATGGGAGATGTTAGACATTATCCGTCCAGTGTGCTTATGTTTATGGTCTAACCAAGTTGTTACACCACAATAAACAACGCCAACAAATGCCTCTTTTTTTCCTTTGAGGATCATTTAAAAGTTGCATATATATCAGATGTGCCAATCAATGTTTTGAGCGGAATCGCTGAAATCCTCTCAATGAATTGCCTCATAGTCCATAGACCAGCATTGTCTCATAGCTCAGGTCATCCAGAGGAATGAGGTTTGGTGAATAGTGATGTTAGGAATATTTATTTCATGACCTTTTCTGCCTGTGGACTCCTGGCAAGAATAACTGTTACCATAGCAACAGCTAATGGCTTGTAATAAACCCAATAAGCCCTTTTAGTATTTTCCAGTGTATGGATGAGGGGGTCCACTTTGGTCATTTACTGAACGATTGATGTTAGGTTACACAACAACAGCCAACATCTTTGGGCTTTACTATATCATCTCTGGACGTAAAAATTCTATGTTTTTATTAATGAGTTAGTGACTTTGTGTGAAACTTCATGGTACAGATGAATTGTCCTCCTCACCGGTTTCTCAGGAGACCTTCACACTGGCGGGTGGAGGGCAGGGATTTCATTAGCGGCTCAGTGGACGGGTTGTGTTTGTGTCCACGTGTGTGTAAATGTTAATGACATAAGAAATAGAGGGCTGGCCAAATGAGAGGCGTGTAAAATGTCAGGTGCGCGTGCGTATTTTTCAATCTTCATTATTGCTACCTTCCTCAGCTCCCACTCACACTGGCTGGTTGCAATTATAACCTCCATTAATTATGAATCGGGGGGCCTGGATGAGCAGACGGAGCTGTTGATGACAGAAACACTGCTTTTAATTTTCTATTTATGAATTCAGACTCCACCAGTATGATAAAAAAGAGCTATAGAGATTGGTATAGAGCTCTGATTGTCCCACATTATTAGTAATGATAATAATATCAGTCCGATCGTGGACCCCTCGGCCTCGCCCACTGCTTCATCTCCAAACACAGAGTCATGAATTAATAAAAAACCTTTCCACTGGCTGGCTCATTGAGTGGCATAAGAAATGCTCTTTTTCTTCTTCAATGCCTTTCTTTTCCCTTCTCTCAGAGTTTCTGCAGGTGACTAGCTCGATCATTCACTGGCAAAAAGGCATCAGAGACCCTTTCTCCTAGGAGTGATATAGGAAAGATGTAATCAGCAGAATTGAGGCGAAGCTCTATAGCTACTTTGTCAATGTCACTTTCCCCGGTGACGGGTAATCACGGCAGAGTACCAACAGGTTGAAGTGGTAAACCTACTTTGAGCCCCACCTGGTTATTCTTCAACTAGTTTATTCATGTGTTACAGACGGGAGGGTTAATCTAATCTAATGAATCAAACCCAATCCTATTCTTATACCAAAGGATTCAAAAGTCAAACAGGAAAATTTGGTAAAAAGTCCAATCAGATATTCAAAAATTTATCAAAATTTACCAATAAAAGCCAATTTTGGACAAAGTGAACGATCTCTCCAAAAACTGATGACATCACAGAATAACCAAATGTCCAAAAAAAAAAAAAAAAAAATGGAACCAAAACTTCTCAAAACCAATATTTTAAAATCTACTCACAAAACTAAAACACATGTTGCTAAGATTTTAAAAGGAAGTTTTGAAACTATTATGGGATGGCCACAGGATGTAAAGCTTGGCGGCCATTTTGTGACAAAGTTTAAAATTTTGTTTTTTCTCATGAAAAACGAAAATATAACTTTTGCGCAAGCGATCTTTCCAAAATTTTACCCAAACGCCACAAGTTTAGGTCTAAAATTAAAGTTTCATTGACCTTTGACCTCATGAAGAAGCCGCTATCTTGAATTCTCCCAAACAAATCTCACTTATTCCAGCTACAAATTTAAACTCCCCCTAGGAATTTTCGTCTCTCTTCTCCTAACTTCTCGAGCTTCACTGGGAAGCTACTTAAGTGAAAATGTTGGCTTTAATTTTGTAGATTTTTAATGGGGTTAGTGTGGGGAACTCACAAAAGTGCCATCCCCCACATTTTTCACCCGAACATTATGTTTTAAACATATGAGTCAGTGGTTCAAGCTGAGCAAAATGTATACATATCAGGAATGTGGGCGGGATTAACAAAAAAACTCCGTTGCCAAGGAAATCCCAAATTTTACTTTATCCGTCTATTCTAAAACTTACTCAGACCTATTCGTAACCCCCAGGAAACCAAAAAATAAAATAGTTGCTATGGAGACAAACAAACAGAAAAGCCAACATTTTGAAATAAGTATTTTTTCTTCATGAATCTGTAATGTTCTTTTCTGGCCAGGCAGGTGGACTTAGAAGGGAGACATTCAGTCAATGTAAGCAGGTAAAAAGGGGGTAATGGGGGGAAGCAAGGGGGGCAGCTGTGGCCCATACATCTTTTGTTTAAAAATAGATGTTTTCTTGTTGAGTTTTTCTCTACCACAGCAGGTCATAGCACTTTCCTTACCGGTACTCCCACTTTCCATTTCCCTCCGTCTCGCCGAGCTGTCCATGTTCCCGCTGTCATTTTGGCGCCTCAGAACCCTTGTACTCCCTGTTGGCCCGAACTGACAGGTCTGGTGATTGGAATGAGTAGACAAATTGAGGTGATGAATGCAATTAGCGCACTACGGAGCTCGGTGTTGTTGCACGTCACTTTGGTTATCCTGCTACAGCTCCATCCAACCAGCACCTAAAGGTCATCCATCTCACTGAGGGACATGTGTGAGTGTGTATGTGTGCGCTCTGCATGCGAGTGGTACTGGAACATGATCACTCATCGTACTTCTCGAAATCTCAACAGGCCAATTTATCGTGAATGTTGTCATCGCCATCACTCCTCTGAACATTAGAAGCCTCCCTGGACCAAAATAATACTGACGAAATAAAAATAATAGATGTTTTTTAGAAAAATAGGTCTTTTATTTCTAGCTTTACATCTAAGCATCACAACCTCATTAGGCTCCTTTTTGCTCTGCCTCAGAAACATTACAGGATACACTAATGAGATTCTCTCCTTATAGCTGATGGTGTCATAACTTCTTGTGCTTACTGAAGTCTCAGAGCCAAACGGCTTTGTAGTAAATACTTTTTTACCTCTTATTCTATGGTTCCTAGTCTCATTGAATACTCTTATCATTGTTTCTGACTAACTTTCTAACTTTGGTCTTTTGTTTCAATCCATTCTGACTATTAACGCCACATGAATGGTTTGATCTGAAAAATAAAGCTTCAGGACTAAAATAAACTTTTACCATCAATAAGAACTGTGGTTGTATATATATTGAAATGGTGTCATTTGATGATATGATCTTTTTTTCTTTATGTATTCCTGTTGTCTTGTACATTCATTAGACATTATGAACCATTTATTAGTAGGTTTAACTCTTGGGTTCTGCTTCATTTCATTCATTGAGTTCAGGCACAGTTAGTAAAAATACTCTTATGACCAGTTTAAAGAGGTGGGCCAGTTTATCTCTGGCACCATACAGATCTAATGTGTGTCAATTGATTCTAACTCTAGACATTTTGTAATCAAAGTATAAACAAGTGTTGCAGTGAAATCCGTCTCTGCCCCACCCACTACTAAGGATGGTATAGATCTTGGTTTAAAAGTGAACTGTGTGTTACACCTTTGAACCGAATCGTGGGGAAATCATTGTATCCAGTATGATTATGCCGAAAATATCAATCAAGCGCTTTGTGTGACATTACACTATATACTTTGACAAGATGATTGAAAAGTTTTTCGTTATTTTTACTTGCTGAATAGCAAATCTGAAAAAAGATTTTCTGATTTTTTTGTTGTCAAAACCGTGACCCAAAAACTGAAGCTAAAGTCCCATTAGTCGTCACACACCTATATGTTTGAATCTGGGGGGCGGTGAGCTGCAGACACAGCTGCGCTCGGGAACCATTTGGTAGTTTAACCCCCCAATCCAACGCCTTAAGGCTCAGTGTCAAGCATGGAGACACTGGGTCCCATTCTTAGAGTCTTTGGCATGACTCAGCTGGGATTAGAACTCACAACCTTCCAGTCTCTGGGCGGACACTCTACCACAAGGCCACTGAGCTGGCTTGAGAACCATTTGGTAGTTTAACCCCCCAATCCAACGCCTTATGGCTCAGTGTCAAGCATGGAGACACTGGGTCCCATTCTTAGAGTCTTTGGCATGACACATCCAGGATTTGAACTCACAACCTTCCAGTCCCTGGGCGGACACTCTACCACAAGGCCACTGAGCTGGACAGTTTGTACTGAAGAGTGGGGAAAGTGAATGGCTACTACTGATTTCTAGATTTAGGGTTGTTTTTCCTCAATCCAGCATTTGAGCAACTATTCTGTTGGTGTTGGTCTGATGTCCTGGAATGGTCGGATTACTCAGATTAAACCGGGTTTCTTCGTATCAAAAGATTCTCGGCCTTATCAAATAAAAGTCAATATTTATTCATTCATTTCTGTGCTGAGGATCATCACTTACGTTATTTTACTTCATGACAACGGTAGAAACCACTTGGCCCTTCAGACCAATGATCTGATTTGATTACAGACCTATTTATACTGTAACACGTCAATCCCATAATAGCAAAACCCTCAGGACAAACAGTATGTATGTGGCCAGTTTGGCTCCTACAGAGTTTGTTCAAACATAAACAGCAGTGAGAATAGAGACACCAATGTCTTAAGACGTAAATAGGACATCATTGACTTCATTCACCCACTTTGTATGGCTATCAAACAACTGTAGTAGTCGTGGTAACTACCAAAAGCACCAACCATGGAGCGTGTTTCATCCCAACTCAATGTGCGTGAAGCCGCAACGTTAATGGTCGTTGTTGCGTCTTCACCTGATGGCTTCAACAGCAGGTTTTCCCTCATTCTAAGTAACCTGGCATGAGAAATCATTTTCTGTGCAACATTTGACTAAATCACCAAGATGTTTTTGTAATCAGAATCTCCCTGAGAGCAGGAAAGTGCCGGCCAACAACAAGACGGCAAAAAGTGTTTATCAGAGAAAGGCTGATGGAGAAACACATTGTAACGGTGTAGAACACGCCATTCAGGTCGATTTATCAGTCCGCACTACACCTAATCCTGCTTTTGTGTAAATACAAATATGTATTGGTGACAACTACCAGAACAAACCAGCAAGGTTTTGATGGTTTAATGCTTTCTTTCTCCGTCGCAAGCTTGCAGGAACAGGCCCACACACCACCTTTGGTTACAGTCGAAAAAGGATATTATTTAATGGAGTCTGGCTTATCAGTCTTTTCACAGACACCCTGCTAGCCCTGCCAGGAAGACAATGAGAGCACAAAGCCTTTTGTCAAAAGGACTACCCAGCATTTCCACCAATACTCTCCATCCATCCCCTGAAAATAACCTGCACTGTACTCACACCTCCCCATTGTTATCTCGCCGTTGTCTCACTTCCATCCCACCACCCTTGCTCCCTCTGCCTGACTGCACACCCTGCTTCTGGCAGCAGCAGCTTTTTTTTTTTTTTAACACAACGCAGTCGAGATGTGCACAAGATTGTCTTATCTGAAGGTGGAGGAAACCAAGCTGCAAAAGGTTGTAGCAGAGAGAAAGTAAGTACAGATGGACTTCAACAGCTTGGAATCTAAGAGGTGTTTAAAGCTCTTAATGACATCAAACTTCACAGGATTCATCAAAGTCCCCATCAGCTATCAGTCACCTTTCATTTCTGTCTCCACACGTTAGCACGGTTCCTGTCATTAATACGTGATTGATTTCCTCAGAGCGGATATCTCCAACTTTAATCTAACACACACTTCCACCACAATTTGCACAGTTTTCTGATTATCTTATTTAGATCTTATAAAGCTTGCTAAAACATTATCCTGGGACCATCAGATAAAGAAAGGCTGTGTGTTTCAGTTTCTCAATAATATAAAGCTCTACCAAAGGCCACTTCAAACAGCTTTGGGGGGAATAAAGTCCCTCTAATTCTAATCGGATCGGAACATTTCGATGTTTAATGTGTTATTGTGGCATTTTTCTAGTGATGGAGAAATAAATATATATATACTTAAAATTGCATTTCAAGTACCATATTTTCCACACTAAAAGGTACATGTAAAAGCCTCACTGTAATAAAAAAAATAATAAAATGCATTTTATATGGATTAATTCCAGTTGCACTTATTAATGTTGAAAAGATTTTAAGAAGAGCACGGTGCTTTGTCAGAATGTCAGTCTGAGAGTTAGGCTAGTCACAGTAACGTCTGTTTTAGCGTATCGATCTGTTCTTTCAGGTGTTGCAAACAAAGTTGAGAGTCATTGAAAACATGCTAACGTGGCTAACGTGTACAAATGTCAAACTATGTTTTTTAGCTAACGTGTTGCCATGTCGGACTCAATTTCTTTTACGTCTTTTACGTGTGGGTGGTAGTTGGCATAGGGACAGTAATGCTCGTCTTAGCGTATCAATCTATTCTTTTACATGTTTAAAAAAGGTTGAGAGTTTTTGTAAACATGCTAATGGGGCTAACGTGTAGCGGTGTCAGACTGGGTTTTTTTACGTGTTATCAACATGGTTGGAAGTTGGCATAGTCACAGTAACATTTGTTCTTAGCGTATCAATCTGTTCTTTCATGTGTAGGAAACAATGTTGAAAGTCATTGAAAACATGCTAACGTGGCTAACAGTGACAGACTGTGCTCTTAATTATGTGTTAGCAAAAATGTTGGGAGTTAACATAGTCGCAGTAACGTTTGTTTAAATGTATCAATCTCTTCTTTTAGTCATTACAACAAGATTGAGTTATTGTAAGCATGCTAATGTGGCTAACGTGTTGTGGTGTCATGTTTTTTTTTATGCGTTAGCAAAAATTTGGTGAGTTAGGCTAATCGCAATAACATGTTTTAGCGTATCAGTCTGTTCTTTTACATGTTGCAAACAAAGTAGAAGATTATTGTTAACATGCTAATGCGGCTAACGTGTAGCGGTGTCGGACTGTGTTTTTTACATGTTACTAACGTGGTTGGGAGTTTGTGTAATCACAGTAACATTTGGTTTAGCAGTATCAGCCTGTGTGTTTTAGTCATTGCAAACAAGGTTGGGAGTTACAGGTGTCGTGAACGTGCTATACGGCTAACGCTTCTAATGTGGCTAACATTTAGCATGTTACAAACAAATTGTAGAGTTGTAAACAAAGAGTTCTCAGTAGCTGAGAGGGGAAGGGGTGCCAGGGTTGCTTTATGGCAATGATCCCAGCCACATCTCGAAGGCGAATTTCTAACGATTTACTGCCGCTCTGCAGAAACTATGTCCCAAAAAACAACACAGATTTATTTTTTTTTATTTTTTTGGCGAAAGATCACTATAAACGCTTTTAAAAGATCAAAAGAGGAGCGGGTCTTCAAATAAACACCACTAATCTACTTCTACGACTCTTCAAGGCTTAGAAAAACACTTCCAGGCATACACGGTGTTTCCTTTTCCTGGTAGATCAAAGATTCGACTGCTTGTCGATTGTTTCATCCTCAGTCTTTTGAGTTTCTGCTCTGTTGTTTTTGCCATTGAGCGTGGCCTTCTTATTCCTCGTTTCTTCCCCCTCAGCTTGTCTCATTCTTTTCCCTCCACCAGTCTCCTTACAGGCCAATCAATCCCATATTCTATCTTTAATTTGGTCTATCATAATTTTCTCATTATAATCAGAGTGATTGGATTCTGGGGGTAAATGAGAGTTTCTGAGAGGTAATTAGCAGACTAATAACTCCGAGTTCTGACTGGATGAAATAGGAGATGGATGGAGGGACTTTGAATGTATTGTCCACATGGATGAGAGCTTCTGCTGAAACAGACGTCTCTTCTGTGAGACTTTGTTATATTTTTCTGCGATAACAGATGAAGAAAAGTTAGTTGTGGCTTAAATGTGACTTTTCTTTGGGGTTTGTGTTCCTTAAGATCACGTGAGATTTCTATTGGAGCCAAAACAGTTTAGGACCTACTCACACTAGGTAATCCATACCATTTCAGAGTACATTTGACCCTAAAGTATGCGTCATTTAGCCAGGATAATTGGTATTTACCAATCTCGGGCACTAATAATTGAACTAGAGGCAGGCTTACAGACCATCCCTGGACTATGCTTCAGTGGTCTGTGGTGTGATTGGATGTGATCGTCAAACAAGCCTAAACATGATTCCCGAAAACCATGAGTTATGAGAGACGATGTTTTGCAGGTGTAAAGCTGAAAGTGGCTCAACATAAAACCACAAAAACTGATTAGCCTGTGGACAGCAAAACATCATATCATAAAAAACACACAAAAAGTGCCTACAACCACAATTTTTTTTGTTTAACTATTAATAGAAAAGTGCATACCATTAGGATCGTTATAGTAAGCACAAGCATTGACCAGATATAAGTCAGACAAGCCTGTCCCACTATAGAGTTGGCCCCTTAAAGGGTCTTTCATCCCAGACTGTTGAATTCAGACCATCTTTTGATGGTCTATTCTCCAGCGGTTTGTTTACTTCACTACTACAAACCAATAAAGTAGACGACTTGGTCCTTTGAAACAACTATCTTTTTTTTTTTTTTTTTGCTCGCAAATCCCAGGATTGTATTGCATTTTCTATACCACTATGATTTCTTTCCTATTCTCAAACACAGTCAATACTAGAAACTTATACAACCAGAAAACCTAAATATCACAGATCATTTATGTCTCTTGTGATAGTCAGTGTCATTTGTTGACTTTTACAGCTTCCCAGATATCTTTAACTAGATTTAACTTCTACTGCTAGTTTTCAGTATCCCAACTGCAGTTGTGTTGGCATCCATGTAAAGGATAAAGACAAGTGCATTGAGTTTCAAATGATCAAATAGATAGTCAGAATACTGATTGTGGCAGTTACTGCCTTTCATCCTTGATTTGAAGAGCATTGACCTTGATTTGCATTAAAGCCGGCAGAGCCAATTTGGATTGAAGTCATAGTTGAAATCCGGCCAACAGCTAGGCCTGTAACACAACTACACTTGTATAAATGCGAGCATACCCTTTAACAGCCCAGTGGCTTTTCGTCCCAAATTTACCAAATTATAGATCAGAGAAACTGGCTCGGCCAATCCACCCATAAAACGATGCTTAAATGCAGCAGCTGTGAGTTTTCGAAAAGTTGGTGGTGCTAATCTGTTTACTTGCCAATATGTGTTTAATATATTCACCCTCATGTTTTTAGTAAAAATGTCTTAGACCGCTATCCATTCACTGCAATCGTTTGTCATCGTTGGCTGTAGATCTGAAGTCAGGAGGGCACAAGAAAAAACAAACAATAAACAACATTCAAAGATAAATAAGAGTAGACCGGACTCACAAGGGTTAAGTACAGCCATGCAAATGACTCCTAGCAAAAGTGGTCCCACTGTAACGACAAAAAAAACACTTTAAGTTCCATTCCTTCACTTGTTTACCCCACCACTCAATCCATGATGTCATGTGTCCAACAAGGAGTCACTACGTCCCATTGTTAGTTCTTGGTGTAACTGGATTTTACCCACAGTTATTCAAGACCATCGATCTGGTAGGTACAGTCTTGCTTCCCAAAAATGCTTCTAAACAACCCTCATCGGTTTAGTCAAAGCGGAGGAAAGCCGCTTCAACCGAACTTAGTACTACTTATTGTTAGACGGTTGTTCTGCTTCAGCCAGGACCAAGTCTTAGACAGCTTCAACAGATTAAGCTAGAAGTCTAGAGGATTGTAAAGGGACACAACCATCCGCCCATCTTCTTTTGCTCATCCGGAACTGGGTCGCTGGGGTAGCAATCTAAGCAAAGATGTGCAGACTTCCCTGTCCCTGGTCACTTCCTCCAGTTCCTCTGGGGGGACCCGAGACGTTCCCAGGCAGGCCAAGAGAGGTAGTCTCTCCAGTGTGTCCTGGGTCTTTTCCTGTGTCTTAATCACTCAAACGATTGAACAGTTTTGGTAATTCAAAGAATCTTAAAGCTGAAGCTTCAATGTTAAAGGTGTAAACAGATTTTTAGTTGATTTTTTTAAGTCCACCTTTGGCTACAAAATAAATCAGACTAACTCTTGTGTTGTCTTGCGGGTAAAAAGTGACCCTCTACCATGTTTTGTTGACAAAAAATATTTTAGCCTATCCGGTTTCAACTGGACATTTGTATCAATTTTCCTTAAGGAACTCCATCACTGAAAAAAGTTAAGCTTTGTGTATGTTTACATGTGGAACGTACACCTCTAGGGTATCAAAATTGAGTTATGGGTAATGTTTGACCTGTGGGACAAGGGGGAGTAAACAGAATAATTTGATCACACAAAAGGAATGCACCAAGATGACCCTGCTGTATTTAATAATAATAAAACAGATCCCATTAGTTGTCACACTCCTGAGGGTGTGGAATTTGATCTCCGCATTTGACCTAACCCCGGGGGAGGGGTGAGCTTCAGACACAGCTGCACTCAGGAGCTGTTTGGTGTTTAACCTCCCTACTCCACTGTGGATTTGAACTCACGACCTCCCAGTCTCAGGGCGGACACTCTTTCACAGAGCCACTGAGCTGTTTTATATAATAGATCAAATCAAAAAGTCAACACTGACATGAGAAACCTTTGAAAAGGTGACCCTCTTACCACATTTAAATGCAAACATGGAGTGGTTGAATAAAAAAACGTTAGATTCATATGTTGTTGACTTCTCTAAAAGCCTTGGATTTGGTCTGTACTTGTTCCAAACACTCCTCACATGTTCTTAGAGATGTAGTACACAGTGCCTGTTACACTTGTGTCTCCATTGGCCTCAGGTTAGCCTTGACCAGTGGAGCGCATGATTAGCAAATACTGCCGGCAACCTTCTGGGTTGTTGTGGGAGGAGTTGGATTGACATAATGTCTGTAATATTTGGCCCGGCCTTAGGATACCACTACATCTCCATCCACCCACTGACAAAGCCACACAAGAGTGCTCCAATCCCCATCGTGCCCCTGAGTTCTGGTTCTCATTCCTGACCGCCCCGTCTCACTACTGCGTTTTCTACCCTCCCTATCTACTCAAATATTTACTCCTCGCTCCTCTTTAATCCTTCCTCCTCTTCAGTATGCCGTCGCATTCTTCTTGCGTGTCTCCCTTCTCCAGTTCTCCATTTTTTCCTCTATTACCTCTCCTCTCCCCATTACCTCACTTCAGTTTTCATTCCCTTCCGCCTGTTTCCTCTCTTTCTTTATCTAACTGGGAGTGCGTCTTGAATATTCATGGGGGCTGTAACAAAGTACTGCCCTCAGCGCCAGCACAAGCCAGGTGTCCCGGCCGTCAAGTCTGTGGGATGTGCAGGGAAAGGTACAGAGATAGACCCGACTGTGGAAGGAAACGAAAAGACCTACAGGATCTACTTTGCTTTAGGACATACTGATCCGATAAAAATTGTGTTTTTTGGTGTTTTTGACATGTTCTTGCAACACAATCTCACTTCCAAGTCGTCATGTATATTTGTTTGATTTAAGGACCACACCACGTCACTTTGACGTTTTGGGTTTCCCCAAGTCGTCGTTTTTTGACGTACTATTCCCATTAGATCGCGGGTCCCCCAACCTTCGGGACGCGAACCAGAACCAGTCCAACACCGTGACGTGTAGCGCACTGGTACCCAAACACGGTACCCTAACCCAACACTGCACCAGATGGAGTATCGGACGCGAACCAGTCACGAAACTGACACGGACCAGTACTGGGTTAAGTTTAGGGTAACAGTAGTGGACCAGTGCAAATCCGGTACCACATCCGGTACCGCATCCGAGGGTTGTAGATCCTTGATTTTTACGAACAGCCAGCACGTCAAAAAACAACGAGTTGGGACACCCAAACTGTCAAAAAGTGACATGGAGGGGACTTTGTGACGACTTGGGAATGAGAATGTGTTGGTTCTTGTGTCTTTTGTTTGATGGTGGAGAATAAATATCAAGAAATTTTAGCTAAAAATTGCATTTCTGGGTATTACTTTATTTCGTTTGTTGTAAATCAGGAGCATACAACAAAAATCAGTTTGAAAAAGAGATTGATTGTGACGTAGAACATACACTCCCTGTTCCACTTACCCGTGCCAACCGCTTTTTGGCTAAAAACAGAATAATATAAATAGACCAAAAGATGACTGGAGTGGGACTTTAATGACATTTTATTTGTAGTAGTCTGTTGAAATAATGAGATTAATTTCTAGAATTCTGCATATTAACTTCATGAAGCAAAGGCCAGATGAAATCCCCCCTACATTTAAAGTCTTGGTAGCAAGGCCGTTTTAGAATGTTGTAGATGAGGGTTTCATTGCTGATTACAAATACTTCTGAATTTGTTTAAGCTTCTTTCTTAGATAATGTTGACATAATTTCCTGTTTGAGGCAAATTTACAAGCAGATAATTTTACCAGATTGCACTGAGATGGTTTGACCCAAAAGCAAGTGAGTCCATGTTGGAGTCAGAGACGCTGACCAAGATCACTGATTCACTATCTTAATAAATGTAATACAGTGTACTAAAAATAGTTTTATTGCTGTAAACTAGTGCTGGTGATAAGGAAAAAGTTGTACATCTTGATACTAATTATTTTATATCACAATAAAAATATACATCACGATATACCAAAATAAAGTATATTTTCAGTTATTCTCTGAAAAAAATGTCGGTACTTACTGTATTTTTTCAATTAACGTGTAGCTGAATCATCACAAATGAGAAACATTTTTTAAAAGTGCACAACACTTTCAGTTTTTTTATTAGGAAAACACATTTTTGCACAAAAGTTCAGCAATAAAAATAAACAAATAAAAACGATACAGAAGAAAATGGCGCGTTTCTATCGCCCACACAATATGTATTGCCCACCAGCACTAGTCTGAAATGCAGAATAAAGTTGGATTTTAAATCTATGACCAAAAAAAAAAAAAAAACAGAATATGAGGCTTTTTTCAGTTCTAACCTCAATTAAAAAAAAAAAAAAAAACTCTCTTAATTTGCTAATAAGCAGGTGACAGTGACAAAAAAAGCCTTTCAGTGGGCCTGAAATTCAACAACTATTTGACATTTCGAACGTAAGCATACTGGTATGCAATAGGGATGCAACAAGCGAGAATTCTGTTCAATGGTGTAACATACAGAAACATGGCAACCCTACTTTATTAGTTCTAGTTTTATTTTTTTGGGAAGGTCTTGACATCATCACACACTTTGTCCGTTCAGTCATTGACACACATTGTTCACTGAATCTATCTCTTCTGGAAGGAACAATAAGAATAAAAAACTTTTGCCATTTAGCTTAAGTGTGCAACACAAGTTTATTTTAATTGTCTGCATTAAAAACACAATTCTAAGAATTACCTGCACTGAAATTGTCTGGCACTTTAAAGCAACCAAAGTTTATGCATGTAAACCCCAGCGAAGCACGCATAATACCTGGTTTTGTTTTGGTTTTTTTTTTCGTTGGAGATAAATGAAAACAGTTGCATCTGTTTCCTGCCAAGAACACCAGAGTATCTTGAAAGCGTAGAGGAGAGGAAGTAGAGCATGAAACACGTCAGAGAGGACTGCGCTTGTGTTTGAAAGAGGAGTGAGGAAGAGCCAACACAAAGAATGGCAAAACACAAGACCAAGTAAAAGAAGGGACGATGCGAGTGCTGCAAATGTGTAGCCAAGGAAGGATTTAATTCACTTTGTCGTAGAAAAAATGTAAATGTGGCTACACGTTCAGGCAGGTCCAATCTCAGTATAGAGTTGATTCAATTTCAACTTGTGATCTAAAAGTCCGAAGACCGTTCAGGTGTGAGATGGGCAATTATTGCACTTTATTCTCACTTGTTTTCTGCTCACAATCTAACCCTATCTGATCTTTTTTTTTAAATCCAACATATATAATCTAGCCTGACAAAAACAAACACCTCCTGGAGATAACAAAAGAACCTGAAGGAAGACGAGAACAAACGGGAGAAGTCAGGAAAGTAGCAAGGAGACATCAAGGCCACGGTCCCCCTCATCATCGTCAGCGATGTTCTACCTTTTGGCCAGTTGCCAGGCAACGGTGTGCTTGACAACAGCTGAGGATGAGTTGATGCGGCTCTCTTGTCACAGCAAGGAATCACTGCGAGCTGACCTTCCTTCCAGCGCTCGCACAAGGTCAGCGGCTGGAAGAGAAGAAGCCAAAATAGAAAAGAGCGTTGGTCTCATATGGGCTTTCTGAAAGTTCAAACTGGGAGGATAACCCCCCAGATCAAAAGGTACAATTGTCTTTAGCAGCAACTGTCACAACAAACGTGTACTTTGCAGTATTACTTATCAAAACACAGTGTTTGTATGGTGTTGGTGGTTGAGTCTGAACAACAAACTCTAATGCTACGTTCACATTGGGCATAAGAGTCTTCACACTCTCCTGTTGATACTCGATACTAGCACGTGTACCTATTATTAGAGGAAGTTTGGTGCGAAATGTAGATATTGTGCAAATCTGGTCCGGATTTTGAAAGTCTCTTGCATTGGACGTTCTCTAACAGAAGGAGAATGTTCCAAAATATATACTGACCTTCACAGAAATGGCAGTTTGTCCAAATGCTGCTTTTCTATGAGGGACATCGCAGTCACCTCTAGAGATAGTTCTGGTCTTAAGACTGCTGTGAGTTCTTTTCTTAAAGAAATCAGACGTTATTTGACGGTATTTGTTTAAACGTCTCAAAACTCAATAGATTATCCTTTTTAAAGAAATGCTGAAATGACAGGGGTTTCATCTTTTTAAAAATTATTTTTTGGAAGTATCCGTTTGTGACAGTTACACTAAGTGGTAAATGCAGGCTTGTTTCTGTGTTTACTGAAAAAAACAGAGCCTTGAAAGTTGAACAACTTGTCATTTTTCTCATTTTTTAACATTTCGTGACTTTGGAGAGTGTAATCTTGACAGTTTTTAGAGCCAGAGCTATCAAGCTCCTGTCCTGTGCGGTGGCTTGGCGTGTCGGTTACAAACTCAAGCAAATAGATATGATTCATCACGTCTGCCTGGGAGTGTGTTTCTCCTATGACGTTATCTCTGTGAAACACTGCGTTTCTCCAAATCCCACCAAGTGTGAGCCCACCTGCCGCTGCTCCTTTTCTAGTCTCCAAGCAAACGCCTCAACAGAGACCCACCACTGTTGACACCCGTAGCTT
Organism: Oryzias melastigma; assembly: GCF_002922805.2. NCBI lineage: Eukaryota > Metazoa > Chordata > Actinopteri > Beloniformes > Adrianichthyidae > Oryzias > Oryzias melastigma. The sequence goes on from NC_050529.1 coordinate 6,850,374, forward strand.
ATGGGAATACTGTCACTGAGTCACAAACACACACAAAGAGGGGCTGTCAGGGTAGGTGGGCAGAAAAGCCCTCTAGTTTCAGTAGAAGTAACTACATAGAAAGAGAATTAAATATTAAAAGTCAACTGGGAGGGACTGAAGCAAACACACACGTCTCCTGTTGTGTATCAGTGATGCATGAAACCTTTCCAGTAATAGCCCCAGGTAAACACAAGAACATGTCCTTAAATTATCCTCTAAACAAGCTTTTGTTCCTTTCTAGAACTAGTTATTCACCATCCATTTGGATTGTTTGGATTTTTCATGCAAAAACACAAAGAATTTGCTTTTGTGGGTTTTAGTAAAAGTTATGATTTTATCCGACGTCTTCCGGAGGTATCACTACTAAAGTATTGGAGCGTCACATGGTCACACCTACAGGAACTCTATTGATAGACTTCATATGATTGTTCTCACCATTTTGTCTTCTTGGAAGACTATGCTATGTACATACCAGCCATGTGACCTGCATTCTTGAACCGGCTTTTCAAGCATATGGTGTTCACACTGGACTGTTACGACCCATGTACTCACAGCTGGAAGAGGCTTGGTCCGAAATGTCTCAAATTTCACAAATCTTGCTCCAGACTTTTTTTTTCACAACTCTATTCCAATATATGAACAATTTGATGTCAAATAATTCCAGCCGACCACAAATTATAATTATTCGTTTCTCCTTCGTTATCACTTTACAAATGGTTGTGAGTTCAGAGGTCATTCGTCACTATCAAATCTGACCAAATCTGAGTCTCTGATTGGTGTGAGGTAGTGCTGCCACAAATGATTATTTTAATAGTCGACTAATCACCGATTATTTTTTCTGATTCGTCGACTAATAGGGTCATGGGCAAACTGGATGTAAAGCACACATCTTAACCATCATTAGCTTTAAACTAACTAAAAACTGGATATATGACAAATATAGTCATATATCCAGTTTTTAGTATCTCTAATAGTATCTCCAGGGTTTGTTCCAAAAACTTGGCAGCTGTCCCGGTGTTTGTTAGACGGAATGGTGCTGCTTAATGGTTCATTTTGCGGTGAAATTGGGTCACAAATACAGACGACACCAGATGAACATTTCAGGATTCATTAAAATGATGAGGACATTGTATTCTTTTCTGATTGGCCCTGGCTGTGAACGTTTTTTTATCTCTTTAAAGCATCATAAATCTCCTTATTCAAAATCATTCATTAAATCCTTCACTTCAACTTTAGGTCAAATTTCCCGTCACAAATAATTGTTTTATTACATTTGTGGGGACACAACAAATTCCTAGATTTTAAGCTGAAACACCTTTTTTTGTTCAACTTGACAGTGATGTCCTAAAGGTAAAAGTGAGAACAAACAAATTAACGTTGTTTACAAGTCTGAAACCTGTAATTGGAAGGTTGCAGGTCGAGTTCCCACCTTGCCTGCTCATTCATGTGTTAAAGTGTCCTTTGGGAAGACACCAAAATCCCACTTTGTTCTTGGTGGTTACAGATTAGCACCTTTTCATGGCAGCAGAGTGTGAATGTGTGTGTGCACGGGTGAATGGGACTGTGACTTTTAGGGCATTTGGCCTTCATCAAGGTAGAAAAGAGCTATATAGACATACACAATTTTCCCTTTAAATGAACTCCCTGCTTTGAAACATGAGGACGACTGAAGTCCAGATTTCTTGACCAAGTCACATCTCTGGTTTTGGTTGGGTGGAAAACCAGGTGTTAGATCTCCAGAACCAGCTTTAAAGGACTCCAATGAGTAGTAACAAAACAAAAAATCAGTTGTGAATAACCCTGAATTGTTTCTGGTCCGTCTGTGGTGCATCTCCCTTTGGCAGTCCGTCTCGTGATTGTCGGTTAGTTTACATTGTCTCCATTGCGTCTTCGGTCGACCCCCCCTAGCTACCAGAGGAGTGGTTTGTCCTACCACCCCTGTGTAAAGTAGTTTGTTCTTCTCTCTTTGTTTCTACAAAACTTAAGCAGCCAGGCTCCATATCTTCCCTGTCCTCACAGAGATCTTGTAAAATGCATGTTTAGCATCATACATGATGCCATATCCATTTGGTGAAATTGACATCGGTGTCGTCTGCTGTGTCACCTTAAATATAAAATAAAAATGCTGTAAAGTTTTAATTTGAAAGTACAGCGGAAGTTTTTACTTTGAAACCTGTTTTAGTTTTTTGTCTTTTTGCCACGACATTGACAAGTTAACAAACTTGGCTGCTGAAAATGCTGAAATTAATAGTTAAAACGCTGAAGCTGATACCTGAAATCCCTGAAGCTGATGGCTGAAAACACTGAAGCTAATAGCTGAAGCTGATAGCTGAAAATGCTGAAGCTGAAAACACTGGGGTTGATAGCTGAAATTGCTGAAGCTATTAGCTGAAAATGGTGAAGTTGATGGCGGAAAACACCAAGGCTAAAAGCTGAAGCTGATAGCTGAAAATGCTGACATTGATAGCTGAAAACGCTGAAGCTGAAAACACTGGGGTTGATAGCTGAAATTGCTGAAGCTATTAGCTGAAAATGGTGAAGTTGATGGCGGAAAACACCAAGGCTAAAAGCTGAAGCTGATAACTGAAAATTCTGAAGCTGAAAACGCGGGAGTTGATAGCTGAAATCGCTGAAGCTAATAGCTGAAAACGCTGCAGCTGTTTGCTGAAAACACCATGGCTAATAGCTGAAGCTGTTAGCTGAAAACGCTGACACTGATAGCTCAAAACGCTGAAGCTGATGGCTGAAATCCCTGAAGCTGATGGCTGAAAACACTGAAGCTAATAGCTGAAGCTGATAGCTGAAAATGCTGACATTGATAGCTGAAAACGCTGAAGCTATTAGCTGAAAACGGTGAAGTTGGTGGCTGAAAACACCAAGGCTAAAAGCTGATGCTGATAGCTGAAAATTCTGAAGCTCAAAACGCTGAAGCTGATAGCTGAAATCCCTGAAGCTGATGGCTGAAAACACTGAAGCTAATAGCTGAAGCTGATAACTGAAAATGCTGACATTGATAGCTGCAAACGCTGAAGCTGAAAACACTGGGGTTGATAGCTGAAATTGCTGAAGCTATTAGCTGAAAACGGTGAAGTTGATGGCTGAAAACACCAAGGCTAAAAGCTGAAGCCGATAGCTGAAAATTCTGAAGCTGAAAACGCGGGAGTTTATAGCTGAAAACGCTGCAGCTGATTGCTGGAAACACCATAGCTAATAGCCTAAGCTGTTAGCTGAAAACGCTGACACTGATAGCTCAAAACGCTGAAGCTGAAAACGCGGGAGTTGATAGCTGAAATCGCTGAAGCTAATTGCTGAAAACACTGAAACTGATAGCTTACTAAAATATTATCTAAATACCAAATTATCCTAAAAAACAAAACAAAGAAGCTGAAATATTAACTAAACCCCATAACAGCCTAAAAAAAATGAAAAAAAATAAAAACTATTAGAATGACAATTTCTGAAACCGTAACTTTTTAATATAATTATGAATATTAAAAAACAGACATATTATTTCTGAATAAATCAACTTAAACCCAAAATAAAATTCAATATTTTACTCTACGTAAAAATACACTCAAAATTATACAAGTTAGAAATGAGCTTCAGATAACATCAGGCCATTAATAACAATAAAATAAAATGATCTGCAGGGCCGAATAGAATTACCTGGAGGGCCTGATCCGGCCCCCGGGCCTTGACTTCGACACATGCTCTACAGTCATTCCAAATCTCCATTTGGACCTCATCTGGCGGAGCTTCCCTTCTACCTAAATGGTTTCTGTTTCCAATAAAACCGCCTCACTATAAAGGAGCCATACATCCCAGAACTACAGTAAAATCGCTGAGCTCCTCAAATTGGCCCATTCATATTCAGAATGTTTGTAAATGGAGGCCGCAGCACCACGTTTATTAACACACACCGAGAATCCGATTCCGACACTTTTCCTTCCGAGGACATTCGTCAGAACTCTGCACATCAATTTCCCAAGCTTCCTCATTAATCGCTGCACCTTTTACCTTTTTTTCAGAGGCAATTTAACATTACTGTGGGTGAATGGAGGGAATAACGGCGCTAATAAAACCTCAAATGAGAACAGTGAGGGTGTCGTGAATGGTATCAATGATTCAGCCGTCAGTTACTCACTCGTCGAATGGGTGCTTTTAATTTCTTTACGATGGAAGGGGAGGGCGCTGTGCGAAAAGCCGCTCTCGTCTGTTTTGTGACCCATTGATGGATAATCGGAGGACGTGTCAGAAATGAGGCAAACAAAACATAATTACAGCTTTTCCTCAACTTGGTTCGCCCTCCTTTTTTTTTTTTTTTCTGCTCCGTCATGTTCGACAGTTACTAATGGCAACGGGAGGAGGGAGTGCTCCGCCATGCCTGGCTGCCTCCTCTACTTAAGAGACATGCTTCCTTTCCGTTTGATTCCATTATAATCTCTGATGAGCTGCCGCTCAAAGATCTCGCTGAAAAACCCGGAGAACAGACGCAGGTGTGAGTTCGGGAGCCCCAACCTCCGAGTTCAAAGCGAACGTCGCCATGCCATTGCCTCACATCGATGCTGATTTGTCCCTTTGTGTTTCATTATTGTTCCCTTCGAGGGTGTTTGTGTTTCCGCGGCGGCGTGAAGCTCCGAAAACATCCAGTCTGTTAGCACAGCCGCTCCAACGGCTTCTTATTTATCAAACTGGCGGGCAGACAGAGGTGGCACTGCCCCTCTGCCTGCCAAATAGGGAGCTGGCCTCACTCTGATAACTTTCAACACAACATGCCCATTGCTCTGACGGTGCCAAATTAGGAGCAACTCTGGCTAAGATAAGTCTAATAGGCCCGCGCTGTGGGAAGGTGATAGACTGCAGCTGGCCTCAAAGACTGATGGGTTTGGGTTTGTGCTGCTGGGCGGGGAAGTAAGACAGAACCGGTGAGGGAAGCGAGCAAATACTTTCTTTTTGCTATTCTATGCAGGTAGACCCCCCCCACACACTCAGTGCTCGGAGCATGACTTATTTGACCCGGATGAAGCAAGAATCCATCCTCATAGAGGACACGGCCTAAGTGTGTCTGCCAAGTGAAAGGATGTTGATTTTTTTTAAAGTCCTTGTTCGTCTTTCTATCAGTAAGCAAAGCTGCTGCCAACCTTTGCTGGCACACATAGAGGCTGATTGTTCAGCCAAACTGTGACTTTCGACGGTTCAGATCATTTAATCTCTTTGCTCTGAGGGAAAGTGTAAATATATGTCAAACTCTGCAGTGTCCGGGAGCATTTGGGCTCTTTATGGCTAAACCAAAGCAAAGCTGGGATCTGGTTCAGTTCAAGCATCATTTGGAGTACCGTGTTTAAGTCGCAGACGCAAAAAAATAAAAATAAATTACATAATAAAGGAAGAAAAAAATCACATATAAGTCACAGTTTTGGGAGATATTTATTGAACAAAACAGGAACGACATTTCATCTTGAAAGGTAAAATCATAATAACAGCAATGATAACAATAATAAACGGGATATATGCCTCATTAACATAACTGTGTGTAGCTTCATAAAACACAGAAGGAAGAGTCAAGAAAACTCTTTATCACTGTAAATCAATGAATCCATTGAATTCTTCTGTGTTTGTCCATTTTGAACCACTCCTTCTTTTGTGTTGTGGTCAGTACCAAATAATGGTATACACACCTTCAGTTTTCTCTAGTGGTTGTCAGTGGTAAAAAAAAAAAAAAACTAGCATATTTGATTTTTGGAAATCACATATAAGTCGCACCTGAGAATATGTTGCACCTTCTTAGTATAAGTCCCACTTGAGTACAAGTCGCACCTGAGTATGAGTCGCACCTGAGTATATGTTCCACTTGAGTATATGTTCCACATGAGTATAAGTCCCACATGAGTATATGTTGCACCTGAGTACAAGTCCCACCTGAGTATAAGTCCCACCTGAGTATAAGTCCCACCTGAGTATAAGTCGCACTTGAGTACAAGTCGCTCCTCAGTATATGTTGCATCCGAGTATAACTGTTTTCCCGACAACCTATATATAATCTTTGGTTGAAGACAGTCTGAAAAGAGTCCAAACGCAAGGTTCTGGACTCAATACAGACCAAATGAAGTGGACTCGGTCCAGACCAACAGACTTTTCCAGTCTGCATACACCCTCAAACTCCTTTACTATCCGACCCCTCCCTGCTTGACCAGGTGGATCATAACCTTTTCTTTTGATCTGGATTTCAACCAAACTCTAGTTTTCTCTGAATCTGTCGATGGCGATCTGGAACCATTACTTGGGTCCAGGCTTGGCAGCCCCGATTGAACCCCAACGAACCTCCTCACAACCCGTTTACAGGAGATCTGGAAGACTTACATTTGGAAGAAGCATCTCTGAGTTTTCAAAAGTCAAAAATAAACAGCTGCAGCCTGTAATTTATGCCCTGGCGGCATCATTGGAAGCACATGTGGCAGGCTTTGTGCGAGGCCGACGTTTGCCTGCCTGACTGAGTGACTGATGGCGGAGTGTTTGCAGCAACTATTCATGCGCCATGAACCATGAGACTTGGTGTGAATATTAAGTGGCTTAATGAGCTTGTTTTGTATTCCAGCTCTCTTTCATTCTTTGAGTGGGAGAGCCTAACCTTCCTGAAAATAACAGCATCATTTTCAGATGATTTTTGTATGTTCAGGATCAGTTATGGCTCATGAGTTCTTGGTTTTCATTTGTGATTCCCTGAAGGACACCGTTTGTCTCGTACAATGTGGTACTGTCACACATCTTTGCTTACACTGATTTAGATTCAATTTTTTAGGTGGACGTAGTTAAAAAATGTTATTAACAAATCTGTCTTTTCCTTAATCCTTAATCACATGCTCCTGTACGGACGTTTGCTGGTTTATTGGGTTGTCAAGAACCATAGAGGGGGGTAGAGAGGTGCGAAGGTGTGTCTTGCAGTTCGTACGACCACCTCAGGGAATGTACAATTGTCCTGCATGTGGAAAGTGTATTCGTATCATATCACAGTGGTATCGGATGATGTCCTGATGCCACACTCTAGTTGCAAGCATTCTAATAGTTTTTTGGACTATTTTGACATTTAGTAAGACTTTTTAGGCCATTTTGGCATTTAGCTAATATTTCAGCTACATCCTAGCGGTTTTGGCTAATTAAGCCTTTTTTCCAATTTTTTAGGTACTTTTGAAGTTTAGCTATCTTTTCAGGAACATTCTAGCTGTTTTGACTAACGTAAGTTTTTTTTAGGCTAATCTGGCTTTTAGCAAATATTTGAGCTGGCTATCAGCTTCAGCCTTTTCAGTAATCAGCTTCAGCGTTTTTGCTATCAATTTCAGTGTCTTCAGCTATCAGCACTAGCATCTTCAACGGCCAAATTCGGCTTACAGCATTCACAATAGTATTATTCTAGATAATGCTATATATCTAGCTCATAATATGTTAAAAAGATACGGTTTTAACATTTTAAAAATGTAGTTTTAGAGTGTTCATTAAATGTTTATCCTGTTCGGTCCGCAACCTAAGGTGTGTTTTAGATTTTGGCCCCTTGTGCGATTGAGTTTGACACCCCTGCTGTAAATGATACGCAGGTGCCCTTACAAGCTACTCTGATTGTCTAATTTCCACATTCCTAACAATCAGGCTGCACAAAAGGAGCTAGCATTCATCACTTAAACAGCACTAACTGGCTCCTTGCACAAAGCCAACAAATAAAGACCATCAGAGAATCGGTACGGCACACCTGCGAGTCACCTACATCACCCTCACTTACTTTACGTGTTGCATAAGTGTTGATATTTAGTACGGCCACCTGCCCCATTCAGGTTTGTGCCAAACCCTTACAGAAGTCGTCATTATCGTCCTAGCTTTGGCTAATACAACTATTTTGCATTTTAAATTTTAGAAAAAGTCCAAAAGCTCAGGCAGTCTTTTCATAGGAATGGTAGATTTAGACAGAGGAGGTGGGATTAAACGCACAGTACTTTCTGCACCTGCTGGAACGACCTTATCCTGTAAACTTGTCCAACACATCTGGCTGTAAAAGGGACTGACGTGAACAGAGATGTGGGGAGTGGCAGCACTGCAAGCACAATACCTGTGGGGTCCCACGTACTCTGCTTCCTGACAGGAACTCTCTCTTTGCACTCGTTCGCCCCGAGGCGTGTTCACTTCTTTGTATTTCACTCCAACTGAGTTTCTCCTCCAGTTTTCTCTGATTCGCCCTCTACCTTTTTCTTCTTGACCGGTGAGCCTGGTGACAGCTTCATACCTGCAAGGGTAACCGGGTTGTCATCATGCCTGGTGCATTGTTAAGACATACAATAAATAAAGAAAAACTCTCAGTTCTGGGGGGGTTTATTGGAGAAAGTCAGGTATTCGCTGTTCCTGTTCAGGCGAGAAATCATGCTAGTGCTGTCCAAACTCTGCTCCTCACTGTAGAGCTAAGATCGATTCCTGATTGGTTTTTGCACAGCAAAGAAAAAAGAAGGATTCTTACATTAGTTTTCCACTTTACTCTTACGCTAGTGGATTTTTTCCTGGGTTGAGCTCTATTTTCTTATTCTATTTTAGTCTAAAACAATTAATCATTCCAATTGTCAAAACTGACCCATTTAAACTTTTGTGCCAGTAAACTTTCTTTACAATGAAAAAGTATAAAATGTGCTGGTTTTCCAAAAGTCATGCCTTATTTGCTACCATCTCCCTGGATCAGGTGTGTTAAACCAATAAGGAGCTTCAGTGTCCGGTTTTATTCCAACACCCCTGATTTTAGCATCACTGAGCCATTTTCTTCTTTATTCTCAAACTGAGTTCAGTTTATTTAGCATTTACTTCTTAAATTAGATTAATTTAGCTTCTTTGATTAGCTTTCCTAATTTTTTTTGGTAAATGTTAGCAATAATCATTTTGTTTTACAGCGAATTGATTCACCATTGGGTATTGTTCAGTTTTGTGCAGCTTTTTGTACTGTTTTTCACGCTTTGTTCATCTTTGTTACACTTCTACAGCGTTCTCTCTTTTTTTTTAGCTTTTTTTGGTTTTCTCTAGAATTTTTTTAGCTTTGTTCAGTATTGTTTAATTGTCAGTAATGTTAAGGTTTTTTCTAGCTTTGTTTGGGATTATTTAGTAAATGTATCAATGTTCAGCTTTGTTTAGCTTAACTAGCTTTGTTTTGTTTTCTTTTTAGCTTCTTTTTAGCATTGTTCAGCTTCTTTTGAGCCTTGTTCATCTGTCTTTTTTACATTTTATTGCTTATTTTTAGTGTTGTTCAGCTTTTTTTTAGCTTTGTTTATCTTTCTTTTTAGCATTTTTTCGCTTGTTTTTAGTGTTGTTCAGCTTCTTTTTAGCTTTGTTTATCTTTCTTTTTAGCATTTTTTCGCTTATTTTTAGCGTTGTTCAGCTTCTTTTCAGCTTCTTTTTAGCTTAGGTTAGCGTTGTTTCATTTTTTTTTCAATGTCCAGCTTCCTTTTTAGCTTCTTTTTTTAGCAGTTCAGCTTCTTTTTAGCATTGTTTAGTATTTTTATCAACACTCAGCTTATTTTTTATTTTTGGTTCAACTTCTTTTAGCTTTGTTCAGCTTCCTTTTTAGATTTTTTTAGCAATGTTCAGCTTCGATTAGATTTGTTCACTTTTTTGTTTAGTTTTGTTATTCCTTCTTTGGCATTGTTGGTTTTTTATATTTTAGCAATGTTCTGCTTTCTTTAGCTTTGATTAGCTTCTTTTCAGTGTTGCTCAGATTCCTTTTAAGTTTTGTTCAGCTTTGTTCAGCTTTTTGGGGGCAGCTGTGGAGCAGTGGAAACCGGTTGACCTCTGATCAGAAGATTGCAGGTTTGATTCCCATGTGTCGAAGCGTCTTTGGGCAATACAGTTGAATCTGGTGGAATATTGGTGCTTGTGTTTGGCTGCCATCAGTGTGTAAATGTGGGACTGTGACTGTAGAGCCTAGAAAATGTTTTCTTCAGCTCCTTTTGTTCATTCAGATTCAATGTATTTTCTTCAGCTTTTATCTCTGTTAGAGTAGCTGAGGTTAGAAGAAATGGAATAACGCAGCATTTTGAGAAGTCACACTTAGACCTTTTTGTTCCATACATTGTTAAACGCGTATCAATAGACCATCAACTTTTTGGAAAGTTTGTCTCCCCTGACGCAGAGTGATCTATTGCTGTTCGGTCAGATGTGTAAGAGTTAGCATAAGCTGATAAATCAGTTCAGCCGTGTGTTTGCCTCATCTGTCATCACTCCACAGATACATTTTTAAAGCCTTGTGGACCTGGAGTCCGTCTCATTCTTTTCTGTCTGCTGCTTCTAAATCATGTCGGTGAGCGACTCGGAGACTTCTTAACATAAATCTGAGCCTCGCTGTTTGAAGCGGCGTGCTTGTCTTGTAGATTTTATAGACTGGGCCTTACCACACGAGTCCGACGGGACTTTGTGAGCCGATCATAAAGTGAGAAGAGTGTGACCCTCCTCTTCCTCGGAGCGACTTCATTCCGAGTTTACCTCTTTACCTGCGTTCAAAACAATCAGCGATGTGACAAGGTGCAGCTGCAAATTACAAGGTTGACGCCCAGCGCTGGCAGGCGCCACACGTGGGAGCAGGGAGGAAACGCCTCGCCGTCAGGCCGTTTTATTTGTTTTTTATTGCTTCCTAAAATAATAAAAAGTTGTTTGGAGTTTGACAGGTTTATAACCACCAGCGATTTACCGCGCTGCTCAGCCTGTATGACGGGAATCTCACATGGATTTGAGATGCACCATCAGCGTCCCAAAGCACATTTTCTAAAGTACTTCTGTGAGATTTTTGTGTAACATTTGAATGTAATATCTCAGAAAAAGTGTTGCTTTTAGAGAACCAGGTGTAATGCTGATCCTTAAGGGTACATTTACAAAACTGTTCCATTGGATTGTTTGTTTTATTGAGTTTTGGGGACGATAAAAAAGTCATCCCAGTTACTTCTTGATCCAAAAAGCAACTGAGTAACTGAATGAGCAATAGAAAAAGTTTTTTTGTCGATTAAACGTATAATAAAACACAAGACTGAGACTTTCAGGAGACACAAACAAAAATGTGACAAGCTTGTATGAAGTCTGTACGTAAATTCAAGCTCTTAACAATAATTATTTAAAGAAAAACTGCAACAAGAGTATCGATCTCATCCCACTAATATCAATACTTCACCTTGGTATCAGTACTACCGATACTCAGATCGATACTCTCATCCAGACAACCCGACCAGTCTCTCCTTCTGGAATTTTCGATTCCTTTCTCTTTAAGTTCTTCGGGTTAGTTTAATTCATTTTTGTTTTGATCTATATAACCCCACCCCCAAGAGAGCATCTGTTGGGGGAGGGTTAAGTTGTTGACGCAAATAATCAGCTCTCAAAAGTGCAGTGTGAAAGCAGTGTAAAAGGACCTGAATTTACTCTTTTGCTGAATATTTTCTCATTTAAATACACAGACATTCAAATTACAGTGAAGTTGATTTCCTCGATTTATTTGGATTTTAACACATAATCAAAAGAAGTCGTCTGTGAAATGAATCTAAACCAGTCCTTTAGTTTTTCACATAATTTCAACATTTAGCAAAGCATTATTTTAGAACTATAATCTACTATAAAACAACTGAAACAATGAACACGCTGCGCTGGGAAGTTAAAGAAATAAACTAAAACTTCTGACTCAGCACAAGTTCATTTTCATCTGAAACGCTGAAAGAAAATGACAGAAACCTCCTGAAAGAACAGAACGCTTCATGAAATTTACATGAGCCGCTCCAAATGCAGCAGAAACCAAAGGTTCTTTTTGTTTTTAACACCTTGTCATTGTCTCTCTGCATACATTTCTGACTTATTTCACTAGTATTAATTCTATCTTGAAATGAAAGGTTTTTTATTTAAAATATGCAGCACTTACAGAGAAAAAAACTAAAGGAAGATGTAGTATTTTTGTAAAAAAAATTAATTTACATGCAGATATGGATTTAAATATATTTATATATATATATGGATAAATATGTGTGAATTTGTTTGGGTATTTGCTCCTGAAAGCAATTTCTTTTCCCAATAAAACTGAAAAAAAATCAAAATTTGTTTAAAAACTTGTCCGACTAATCTTCAAACTCGACAAACGGTGTGAGGGAGGGAAATGGTTTATCTGAATTGTTTACGTGAAGGTCAGATTGATTGAAGGTTCTGTGGTATAGAGACGTCTCAGCCATTCAGAGGAGCCGTCCTTCACCGCCGTCTGAGGCCGCTGGTGGCGTAAAAACCTCTGAATCCGACAACAAACCGTCCAGAACTGACACTCGCCGTGACGCCGTTTGTCACCTTCACTCCTTTTGCATGTTTTAATTACGGCGCGGCGAGATTGGAAAGCGTCAGTCCCCGTGTTACCCATGAATGACAGGATAAGAACAGAAATAAAGGTGATGTAGACTGAGAATATGATATGAAACAAGAACAGGAGAAACCTTCATTAGTGGCGGAGCTTCATTTCTGCTTCCAATAACTATCAGCCCGACGTGTCATCATTTATTCTGATGCCTCAGAATGAATTCTGGGACGGGGGGGCTGTCATAGCCCCAAATTTGTTGTTGTAGCTGAAGGCAGGTTGGAAAAAAAAAAGAAAAGGTTTTAATTAACAAGCCAAGGTGCTGCCAGAGTCCAGAAATCCAAGAGTGCGGATGCGAGCAGGAAGCAGGTCTGTTTGTTCTCCTCGCCGCCACGGGGCCAAAGCGGAGACGTGGATTTGGCGCTGGATGAAGGAAACCTGCTGGGATGTGTTGAGGTGGGAGGTAAAGAGTGGCAGAGCGGTTCAGTCAGACGGAAGAACAAACCCGGATGGAGACGTTTCAAAGCGACCCAGAAACGGCAGTTTGGAGTTGTCAGCTTTTGTTGGACACTTTCTTGGTGCAGCCAGACAGTGAATGGATTTGGCTTTGGGAAGAATAGGAATTCCTCAAACTTTAAGCCGTTGTCCGCCGAGTGGTAAGAAGATGGGAAGAATATTTACTCCTCCATGACTCCATCCATTCCATCACACAACCCAGCTACTGTTGGGCTAAAGCAGAGCACACACTGAACATGTTTCAGGGCCACACACCACTTTATGTTGAGAACACGTCACACACCCACAAAGTACATTTTCATACGTGAATATACGTGGATAAAGTGAGACAAGTTGTGGTGTTTACATGGAAATTTCACAGATGTATCCCGAATGAACCACGTTAAAGTCACGTAAGAAGCACAAATAAATGGCCTATACTTGTATAGCGCTTTCTACCCAGAGCGCTTCACAGTCACAGACCCATTCACACACACATTCACACACTGGCGTACACCGGCAATTTGGGTTAGATGTCTTTCCCAAGGACACTTTGACACATGGGCGGGCAAGGCGAGAATCAGCCTCGCAATCCTCCAATCAGGAGTCGACCGCCCTACCACAGCACCACGTCCACTCCTGCTCAATCACTCAAAGAAGACGCAAACCAAGGTGTTATTGAATTTCTTCGCTTTGACAAATAGTTGTCAGCTTTTGTCTTCGTGTTATCGGCTTTTGTCATTGTTTTGTGGTCTTTGTAGTTGCACTTCGGCTTTTGTCGTCGCGCTTCAGCTTTTATCTTTGTCCTTCAGCTTTTGTCGTCGCGCTTCAGCTTTTATCTTTGTCCTTCGGCTTTTGTCGTCATGCTTCGGCTTTTATCTTTGTTCTTCGGCTTTTGTTGCCGTGTTTCGGCTTTTGTCCTCGTGCTTCAGCTTTTGTCGTCGTGCTTTGGCTTTTGTCCTCGTGTTTCGGATTTTGTTGTCGTGCTTCGGCTTTTGTCTTCGTGCTTCAGCTTTTGTCCTCGTGTTCCGGCTTTTGTCGTTGTGTTTCAGCTTTTGTTGCCGTGCCTCAGCTTTTGTCCTCCTGTTTCGGCTTTTGTCTTCGTGCTTCGGCTTTTGTCTTCATGCTTCAACTTTTATCCTCGTGTTTCGGCTTTTGTCGTCGTGCTTCGGCTTTTGTCTTCATGCTTCAACTTTTGTCTTCGTGTTTCGGCTTTTGTCGTTGTGTTTCAGCTTTTGTTGCCGTGCCTCAGCTTTTGTCCTCGTGTTTCGGCTTTTGTCTTCGTGCTTCGGCTTTTGTCTTCATGCTTCAACTTTTATCCTCGTGTTTCGGCTTTTGTCGTCGTGCTTCGGCTTTTGTCTTCATGCTTCAACTTTTGTCTTCGTGTTTTGGCTTTTGTCTTCATGCTTCAACTTTTGTCTTCGTGTTTTGGCTTTTGTCGTTGTGTTTCAGCTTTTGTTGCCGTGCCTCGGCTTTTGTTGTCGTGTCGTGCTTCGGCACATTTGACTCCCACAGTTTGACTCCCAAAATGGCAGAGAGGGGGTCCAGACAGGCGCATGAAAGTTGTTTGTCAGTCCTGACGTGACTAAAGTGTTTCAAATCCAACACTGCTTTACTTCCTGTCAGAATCTGTTGGAGTTGCGTTAATTGCGTAAACGGTTGTAGAGTTGTGGTAGTGCAAAGAGTGTTAAGGTGTTGGCAGTGACATCTAGGATGTAAAAAGGGTTGAAGTTCTAAACCTGGTTTCTTTTTTCTTATTCTGTCATTGGTGGGTTTTGAAGAGATGAATCCAAAATGAACAAAGACGAAACCCAAAACTCCAGAAGTGATGATGGTTTTAGGTGAACTAATGCAGCAGGTTGCATTCAGACGTTGTGACTGCGCAGCATCACCAGCATGTAGGCCACCCCAGCATGATCGCTGTGTGCTGCATAACGTCGGCAGCTCATGGAGGAATCACACAAGCTTTACTTTTAACTCCCAAGACACACAAACACAACAAAAAGTCATTCAAGTCTCAGCCGCAGAAAAAGGCGGCGAGAAGACGGCGGCGTACACAAACTCACAGCTACTGTCATAAACACGCGCAGATGTGTACTCGCATCGGAAGATGATAAACGTCTCACTCGCAGACGAGCGCACAACGACGCTGGAGGACACACACACACAGTCAAACCCACAATGAGTGTTTAGCCATTTATGATAGCTGTTTGTTTGTTTTGCTTGGTAAATCCCAGCCAGCGCGCAGCTGCTGCTGGTGCGGGGAACTCTGAGATGAGGGGATTCATTAGTTCTTGTTTTTTTTCCCTCCATCTCGGCTCAAAAACATTGCATTTTGGCATCATTTGCAAGTATAGTTTATATACTTTTAAAAGTTTTTAACTCCACGTGTGAGTGTGGAAAAATGTGTGGAGGGAAGATGATGAAGATGATGGAGTTTGTCCCAACAGGAAGCTGAAGGAAGGAGGCGACACCAGATAATTGGATCCATGATGGTAAATGTGAAAATGTAACCCTTAAACATCCAGTGTTTACATTCTACTGTAAATATTCAACCGTTTACCCAAAGAATGAAATTTCAATGAATTCTGAAGTGGAGAAAAGGGTATTTAACACTTTACAGGACTGAAGTACTTATAAAATCAACGTAAATCCACTCATTTTGACAGAGAAACTCTGATGTCTCTGTGGTTTCAAGTTAAATATGTGACCAGCAACAACTTCACTGTTAAAGGGTTAAAATATGCCCCATTTCTCCATCTATCTATCCATCCTTTAATACTTCCACCCATCCTTACAGCCATCCTTCCTTCAAATCTTCCATCTATCCATCCATCCTTTAATACTTCCATCCATCCATACATCTTTCCATTCAACCATCCTTCAAGCCTTCCATCCCTCCTTCTGTCCACCTATCTATCCATCCTTCCTTCGTAAACCCATCCATCCGTCCATCAATCCTTCCATCCATCCATTTATCCATCCATCCATCGTTCCATCCATCCATCCATCGTTCCATCCATCCAACCATTCATCCTTCTGTCCATCCATCCATCCTCACATCTTTATATCCTACAGATCACTGAAGGTCTAGTGACATTTTTTTAAGTTTTCCTTCAACATGATCTCAGCTCACATGGAGAAGTTCCTGGTTCAAATGTTCAATATATAATACCCAACTTTTATAGTGCAGAGTGCTCAGCAGATGCTTCAATCAGATGGGATGAACAAATTTCTTTACAATTTGGAACGATGTGGAGATAAGAGTAATTCCCAGGAGGTCAAAGCCTGATGGGTAACCCTCAAACAAGAGTTCAACCAACTGAGGTACAGTCATCTCTGACTCTACGATGGCTTTAAATTCAGGAGAGAGAAAGGTTCTTTTATTAGTCACCCAAAAAATGTCTGCGTATAAATATTGCATTTCTGTCTCAAATCACTTCAAATATCTCCGTTATCCTAAAAAACAAGATTTTTTCCCCCCGGACTGTCGCAGACTCTGGCACCAAGTTACGTCAAACACGGCAATGATGGAAAACAATCACTTTATCTCCGTACTAGTGCCTTCCATCATGAGCATCGTACATCATGAGCAATCTGACCCATGGCACCCCTATTTCACCCACCATTACCCTCTGACTGCAGAGGAGCCCACTGGGCCGCTGACGCCCGCGGGAGCAAAATGACAGATAAACAAGAGCGAGCGACTCCGTTGGAGAAGATGTCGGACCTCAAACCAAGAACACAAAGGTTTGTGGTGGCACAGCGTGTGATCCTCCAGATTAAAAAAAAAAAAACTGGATCAATAGGAGCTCACCAGTTGCAGAAGAAGAATGAATTAGAGATCCGTCCTTCTTGTTTCTGTTATCCGTCCTGCAGCCACGCCTCCGGGAGCGGAGCGCACACTCGGACAGGACGGTCCAGAAAACACGCCGCATGTGCATATGCTCCCGCTCTGCGGGGAACTGGCCTGGTTTCGCTTTCACCGGTGTCAGGACTTCAGAGGCCTCATCTCCAGACTGATCTCAGGCTGTTCCTCTGGGAAGTGAACAGATGAAAGGAAAAAAGATGATACAAGGGGAAAAACGATTGTAGAACGTTAAGCCAGAGTGCAAAAAAAATGAATATTTTATTGTTACCCATTTATGTTTGATGTGATAAAAGCAGAGATAGTCTGAGGGCCAACCGTCCAGATTAGAATGAAACACATAAATCTGTAAGAATGGAAGATGAAAGGAGTGGATTCTTTGATCTTTCCTGTCAGCATGGCTAGCTAAGGTGCAATTGTTCTGGTTGTTCATGACAGATTGTTTTCTTTGCATCACCTGAAAACAACAGCTGATGACAACTCGCCATGGTCAGTCGAGAAATCTTGAGTTGGTAAAAGGTAAACGCCATCCATAAATTTTCGGAATCCCTTTCGCGGTTGCATGGATTGCTGGAGCCTATCCTAGTGACGTTTGGGCAACTCTTGATAAGCTACTGTTAGATCCGATGTGGTCAGTGCACACTGGGAACGGTACAACCCGGTTGCGCCATTCCAGGGGAGCACCAGGATGGAAGAGAGGGCCCAGTGAGCACTTCCGCCCCCTTTTGTAGAGGTCTGGTTGGCGTTCACCTTCAAGCAGTCGCAAGAAAAATGCACAAGTGTAACGCCCCCCCCCCCC
>NC_050529.1:6867893-6879000 GCF_002922805.2 Oryzias melastigma
CAGGGTTTAGGTAGCCCTATGACCCCGGGCAGTTTCCATACGCCACGTGTCCCTGTCCGCCTACCAGACTGGGATTTGGCGTTGGGCTCTTCCCTCTTCACTCAATGCTACTGAGGAAATCCTGGTTAGCTTATTTTTCTCCACTTAGTAATCTGCTTACCAGCGGGTCATCTGATCTGATCAGAGGTCGAACACAAACAAATACCACAGCCATCCTCCATAAAACAACAAAAGATTGTTGGTCTTTCTAGAAAATGTGGAAATCTACATTTAACTTAGAATAGACTAAAAGATCAGCCTAAACCTTCACTATTGAGAGTAAACACACTTAGATTCTCCTAAAATGTTTTCTAGAAGTTCTCCAGTATCAGCTGATAGTAATAATTTACGTGTGAAAAGTCACATTGTTGTTTTTCCAGATGTTTGTAGCACAGCAGTAAGCAGAAATCTCGCCCTATCCAATATGGCGACCAACTTTGCGCATGCAACAAGCTAACGTAGCGATTCTAGCCTATATGTCCCATCTAAAGAAATACTCACCAGAACACTATTTTCATTGGAGAGGGTCTCAAAAACTTGATTTAAACGCCAGAGTTTTTAACTTGGAAAACCAAAACTTGTTAATATAGACTTTCATTGGAAGTTGTTGCTTAAACAGAAATTGTCGACCCCGGTATGAACAAAGCTGTTGCATTTTAAGATCCCTGTTGATTTGATTAATGATATAAACTCTTTTCTTTGAAAGAGGTTTGTTTATCTCTTTGTTGAGAAGTAAAACCACCCCTCCCCCCTTAAACAAGTTTGTAGCAAAACAAACTGAGATGTTATAAAAGGAGGTTACAGAGGCTCTCGCACAGAGAGGTCCTCCCCCAGTAAGCATAAAATGTGAATAAAGCACAAATAATTTAGCAGCAACTTTAGGAGAGCGGAAAAGCACAAAGAGGAAGAAGAGAGTTTGGAATTATCCGCGGCCAATTGCTGTGTCTAAGCTGAAATGGCTTGTGAAGGAAAAAAAGGATGGAAATAGGAATCATTTTTCCCACAAATCCCTCTCTTTCCTGAATGAGAATCGTTTGGAATTTATCTGGTAAAATAGATCAGGAAGGTGCTGGTCAGTCTACTGAAGGACGCCGTCGAAGGTGTGTGTCCCTCCATGCATTATTCAGATCCCACATCTGCTGGTTTCTCTGGACTCCTCTGATAATTGTAATTACTATGCTGCCGAGAACACACGCCGGCGTCCATCGAATGGGCTGGCACCTGTGTCAGCAGCTAACAATAAAATGACAGTGAAAATGTGTCGTCACATGGACGAATGTTCCGAACGATTGAAACCTGGAATACTGTTTTACTGGGAATACAGGTTAATCGAAGGATGTCGGTAACTTTGCGTTGGGTGTTTTTGTGGGTCTTGAAGCTGCAGCTGCATGATGCCTGTGTTCTTGGCTCCTTCGGTTCCAAGGATGTGGGAGAAGAAAGGAAGATGGTGGACTTTTTTTTTTGTAGTGTCAGTCTTTGATCAGTGTCCCTGTGCAAGTGTGTGTTCATGCACACACACACAGCAAACCCCCCTGGTGTCTTGGAGGCAGATGAAACACTGAGCGCCTCTATCCTGGACTCACAGAACACCCACTGTCCCCTTCGCCTCCTCCCTTTGCTCTGGCTTTTTCCCGGCGGCTAACCCCTCTGACCGCCGTTCCCTAACCAAAAGCCATTTTAAAGACGACTCACGCAGAGCTCCGCTTTCATGTGGCGCCGCCCCTCTCTGACCAGATCCTGAGTTTTCTGCAGCCCTTTATCAGATCTTAGAGGACGGGCTGCAGCTGAAGTGGCCTCTTGTTGCACTTGCAGCAAAAAAACCAAGGAAGCAATAATTGCAGAGCTTATTCATAACCTTTGAGGACCTGAACCTCATGGTAGCACTGATGCAACCCGTCTAAGAAGCAATGACAATGAGTTCAAAATGAGACAATGAGTTATTGCTATGTGTTAGATTCATTAGCTTAATTAATGACCTATTTAACATAACTGCTCAGTTTAATATATCATAGTGATTACATGAGGGCTTTAGGGAGCTTTGCTGCCTCTTGTTTGTGCTTGGCTCAATTAATAAACCCCAACACTGGGATTATTTACTCGTATTTATGGTTTTCACAGAAGTCATAACTGGGGTGGTTCTCCTCTCTGGGTCTATTTAGCCTTTAATACCTTCTCCCAAAATGGAAAACAAGGAAAGTGACTATTGTTTTTGGTTAAAGTCACAAGCAAGTGTCTATATTCACGCATGTGTTCAGCAGATTTAAAGGTACTCAGTGTAATGTACGGAGCAAGACAAGAGATTTGTCCAAAATGGATTTGGATGCTTGAGAAAGCACATGCAGATAAAGAAAAGAAGAGAAGTTTTGAGCTGTACCAATGGGAATGTCCCCTACCAGAATGGTAGATCGTCTATGAAATGGCAAAGCACCAACTCTTTCAGAGGTAGAAAGATGCATCAGGTAAGCATCATCCAGAGAGACAAATGTTGTTCCTTATAATAGGCTAGAGTCGTTAAACTAACTTGTTATTGAATGGACCAGATAGGTTGACGTTGTTTTGTAGAGTCTTGAACTGTCCGGAAGTCCTGGGAAAGATTCTACCAACTCAGAGAACCTTATGCACTCTCAGTATTGAATACTGGAGATAGTAGTAGCTTGGCGGCTTGATGGTGCAGTAGGATGGGTGCAGGACTGGCACATGGTAAACCAGTGTGGCCTTTTGTGCCTCATACAGGTTTGCCTATTTTTCACCCATACCTATCTGTAAGGGCGGTTTTGATCAAGCCATTATTGTTTCCCAAAAAGTCCCATAACCTGTTAGCCACTATACTATTATACTGTTTGTGGTCGTAAGGAAAGCTGTGACTAATACTTCACTAAGGACTAAAGTGTAGCGTAAGGGTTCCGTACAACAGCTTCATCCATCATTGCTCCTGGTGGTTATAGGTTGGCGCCAGTGTTTGGAAACAAAGGTGCCTGTGACTCTGAAGTGCATTGGGCCTTCTAATAAAGTGTAAAAGCGCTATATAAGTATACTCCATTTACCATATATCATAAGGGTGTGCAACTTACATTAGCTGTACGAATACTTCACAATAAACTAAAACTTTCACACAACAATCGTTCCATTTTTTATCGAGCCTTAAGGGAACTATAAGATACCTCTACAATCTCCTTAAGATGTGGCTTGAGCCGGCTGCTGTTGTTTACGAGTCTCCATGAGTCCAAACAACCCAATAATCTACAGTAGTCTTATGGGTTAACCCTTCATAGGTCCATGTGACTGAGGCTGTAATGTTATTGATGTGTTCATTGGAGTTCGTGGTTTTGTTCAAGTGTCTTGAAAATACAAGAATGATCCAGTGTCAAATCCTTCATCTAGATTTTTAGATTTAGTGATCTGACTCAGTACTTCACTGTCGGCTGTGGAACTTTTGGAACATTTTTAAGTGTTTTTTTAAAGTCATCGGATCAGATTGTTTTCTCAAAATATTTTCTAATCATCCGAGTACTGGAGTGGATAATTCCAGGCCTCGAGGGCCAGTGTGTCTGCATGAGTTCCAGATATCCAAGTCCTACTCGTGACTGATTACCTGGTTCTGGTGTATACAGCCAATTAGAACATACCAGAGCAGGGGCTGTTGGAAAGCATGTAGGAATGCCCACCTCTGTCCTAGAAGATACCATGACTCAACTTCAAGAAAACACCTCTGGAATAAATGAGAATCTCCCTCAACAAATTGCTACAGAATGTGAGTATAAACCTTGAAGGTGGTGTGGTAATATAAAACAGCTTGGAATTATTTTGAATTGCAAAACATAGTTAGTGGGTGTGAGAATATTTTAAAGATAAAATAGGCGAGCAGAAGTTCAAAGTATGGATTTTTTTTCTCATTTAAACAAAGGCCATGCAACTTCGTAGTAGAGCTTCAAAGTGGGCTGTAGGATGAAAGAGTGACTCCTGCCCATTAGAACGTTCATGAATGAAATAGCAGCAATATTTACCACCACTGCACAAAGTACCAGAAAGGATAAAGAGGTCCAGGATGGAGGTAAAGCCACCAAAAGCAGAACCATTTGAAGTATAAATTGGGTTTTTTCGGTTCTGGATGAATGGGAGTCCTATCCCAACTTTGCTAGAAAAGTCAGTTACAAGACTGGGGAGGTGGTGTGATGGAAGATGTATGATAGTGAGCAGTTTACTAACCTAATACAGCAGGTTGTTGATAGTATTATTAGCATAAACACATCTGGTCTTTCAGGTAAAGTGAAAGTGCAGTTGATTTTGGTCATCTACCACACTCACTTGAGCTGTTTTCGGTCTAAGTCAAGGGTGTCGGACTCCAGGGGTGTCAGGCCAACATTCTGCTGTTTTTTTTAGGAAACTCTGCCCTACCTTCAGCTGAACACCAGAATCAGATGCGTTTTGTGAATGAGAGGCTACAATGGCAGGTTATTTGGAGAACATGTAGGACACCGACTCTGTAGTTTGACACCTGTGGTGTAAGATCTTCCGGCAACAAAGTTTTGAGACATTGGAAAGAGTGATTATTGTTTTATTAGAAAGTGGCTTGGGATACCACGAAGCTTAAGCAGGAAAAAGGATCCTGGAGCTCTTGGTAATTATTCTAACAGGATTCTAAAATCCTGCAAAACTGGAGGTGACCTTACCACAATTCAAGCATCCTGTTGCATCGAGCACAGCTTCAGCGCTATGGGCTTAGGGGGTTGTTGTTGTATAGGGGCTTTGGTTAAAACCCGTCTGAGCAGTCATAGTGCCGAGTATCTGCATCTGATAAGAGAAAAGCTGGTTTTAGATTCAATTTAAAGCTGCAAGATGTGCAAAAGCAGTTTCTCAGGAGACACAAGGTCAGTGGAAGAGAAATAAACTTTCTTGGAAAGAGAGAACTGGGGGGTTGGAGTTTTTGTCTGGAGAATTGTCCGGTGTTCTACTGTACAGTGCCCTTACGCCACACTGTAGTAGTTTGCAAGGTGAGAGTCCTGACTCCTTACTGATCAGGCGCATGGGATGTGCAGGTAATACCTAAGTCCAGAAATACTAACTCATACAAGGAGCATGCATCTACTATGGAAAAAGTACTGACTTTTACCTCGTGTAGTCCGTAGGATTTGTACGACACACCTGTGCCTCACCTACTTCATCCTTACCTATACGTGTTGTATAGGGGTTCATTATGCAAATTGTCTACAACCTTGATACTCCGCATGGGCCATTGCTTGCCCCAAACAAGTTTGTCCATCGTTCCTCCGTTGATAGCCCAAATCTACCCAAAAGGTCGGTTGTGACTAAGCCTTTGGATAAATGGCTTCCTGGTGAGAATATTTGGGTAGAAGACTATAATTGGTGGTTCTCCCAAAACATTGGTGTGTTATGTCGATAGGTTCCTGTCTTGTGATTTTCTGGATGTTTTTTTCCGTTAAATGGACAGCAGTATCTTGGTTGACGATAACAGAACCGGTTCTTCGTAGTTCATCTGCATCGTTAATAATAGTCGTTGGTCCTTTGTGATTGATGAACAAATATTCATAAAAATTGATAATGTCGTAAACCTTATAGAAAGTCTAACATCATTTTTCATGCCTAGAGTACATCCAAACTCTTATATTTACCTCTCAATAATGTATAGTGGTGTAGTGGTTAGCACTCTTGCCTCACAGCAAGAAGACTCTGGTTCAAATTCCACTGGTTCTAAGTTGTCCTTAGGTGTGAATGTGTGATTGTTTGGTCCAGCTATGGACCGGCGAATCATTAGGAATCATTAGGAGTGTACCCCACCTTCACCCAGCTGGGATAGGCTCCAGCAACCTGTAAATTTAGGAAATAGATGAATGGATTTAATATCTGAATGTCATTGCTTGTGTTTTTACTGGTTTAACTTGGGTTTTGGTGGACTTCTGTCTGGTTGTTGTCTTCTGTTTGTAAAGTTGTGTTGCTTCTTGCTAATTGAAGTCTGCTGTTGTGCTGAATCTGCTTTTCCTCTTTTCTTCATCTCTTCTTGAGAAAACTCGAATTACCAATAAGGCTAAAGTAGCTGGGGAGCGTTTAGTGTGTCCTGACTTCTGTTTCTCTCATTTGTCTTTTTATACTTTTTCTCAACTGCATCGTGGACGCTGGCATTCATCACAATAATGGCTCACTAGTTTTTATCTTTGGGATTTCTTGTTGCTGGTTGATCAGCAGCTGGTGTTTATAGAGCTGAGGGTGTGGGGTTTGGAGACTCTGAGGATGACTTTTAACCGCCTTAATTTCGTGAGCCTAATTAAAAAAACACCAATTGTTGAGCCTACGCCCACCTACCCAATGACCCCAGTGACCGTCTCACACCCACTACAGTTGTGTGTTATTTACGAGTGTAGATCATAAATGTTTGTCAGGATGTATTGCTACTTACTATCAGGGCATTTGATGCGCGTTCAAGAACGTGTTTTACCTCATTTAGCATATGGTGTTCACACCAGACTCCCACTTCCCAATACCAGCACCTGTCCGCCACCTGGAAGAGGTTTGTGTGCGAAATGTTGAAGCGATGGAAATGTCTCCTCTCTTGGTCCAGGCTTTTTCATTCACAGCTCTATTCCGATAAATGACAGACTCGATTGATTTCTCCTCCATGATCAAATTTTAAAACGGTTGGCACTTCCGCGAATTAAAAAGAACGCCACCCATACATCCAGATCCTCAAAATCCGACCTGGTTCAACCTTCAACATGCATTGAATAGTTACCCGTTTTAGGTATAGAGCCACAAAACGGTCCTAGAAAGTTGTGTAGCAATACATGAATTTGGGAAACACGTTTTTTGTATTTCGTTTTTATTTAGGTTTTGAGTTACAAAAAAAACAAAAAAAAAACAAGAAGATATCTACATGAATACATAAATTACTAACTGCAATGTGAACTTTTTTTCTTATGATTTTTATTGTACTTTTATTTATTTTCATTTATTTATATTTTCGTATTCTCTATTTGAAAAACAAAAACAGGAATATTTGGAAAAAAAAACATTTTGCCCGTTGTGTTTTTTTTTCTTTTAATATTTTTTTTAAAACGTTTTTGTGATCCCAGAAAGTTTTCTTCAGGTTTTTTTCCTATCTTGTGCTCATGACATTGAAAAAAAAAAACATGTTTGATTTTATTTATGTTGTGTTTCTGCTCGTCATTTATCTCAGGTGCACAATTTGGCACTTTGGGAGTTCCGTAGGTTTATCATTCCATTGTAATTGTAATTTATTTGCGTATTTAGTATTCATAAATGCAAATAGTAGAAAGTTTTTTATGCTTAACTACTGTGCAGCTTTGTTTGTGCCACACTTGAAGTTTATGGAAGTTTTTCTGTCATTTATCATTTAAAACTATGAAAACAAACTGTAGCTGTTTGTTTTTTCTGTATCTTTATTTTTACTTTCTTTAAAAGACAAATTTAGGAATAAGAAATAAAAATATTTTAAAATGCTGAAACAAAGAAAAATATGTTTTTAAATCACTTAAAATAATATATATTTATAGTAATTATGGTTTTGCTTTGTTTCTCTTTAAAAGTTTTTATAATTTTTTGCCTTGTTTCAGGGTTATCATCTTACAGAACCTGCAAATATTTCTACATAATTATGTTTTTTGCTACTTTTTTTCTAAATAAATCACATTGATTTGATTTTTTGATTACAATTAATAATTTTTCAATAAATTATAAGTTTATTCTTGTTGCCTTTTATTTCGTCTGCGTGACTTTCTGGTCCATTAAATCCTCATTTCTGTAACATCTTCACCTTTTCAGACTAAAATGACGTTAATATTTAATGTTACTGTCAGGGTTTGAGATTAAAGCTTTTTCTTTTCACGCTTTAAGAGAGAAATAATAAATTAATATTTATTTTCTTATTACCTTTCCTTTGTTCTTGCAGTTTCCGATAAGCGTTCATGTCAAATCTGGAAGCAGCAACTATCAGTCAGCAGAGAAATGGGTTCAAATTAATTAAACTTTCTTTTTTTTTTTTTAATGAAGAGGCGACGTTTGAATAAGGACGATTTCTGTCGTTATGGAGGATCAAAGATCAACTCGAGTGACAAATGTCAAGCAGCAGCAGCAGCAGCAGCAGCAGCAGCAGCAGCAGCTACAGCAGCAGCAGCAGCAGCAGCTACAGCAGCAGCAGCAGCAGCAGCTACAGCAGCAGCAGCAGCAGCTACAGCAGCAGCAGCAGCTACAGCAGCAGCAGCAGCTACAGCAGCAGCAGCAGCAGCGCTGAACATGAGCAAGCATTTGTGGAGCGTTCCACATCCAGAAACATGTGAAGCAGCAGATGTTCCCACCTTCTGCACCTGTAAAGCTCTTCAAATCCTCACCCTTTACTATCAGATCTTTTATTTTGTAGCTCTGATCTGCTTTTCCTTTACTATTTTTTGCACAACCCTGAAAAAAGAATCAATATTTGGTTTTGAAACCCCAGATAAAAGTCTGACTTTCTGGGCGTATTTTGATTTCCGCCGCCTGACTGCAGCTCTCAGCTGCAGGCTCAGTTTTCCTGCTTCTTAAAGAGGAATTTAAAAAAAAAACAAACTCATATATATTTAAGTTTATTTATTTTTTCTAAGGCAAATATTCTCCACGGAGGTTTATGCGTCGCACCTGCTGGGCTGAATTCTGCAGATTGATTCACATTTTAAGCTCCGGCATAAAATTGCCTCATTTTTTTTCCCATGAATCAAAGCTTATTTCTTATTTTTTAAGTTTTATATTGAAGCATTTGAAATGTGAATACAAATGTGTTCTTCTCATCACCTTTCTCCGTCAGGTTTCCTCAGTACGGGGGATCAGTCCGCTAAGGGAAACTACGGTCTGCTGGACCAGATCCAGGCCCTCCGCTGGCTCAACGAGAACATCGGACACTTCGGAGGAGACCCGGAGAGGATCACCATCTTCGGTTCTGGAGCCGGCGGCTCCTGCGTCAACCTCCTGATCCTGTCGCACCACTCGGAGGGTAAACACTCTGATTTCACTCATTTCACAGCGATCCTCGTCATAATTCAGCTTTTGTTTTCTCGCGCTAATGCTGAAGGAAAAGTCCCTGGTGTTTGTGGGATATGTGATCTTGTGGATCCACCGTCTGGTCTGGTGCTGAATCATTCACAGCTGAAATCGTCTCCTACTAATCCTTGAAAATCCACATAACAAATTTACAATCCATGCTAGCCAAATCTGACTCTGATGCAAAAGTTTCTGTGTATTTTTCTATCTTTTACTTTGTTTTCTTCAAGCTTTAGGACCTTGGAGACTCTGAAGTGGAGAAAAGCAGCTTTGCATCGATGTGCAAAAGTACTGAAAAAAAATTGCCTTCCCCACGTCAGAATCAGTTTATGCTGATTATGTAGACGTAAAGCTGTTTTTTCATTAATGTTGGAATTAGTTGAAATTATGCTGATTGCATAAACACTTCACTACTTCAAATTATCACAAATCAGACTAATGCTTTTCTCTGCATCAAGATCAGTCGGTTTATGTAAATTACAAAAACACTCCACTAATATAAATTGGTGCATATTAATCTAAAACGGAATAATTCTGCATCCGAATCAGTCCGTTTATGTTGATTGCGTAAACTTTTCACTACTGGAAAGTGTCGTATATCTGGGAAAAGAAGCTTTTCTTTAGATCAGAATCAGTCAGTTTATGCTAATTACGTCAACACTTCACTATTGTCACAAATCAACGTAAAACTGTCTTTTATTAATGTCGAAATCTGTTGGAATCATGCTAATTGTGTTAACATTTTACTACTGTAAATTGTCGCAAATAAGAGTAATGCTTTTTTCTGCGTCAAAATCTGTTGGTTTACGTCATTTACATGAACATTTCACTACCCTAGATTGTCGCATATCAACATAAAAAATTATTTTCTGGCGTGAGTATAATTCGGTTTTTGTCAATAACATAAGCACTTTACTACTATAAAATGTCACATATCTGCAAAAATATGTCAGAATTCTGTTGGTTTAAATTTATTATTAAACGTTGCTACTATAAACTGTTGCATACCAACGTAAAGCTGATTATCCAGGTTCAGAATCAGTCCATTTTCGTAAATTGCATGAAAACTTAATTACCATAAATTGTAGCATATCAAAGTAGAACTGAATTTTCCTGTGTCAGAATCAGTCTGTTTACGTAAATTATGTCAACATTTCACTGTTGTAAAATGCATAACTGCAAAAAAGCTGCTTTTTTTTTGCTTCAGAATCAGTCACTTTACGTAAACTTTTCACTACCGTGAAGGGTCACATATCTGCAAAAAGCTGCTTTTTTCATGTCAGAAACAACATTTCCAGAACGTCAACAATGCAAAAAAAACACACAAACGGTTTATTAGCATTTTTAAATGTGAAAAATACGCCAGTAAACCGCCCCCACAATGGAGAACAGAAGCTCTGCAGATCGGGACAATTAAAAGGAATTTCTGAAAGGGGGTCTGGCCTAATTTACTAAGCTTAACCAGCAAACACAATGAGCTGCAAGATAGTCAAAAGCATTAATTCCATCAAAGAAGATCACTGTAGAAGCTTGTAGCTCCTCGTAAGGCTCTGCAGAAGCAGAATGTAGACGAGAAACACATCCAGGATGGTTGACCTGAGGACTGAAGCTGAAGCTCAAATGTTCCAGAAGAAGTCCAGATGCCCTGAACAACAGGAATCCTCGATTTCTGGGATAGGCGCCACAGAGGGACGTCCTGAATTTGTCTTCAGCCAGGCAGCTGTCCCCAAAGGAAGGCTCCACCTGTTCTTTTAAACGGAGGAGTTTCAGTCGTTAAGATGCTAATGAGTGCAGGTTTAAACCGGGCTGGAGGCTTAAATCTCTAAAAGGTAGAAGGCACAGGAGGCCTGACCTTCAAGGACGCTCCTGGCGCTCTTCTGCAGGAACCTTCATCAACGTCACACTACCCATTACCAGCAATAGACCCCGAGGGTCGAGCGTTCAAATGGCACGCTAGCCGGCGGATCAATGGCCTTTGATCTTAACAGAGACCAGCGTCGCTGGCGATCTGCAGACAAACGGTCCG